>NC_046154.1:207018544-207324362 GCF_011064425.1 Rattus rattus | reverse complement strand
TATGTAAAAGTCTTGGAAAGATCAGGAGTCCAAGGCCCATACCTAAACATAGTAAAAGCCATGTACAACAAACCAGTTAGCCAACATCAAACTAAATGGAGAGTAACTTGAAGCAATCCCACTAAAATCAGGGACTAGACAAGGCTGTCCACTCTCTCCCTATCTATTCAATATAGTTCTTGAAGTTCTAGCCAGAGCAATCAGGCAACAAAAGGATGTCAAAGGGATACAAATTGGAAAGTAAGAAGTCAAAATATCACTATTTGCAGATGATATGATAGAATACTTAAGTGACCCCCAAAGTTCCACCAGAGAACTGCTAAGTCTGATAAACAACTTCAGCAAAGTGGCTGCATATAAAATTAACTCAAACAAATCAGTAACTTTTCTGTACTCAAAGGATAAACAGGCTGAGAAAGAAATTAGTGAAATGTCACCCTTCACAATAGTCACAAATACCATAAAATACCTCAATGCGACTCCAATCAAGCAAGTGAAAGATCTGTATGACCAGAACTTCAAGTCTCCGAGGAAAGAAATTGAAGTTCTCAGAAAATGGAAAGATCTCTCATGCTCGTGGATTCACAGAATTAATAGAGTAAAAATGACCATTTTGCTGCAAGCAAAATACAGAATCAATGCAATCCCCATCAAAATTCCAACTCAATTTTTCAGAGAGTTAGAAAGAGCAATTTGCAAATTCATCTGGAATAAAAAAAAGCCCATGATATCGAAAACTATCCTCAACAATAAAAGAACTTCTGGGAAACACCATCCCTGACCTCAAGCTGTATTACAGAGCAGTTTTGAAGAAAAAAAAATTATATTGTATTGGTTCAGAGACAGGCAGGTTAAATCAATGGAGTAGAATTGAAGATCTTGAAAAGAACCCACAAATCTATGGTCACTTGATCTTTGACAAAGGAGCTAAAACCATCCAGTGGAAAAAAGATAGCATTTTCAGCAAATGGTGCTGGTTCAACTGGAGATCAGCATGTAGAAGAATGCAGATCGATCCATGCTTATCACCCTGCACAAAGCTTAAGTCCAAGTGTATCAAGGACCTCTTCATCTAACCAGATACACTCAAACTAATAGAATCAAAAGTGGGCAAGAGCCTTGAATACATGTGTCCTGGGGAAATTTTCCTGACTGGATGCTCTAAATCAAGAATCAACAAATGGGACCTCATAAAATTGTAAAGCTACTATAAGGCAAAGAACACTGTCATTAGGACAAAACAGCAACCAACAGACTTGGTAAAGATTTTTACCTATCCTATAACTGATAGAGGGATAATATCCAATATATACAAAGAATCCAAGAAGTTAGACTCCAGAGAGACAAATAATCCTACTAAAAAATGGGATAGAGAGCTAAACAAAGAATTCTCAACTGAGAAATATCGAATGGCTGAGAAGTACTTATAGGAATGTTCAACATCTTTAGTCATAAGGGAAATGCAAATCAAAATTTGCATTTGGTGAGAGTCCACCTCACACCAGTCAGAATGGCTAAGATTAAAAACTCAGGTGACAACAGATGCTGGCAAAGATGTATAAAACTGATACAATCACTCTGGAAATCAGTCTGGAGATTCCTCAGAAAACTGGATATAGTACTATCTGAGGACCCAGCTATACCACTCTTGGGCATATACCCAAATGTTGCTCCAATATACAACAAAGACTCATGCTCCACTATGTTCATAGGAGCCTTCTTTATAATAGCCAGAAGCTGGGAAAAACCCAGATGCCCTTCAACAGAGGAATGGATACAGAAAATGTGGTACATCTACACAATGGAGCACTACTCAGTTATCAAAAACAATGACTTCACAAAATTCATAGGCAAATGGATTGAACTAGAAAATATCATCTTGAGTGAGGTAACCCAACCATAGAAAAACACACATGGTATGCACTCACTGACAAGTGGATATTAGCCCAAATGCTTGAATCACTCAAGATACAATCCACAGACCATATGAAGCTCAAGAAGGACAATCAAAATGCAGATGCTTCTGTCCTTCTTCAAAGGGGGAATAACAATATTCATAGGAGGAGATATGGAGAAAAATTTTGGAGCAGAGACCGAAGGAATGGCCATTCAGAGCCTGCCCCACCTGGGAATCCAGCCCATTTATATACAGCCACTAAACGTAGACAATATTGATGAGGCCAAGAAGTGCATGCTGACAGGAACCTGACATAGCTGTCTCTTGAGAGGCTCAACCAGAGCATGATAAATACAGAGATGAATGCTAGCAGCAAACCATTTAACTAAGAACTGGGTCCCCATTTTAGGAATTAGAGAAAGATTTGAAGGAGCTGAAAGGACTTGCAACCCCATAAGAACAACAATACCAACCAGACAGGGCTTCCAGGGACTAAACCACTACCCAAGGGTACATGGACAGACTCATGGCCCCAGCTGCATATGTAGCAGAGGATGGCCTTGTGGGGCACCAATGGGAGGTGAAGCCTTTGGTCCTGCCAAGGCTGGAATCCCCAGTATAGAGGAATGTCAGGGTGGGAAGGGGGATGGTTGGGGAGGGGGAACGCCATTATAGAAGAAGGGGGAAGGAGGATGGGATAGGGGGCTTATGGATGGAAAACCAGGAAAGGTAATACATTTGAAATGTAAATAAAAAATCCAATAAAAAAGAAAATTCAATAGCATATATACTATAAAATGTACAACTAGATTGTCAAATCTCTTCACATATCCACTTCAAATATTAATATCATGTAGTTTTCTCCTCTTTCCATAATATAACCGAAAACATTGGTTTCATTACATTAAATTTAATATTTATAAGTAAATATGAAAAATCAGAAACGTTTCATATATTTATTGTTTATTTTTAAACTGGAAATAGTATTTTCAAGGTGGTACAGTAGTGATGATTACTTATTCTAGAACAGGTAAAAGTGTATCAAGGGAAGATGGTTAACAGAAGGTATAAAGAAAACTGTGCCATGGGGATTGAGTGTATAACACGGTGCTGTGAAGATGGCTGCTGTGAAAATCCTTAATGGGGATTCCCAGCTGCAGAGAACAAGATTCTTCCTTCTTGTTTTCCTTAGGACCTGGGCAGCATTTCCTCCATGTCTGCCACAACATAAGCGACAACAGCCCAAACAGCAGCAGCAACATTCATCTGCTTTGGATCCATGGCAGTCATGGTGTCTCCATGGGAATGATGGAAGAAGAAATACTTGTACAAGTCATCTCGCAGACTGGCTCCTGTGAAGAAGAGGGAGAATTCTGAATGTGCTATTTGCAAGCATGGCTGATAGGCTGTTCAGAAACCATTGGTGCCCTCCCACATCCTTCAGCCCACTCTCCCTACTGATTGAAGTGGCAAAGAAGGAATAAATACCTATCACTGTGTGGGAGTTCTAGAAAATGCCTTAACTTTGATGACAAACCATGGAAAAATGTGGCTAACACTAGGTTGAGAGTAGAATAAGAATTAGAGCTTCAAAAAACAAAAAGTCCAAGTTTCAGCCTCAAAGCAGAGCTTGGGGAAATGTCCTCTCTAATTCATCCTGTGACGACACCTACTTGAACTATATTATGGACTAACCACAGTTCAGGAGCATCTGGCAGTCTGACGGGTTGTTTTATTGTGGAATGCATGACACATAGAAGACTGCAGAGAGTGTACATGTGCATGACTAAGCTGGTGCTATGAAGGGGATGTGTCTATCATTCAACACAAGGCAGCCATTCCCAGCACATGTAATAGCCATGCCCTTACCTTCCTTTACATTGCAGTTCTGTTCTACCTTCCAAGGACTTGCAGTCCTGGCTTGCTCATGTTCTGATCACTTTTTGTGTTTTATCACACACACGCACACACGCACGCACGCACGCACACACACACGCATACACACATACACACTCAATATGACCAGAACTATCTATTCTAAATATATTCTGTATCTTGTTCTCTTCATTCAGATGGATGTAATATTTAACTGCCAACATGCATTGCTGTTATACATTCCTTTTAAATTTGTTGTATCCTCTCTCATTGGATTAATTTATTATTTTGTTCTGCAACTGGGAATTTAGGTCTTTCCAGGTTTCTATAAGTACATGTTATTATCAACATTCTAAAGGGTCAGAACATTGGAGTAGAATGGCCATGCTACAGAGCACAGGCGGTTAATTTTATTATTCAATTCCAAACCATTTTCCTTTTAAGTTACATGGTCATTGTCGGTATATGAGTTTTCTTTTTGATTCATATGGTCTTCACATCTGTTATTGCCAAAACACTTTTTATTGCTATTCTAGTGAGTGTCAAACATCACTTCCTTTTCAATTTTTCAAGTTACTAATGAGATTGAGTGTTTCTGTAAAACTTTTTGTTTCATGGTGATATGTGGCAGAAGATTTTTTTTATAACTTTCTATGGGTATTGTTTGCAAAATAACTTTTAAGTGTGTGGTTCACCTTTCTTTCCTGAATATATGTATATACTATTGATGTAGTGGATTTGTGAAATTTTACCTTATGCATGCTTCATTCAAGATGCTTCACCTCCCTTAATACTATAAAAATATCCTCTAGTGTTCTGAAAGGTTAAAGCTTCTATTTTCATTGTTAAAGTTTCCACACATCAAAAAGTAGAATTGCTTCTTCTGTAGGTAAGTTTCTGTTTTCATTTTTCTAGATTGTCTGGGAAATGTTTTTAACACGTGCTCTTTCTCATTAATCTGTAGCATCAATGTTTTCATATGTAAAACTTTCTTGTATGTGAAGGGTTGCTTGGGGATAAGTCTGTCTCTGTGATCTCTTTGTTGACCGCCATGTTAACAACACCCTGAGTCAGTTGCTATTGCTTAAAAAAACGTTTTGTTGATTCTTCATGAGTTTCACATCATGTACCTCAATCCTGCTCATCTCCCATTCCCTCATACCCAGCCTTTGCCTTTGCAATCTCCCCTGCAGAATACACACACACACACACTCACACACACACACACACACACACACACACACACACACACACACACACACACACACACACACACACACACACACCACACACACCACACACACACACACCACACACACACACCACACACCACACACACACACATACACACACCACACACCACACACACACCCAACACACACCCCATACACCACACACCCACCACCATACACAACACACACACACACCACACACACCACACACACCACACACACACACCACACACACACACCACACACACACACACAAAAACACACACACAAACACACACACCACACACACACACACACACACACACACACACACACACACACACACACACACACACAAACACACCACACACACACCACACACAAACCACACACACACCACACACACACCACACACACCACACCACACCCACACACACCCACACAAACACACTCACACACGCACACACACACACACCCCACCCCCACAAACAAACAAAACAAATAGAAAACATCACGTCATGGAAGCTGTAGTATGTCACTGTGTATGCCACAGTTTTGCCCTCTGGCACACACATCTTGACTTCCAAATGTCCATTGCAATGAGTCAGCTGTCTTGTTCCAGGTCTCTACCTCCTCGCATCTCGCGGGACTGCTTCTCCCCCCCTCTCTTCTTCTCCCTCTCCCTCTTTCCTTCTCTCCTCTCCTGTCATCTTCTTTCCTCCCCTTTCTTCCCTTCTAAGTTGAGTTTTGATTTTTTTTTTTTTTTTTTTTTGGTTCTTCCCTTCTAAGTTGAGTTTTTTGATTTTTCTTAACCTTCTGGTCTTCCAAATAAACTTCAGAATTGCTTTAATTGTCTAGAAGAATTATTTTTGAAATCTTTTCCAGAATTATATCAATCAGCATATTAACTTGAGGAAGATATATAAAAGTATTTATACTGTGGGCTTTTTGTTGTTGTTCATGAAAGTGGCTTGATGATTTGCTTTTATTTGAGTTTTGTGTAACATCTTTTAAATTTTCTAGTACAGGAGCTTAAGAGAATGCTCAGTAGTTAAGTGTACCTAACTGGCAGCTCTTTCAGAGGACCTATGTTTGATCCCCAGCTCATGGTGGTCACAACTGTCTGTGTCCTCAGTTTAAGCGACTCTAATATCCAATTATGGTTTCGGGAGGCACCAGAAACACACATAATATAGAGACAGACGTACACCTAACACACCCATGCACATAAAATAAAAATTAAAATACATCCACAATCTTGTATTCCCCATGTTTTGGTAGTTTTTTTCTACCATTTAGTGGTATTGTAAAACATTTGTAGACAAAAGTTGCCTTTTCTGCTTGAAGCTATTCAGTTTAAATAGAAAAAAACATGTGAGTCATAACATGGAGTTTCTTTGTTCTCCACATTCTGGGTTGGTTTACATAATAGATATGAATTCTCGCCTAGCTTTTTTATAGGACTTTTTATAAAATTATCTAGATTTGATAATTTCTTTATGATAAAAATGTTAAATAATAATTCAACTTCTTTCATTGTTACTGAGATATTTAGGCTTTGTGTTTTGTTTTAATTATTTTTGGAAACTGGCTCCCTAGGAATGTGTCGGTTTTGCCCAATCTTTAAAACAATCAGTGAAAAGTTGTCAGTAACACCCTCCTTCTGATAAGGTCATCCCTTCTACAGTGGTGTCTCTTCTCTTTTTAGTATCTGACATAGCTTATCTGCTTCTTCTCTTGGCAGCAGTTTGTCATTTTTGTTTGTTCTTCAAGGGAAAGGAAAGACACGTTGGAGCTTTGGGTATACTTTCTACTATCTAGTAGTTTTTCTATCAGTGGATTTTTTTCTTATATTTATCATTTCTCTCGTCTCTTTGATTTGTTTTCTTACTTGAGTTAACTGCTTGATTTATTACTTTCAAACTTTCCTTGTCTTTGGCATACTCTTAAGATTCCAATCTTATCAGTTTTGATTAGAGTGTTCATGTCTGCTCAATTTTAAATGTTTATTAGCTTCTAGGTTGAACATGTTATCAACTTATGTTTTATAATACATATCTTTAAATTAAAAGGATATAGAGTTCCCTTGTTTATTTTTTACTATTAATTTTTTTAACATAGTTATCATGCAATGTTGACTACATGGCACAAATTCTTTGGCTTTTGTTGTGATTTGTTCCATGGCCTATTGTTATGTCTACATTCATAAATTTATGTTCCATATGCACTGCTTGTAAAGAATGTATGTCTAGTCTGCTGGGCATACCACCAGACCTGATATTTCATTCTATTCTTTAAACTTTTAACTCTTTATCAGCTTGTTATACATCTGATCTATAAGTATGGGAAGGTAAGAACAAAAACGTTCATCTGTGATTTTCAATGTGATTTCTACTTCATAGCTATTCTATAGCTCCAGAAATGTCTTTATTTCTATACATTTCAAATCTATATATTTCTAAATATTTAAAGTTATGCTTTGAGGAATATATGAATTTAAAATTTTGTCTTCCTGTAGATTGAACTTTTGTTGATTTGTGGTAGTCCTCTTCATGTGTAGCAACATTTTCTGTCCTGATATTTTATTAATGATAAAAATGCTAAGTAATGATTTAATGTCTTTTGTGGTTACTGAGCTCTTTAGACTTTGTGTTTCTCCTGCATTTAATCCAGCTCCTCCTACAGGTCAGGTGTTCCAGCTGCTTCTCTATGCAGAACACTACACTGCTTGCTTTTCCCATCATTTTATGTCTCTTGTCCTTATACTCTGAGTGTTTTCAAACTCGGTCTTGAGAATATTTGAGTTGCAGCAGGAGACCATAATCCCTTTATCCAGATTATGGTTATTATTATTTTTTGGTTAGATTTGCTTATACCACCTGAGGGTTAGCTCTTCTTTTCTTGTGTTTTCTAGATGTGTCCCCTCCCTACTGCCTACCCCGATCTCTCTTGTCCCCTTCTTTTCCTCTACTTTATACTGGTTTGAAAGCTATCTGCTTTGCTTCTGTTCAGTCTGGAGACTTTAGAAATCATTGGTCACATATTTGTTTTAATGATTATAAAGAAAGTCAGCACCCCGGAGGATATATGCTTTATGCCTGTCCTCAACACCCATGCTCGAAAGGGTTGTAGATAAAGGCCGGTCCCATCTTATCATTGCTGATTCTCACTTTGTATTTGTTACTGCTATGAATTTTCTTATACTGCCTCCAGACAATGATTGCTTTAACCAATAATTTTGTGGGAAAAATGGAATGATTATGAATTTAGGACATCAAAAGCACCCTTCTACTTCTTGCCCATAAGTTGGGTGTTACAACTGTTCCTGAGACCTCCGTTGTCCAGGACTGATTTTCTCCATGATGTACTAAGTTTTAAAATTATCAGTGAAAGATACACTCTACCTATTTTCCTAAACTCCTCACTCTGGAGTGAAGTTGAGGCTTCCCAGGGTAAAGGTAGCCATGGTTCCACTAAACTTAATACAGGCTAGTGAGAAAAGAGAAGCATAGAAGAAAGCTTATTAGCACTCTGATGGTGAATGGCTCCTACACCTACTGGCAAGTATCAAACATCACATGTTAACTGATAAGAGCTATCAAACTCTTCACCTGTGTTTAAGTGGCTTTTCTTTACTGGGTAGTGATTTTCTTTCTAAATCAATAAAGCATGTTATCTGTTCACCCAGAAGCACATAAAGGGTGAAATCTCTCCATCCTCCAGGCTGATAACATAAAACATATAGTGGGCATGCTGTAGCTGAGGTTCACAAATGTTTTTGAAGGTTCAATCCAATTCAACTGGGGAAATGTTTATTGAATCCCCATAACATTCTGGTCAGATGCTAAGACTAAAAAGCTGACAGAAAGGTAGATGAAACTTCATTTCTGTTAGTCTGGAACCCTTGCTCATCTCCTGCACAAGTTCGGAAACCTTTCTGTCCTCCTTCTCCCACCCACACTCATACAGAGAAAACTCAGGCTAACTTGTTATCATTCCTCATCTCCATGTTTCCAGCAATCCTCCCAAGAGTGCCCCACAGGGGCTCAGTTCTTGACTTACGGACACCATCCCAGCTCCTATCTGGCATATCATCATTCCTCACCTAATCTCTATAAAACCCCCTTGTTTTAGCCCATCTGAGAGCTGCAATCTAATAACCCTGCCTCCTTTATCTATTTTTAATATGGCCTATATTTTCATCAATGAGGGAGAGAAAATGTTTTTCAATTTTTACCATCCAAAACCTTATTCTGCAGTAGGGGAAGATGTGCTTGTGAGTTATAACAACAGCTAGAATGTCATGAATGAATGGATGGTCCTTATGCTGTGTGCTCACCTTGCTGTCACCATCATTACCACCATCATTTGTTATAAGTGTCTTCTTCCACATTAGATCCTCTGTTTTGATACCCTCTGTGCTGCTAATGTCTATGATTCCAAATACAAGTTGGAAATATATTTACTTACTGAATGAATGGGAGCTAATTTTATGAACAGGACAAGTAGAGTCCTTGTAGGAAAATATGGGACTTAGGACAAGGGAACTTGAAGAATTTACTGAAGAGATGACTTATACAGAATTATTAGTAGTAAATAAACTCAAATAAAGAATAAAAAAGACAGGACCAGTCATGGTGGAGAGCCATTGCCAACCTTAGGCTTTACAAGAGGAGGGAGGGTTGGGATAGGGAGGAATTAAAAATGAATGTTAGGAAAGAGGGGGGGGTTGTGGTTGTTTAGAACCCTGGGTCTCTAGCTGATGCCTCCCAAAACTCTTCTGGGTCTTCCTGGGTCAAATCCAACAACAAACCAGAAGATAATGGAATTCATTAGCACAGCCCATAATAGTTCATCCTCAGAGAGTCATTGCAGGTTACAGAAAGATGAGGGACGTGGAGAGGTGAAAGAGGATGTCTAGCACGAGTCCTTAGGTGTCAGTAGAGAGCAGTAGTTACAGGTATTCCAGGTACATAGAATATGTACACATTTTCATTTAAGAGACATGATATAAACTGGGTCAATAATTGACAGATGAAATGAGAAACTGACAATGGTAAGTCCTGAAAATGGGCTGGTGTAGTCCATAAGTGTACAGCCTTGGCAGCTATTGGCTGGGACATTAGGGAAACTGTGGCTTCATCTCAGGGAGAACCAGGAATGGGTGGCTAACTCCAGAGATGAAAAGGTAAGGATGCAACTGGAGGACAGTCTAATGGCAGTCTTTCAGCTTCCGGAATTCTCATGGAAGAATGTTAATGAAAATCATCACCCTTCCCTGTGAAAAAGGCAGGGTGCATTAAAAAACAGGAATTTCATTACACCACAATCCCATAGCATACCCAGGAAAGTCAAATATGCACTTTTTCTCTGGTGGTACTATGTCTTCATAAAACTGTGACATTTTAGAATTGCTTAGGAGGGAGCACACACTTCCTAGATTCCAGACAGAACCAAGTTAATGTTAAAGTCACACACACAAAAGGACAGAGTCAAGAAGTTCATAAAATGGAGTGGATGGAAGATGGATTAGGATACAGAGGGGCATTTAATTCCAGCAGAGTATGATCACTTGGGGCTGATTTGATTTTATACAGGACATCTTAAGAATACCGAAAGTTGGCTGATAGAAAAGGGACTCAAATTCCCTTTTGGAAAAACAAAGGCAAGACATACTGTGTCCCTTACAGGCTTTCCAAAAATTATCTTTGTGTCTCTTACTGAATCTGGCTGCCAGATGGGTGATGTCTGGCTGCCTTTCTTTAGAGCCTGTGACTTAAGGAAGGTATTTCCTCCTACATCATCTAGGTTCCCATGACATTATACAAAATAAAAACAACCCAGAAACTTGCCTATCACCACCAAGGAGTTGGTAAAAGGCCCATTGACAGCCCTGGAGCTTTGTTTCTAGATTCCACTGAGACACTTTATAACTGACAGCCACTGATCTAAAGAACCAGCAGAGAGGGAGCTCCTGCATTTCAATTTCAGAGAAAGGTGAGGGAATGCTAGCTAAACTTAGGGAGAATTGCGTGGTATCTTTTGGCAGGTGTATGAGCTCTGAACAGTGAACCATCAAATTGTCTTTAGAAATGGAAAGCTGCTAAGAGGAGTTTGCTCTATGGAGAAGTACTCTCCTCTGGAAACAAACTAGAGCATTCTGGGAAGTTTTACTGTTGGAGAATGTTTTCAAGAGAGATTTAGGATGTAAAGATGTCAGCTAAAGAGAACAGAAATATAGCTGAGGGGACAGAGGGAGATAGGCCTGGGATCTAACTCAAACTCTTCTGCTTGACTTTTAAAGTCAACTGCAAGGACATTCCACTTCAGTTTCAATCATAAAATCAGGATAATGGTAGCCAACATTAAATATGCTGCTAAGGCTTCGTAGGCTCTCAATTAAATCTTGATTATGTCTGTTCTATACCCACAGAAACTCCGGCACATCCATAGCACCAATTAAATGCCACTTGGAGGATTTAAAATCCTAATTTAATCAATCAAAATTCTGATGATTATTCATAATGATGGCATGGTTGGACCATGAAATTTGTTTTATGTGACATTGCCTTGACCCTGATTTAAATAATTTTCTCTTCCTTCTTCCCCTTCCTCCTTTTCCATACCTTTCTCACAAACACTCATCTCACAGAAGTACTTTCCAGCTATGAGCTTAGATAATACCTAGTCTGTGACTATCATAGGAGGTACCCATTCTACCGAATACTGTTCAGAGGGTATTGCAATCCTCACAGGGACAGAATGGTAATGTCCATGCTGTGTGTGCAGAACAAGAACAAATACTTGCTGTTTTCTAAAGATAAATGTGGGTAAAACCACAGTGGTTCCACATAGTGCCTAATTGGGTGTCACCCCTCACACATATATAATCAATAGGTTTTCATGAAAAAAATTAAGACATTTATGTTATAAACACTTTTGGAAAGATATTCAAGCTCTGAATTTCAAATTCAAGTCTATTATTTTATCAAATACATGGCTGTTGTTCTGTGTGAAGGCTGTACATAGGCGGCCAGCTGTGAAAAATCCATTTCTCCTTTGTAAACAGATCTCAAGCAGTCTGGAGCACACGATTTAATTGCAATGGAATGTATTACAGGCTTTCCCCTGATCATAATAATTATGAGGTTAGAGAAGAATGTTGTGTTCTTAATATATTCCCTACAAGGAAACAGTCTCCTTAGGATCCAAAAAGTACTAAAAATACATTTAAAATCTAATTAAAATTATTTTTCAGCCACATTATCATGTGAAAAAACATTATGAGAACAATTAGAAAGTCAATTCATAAAATTTGCAGGCATTTAATCTCTCTTTTCAAGGAAGCAGTTTAATCCCTATTAAATCTTATGGAAAATTAGAATCAGGAGTAGTTAATGAATAGCTTCTTAACCCATAGCTTCTCAGAAGGGAAAACAAATCACAGGCTCAAGTCAGAAAGAAAAAGACAACCAATCCGCATGTCATTAAAAGCATTACAGTTCGAGTTTATAAACTTCTCACCTACCCAAGAGCCTCCAAGCTTATACTGAAAGTTTCCAGGTTGTGCCTGGGACAGTTCTGAGCACATACTTGAGGTTAGCCTGGAGACTTCTGGTGACCTCCAGGTCAGAGAGAAGGTGGCTGAACAGTGGGGGCACTGAACCGTCTCCCATAAAGTTGAAGAAATGAATGGTAGCAGTAGAGCTAGTACTAAGCATCCCAGTAAGACTAACCAGTACTACATGATGGTAGTTATGGAGCCATTCTACGGAGAAGTAAGAGGGATTACCATCACTATTTACCCAGTGCTTCCTGTGTGCCTGGAGCTCTTTGGAAATGATTTTATTTAATTCTCTAAGTGACACCATAAGCAACTGATCATCTTGAAACATCACAAAACAGCAGCAGATGGACAATAGTCATGAGACTTGTCTAACACCACAGAGGAGTAGCCGGTAGAGAGAGAATTCCAGCTTGAGTTTCTCTGATTTAAAATCCTTACTGTGTACCTGATCTCACTGCCCTGTCTCAGGAGATCAGCTTTTTCCTCTGTGGGAATTTGGGTGGTGTGACTTACTCCACTTGCTGCCTTGGTCCCCACCTGGCCTCCCATCCACCCAATTGCCCATTATGACCTTATAATAAGGGAATAGAAATTTGAGTTGGATTATGAAGGAGAATACTTACATTCATAAAAAAAGGCACAGCCTGGGACCATTTGTCAGAAAATGGATGTCCACGGTAGCCATACCACCATGAAACATCTGATCTTGTTTGATCTTAGAAGCAAGAAAGGGGGAGTCTGGGTCTCATATTGAACAGACCAACTGTCCTATGATTTCTCAGCTATCTGAAGTCACCCTTACCTCTAACCCATCATGATGTCCTCTGTGCTGACTTTTTTTCAATAGCATTTTAAAACTAATCTTTTAAAACTGATATACCAACAATAAAATTACACCTAACAATGGAGTGCCATGAGATGTTCCAACAATATATCCATGCATAATATTTAAATGAGGTTATTTTAATCCTGTCTATAGTCTCAGTCATTTTTTCATATTTTCACAATGAAAAATCCACTATCTTTCTCTGACTTGTAAAACCTATGTAATTGCTACCACAATTACAGTTACCATACTCATTCATCCATTTATCATTTTTTCCACACCTGTTGAGGTTTGGTCTGTTGCTAAGCTTTGTGATGCTAAATTCTGTACCCTAAGGTCTAGGCCTACCAGTGATTTCTCATGTTTTACTCTCTTTTGTTGTGCAAACCTTGTTTCTTAATTTAAAACTATTGGTTTAATAAAAATGGCTACAGCCAATAGTCGAAGTTTCCAGGGTGTGCCCAGGAGAATTGTGAGCACATACTTGAGGTCAACACTGAAACTCCTGGTGACCTCCAGGTCAGAGGGTGTCCGAACTGTGGGTCTTTGAGTAAGAGGAATTAGAGGTAGCTGGTTTTTGAGTTACCTGGTTGGGGTAGAGAAGACAGGGGAGAGAGGATAATGAGAAGAAAGCACCATGATGTACCATGAGCACATGGCCAGAGAAACAACAAATATTTGGGGAATACCACTGGAGAGGTAGCCAGGTCAGCAGTTAGGAAAGTAGATTAGCAGTTACTTCCCAGTAATTGTCAAAGCCAAATAAAATAACCATAGTCTAAGTCTCATTTATTTGTAAGCTAGTTGGGGATAAGTTTAAATACCCACAAACCCATCCTTCATACCCTTTGCAGTATGTATGCAGTGATTGATGTTCTATGGGTCAAAAGGATTTGGATAAAGAATCAATACACCTGCGCATGCACACATATGTGTATTTATATGTACTTATGTGTCTCTGAATGTATAAAAGTCGCCACCTGCTCAACACTCACCCACTCATGAATAGCCATTCTTTCTCCTTTGATCAACCTTATACCACCTGTATGACTAGGCTCATTCTCTTTCATTTCATAGTTTTATTTGTCTGTGCATCCTGACTAACGTAGCTGTAAACTTACAATCCTCTCTTTGACTTTGTCTCTCTTGTTTTCTAACATAAAGTAATATTATTCTTTATTTGGATGAGTGGTTTTACTCATGATTATATATCCATCCTAATTTATTGTTTTCTGCTTGGATTGTGCAGATTTATTGGCCACTTTTCCTTCATGGTCTAATGTCATTGCAGCTCTTTACCATGTGGGCAGATGTGACTCAGGAGTAAATGCTGACCTGCTATTCTACACACACCTGGAAAGTGACTTGTTAAGAAAAATATGACTAAAAGGGTTTGTTCATTTTATTTTTCTCTAAGACTTCTCTCCCACCCCTATGATAGATGGATTGGAAGAAAGAATATTCTGTGAATATGGATATTTGGATCTCAGAAGACTCTAATAATTCTTGTTTTCCAGGGAGCATTTACAATGAAAGCTTTAAATTATCCTGGATTTGAGTTCAGATGGATTATGTTCAGATGGATGATTTTTTTATTTCTGGTTACAAATAAAGATACAAAGACCCTCTGTACTGAAAGGAAGATTTTAGCCAATATAACATTTGAATTTGTTTTTCTTTTTCCATCTCTGTATAACCCTCCTCCTGCTTTGTTGGCAATCAGGATCATAGGAATTAGTCAACTAGAAAGTCATATACAAAGTCAGAGATCCATGCTCCTTCTGGTTTGCACCTATGCCAGAAACAAAGCCTGTACTATAGATCCTCACCCACTCAGCACACACCCCAGTTGCAGCTTGACTCCTCAGGTGTTCTGACACAACCAGTATCACAGGTTAGACCTCAAATCCTGTCCCAGTACCTGGCATAACCAGGACACCTGGGACCCCGAGGTGCAGATACCCACCCAGCCAGACACCCGTGATACTTCTGGTTTGCACCTATGCCTATAGCAGAGCCTGCTCTGGATCCCCATCCACTCATCCCACACCTCAGTTGCAGCTCAACCCTGATGGGTTCGGATACATCCAGGATCGCAGGATCACAGGATCATAGGATCACAAGTTTACAGGAGGGACAGGCTCAAGTCAGAGACAGTGAGGCTAGTTAACACCAGAGATAACCAGATGGTGAGAGGCAAGTGCAAGAACATAAGCAATAGAAACCAATACTACTTGGCAACATCAGTACCCAGTTCTCCCACCACAGCAAGCCCTGGCCACCCCAACACACCTGTAAAGCAAGATTCAGATATAAATTCTCATTTCATGAAGATGATACAGAACTTGAAAAAGGACATAAATAACTCTGTTAAAGAAATACAGGAGACCCTGGGCTCCAACCACATAGGTAGCAATGAATAGCCTAGTAAGAGCACCAGTGGAAGGGGAAGCCCTTGGTCCTGCCAAGACTGAACCCCCAGTGAATGTGATTGTTGAGGGGAGTGCAGTAATGGGGGGAGGATGGGGAGGCGAAGCCCATATAGAAGGGGAGAGGGAGGGGTTGGGGGATGTTGGCCCGGAAACCTGAAAGGGGAATAATATTCGAAATGTAAATAAGAAATACTCAAGTTAATAAAGATAAAAAAAAATACAGGAGAGATGCCCAGAGCTAAACCTGTATTACAGTTCTCCATACCCAAATCCTGCCTGGAGAGAGCTGGTCTCACAGGAGTGCTGACAAACCTAAGATCACAAATGAGAGCACTACAACTGTTCCAGTACCTGAACCAAGTGGGACCCACAGGACACAGGAACCACTGAGCAGCCTGGGAGAGGATAATTCTGTTTTCCATCTGCACCCAGAAAAAATCCTGTGCCACAGCTCTCCACATCCCAATCCTGCTCTGAACAGCCGGTCTCCCAAGAGTGCTGACATACCTAAGATCACAGGCTCAGAGGCTCACAGGAGGGACAAGCTAGTCAGAGACAGCAAGACCAGCTAACACCAGAGATAACCAGATGGTGAGAGGCAAGCACAAGAACATAAGCAACAGAAACCAAGACTACATGGCATCATCAGAAGTCAGTTCTCCCACCACACCAAGCCCTGGATACCCCAACATACCAGAAAAGCAAGATTCTAGTTTAAAATCAAATCTCATGATGATGATAGAGGACTTTAAGAAGGACATAAATTAACTCCCTTAAAGAAATACAGGACAAAACAGGTAAACAGGTGAAGAAATTGAACAAAATCATCATGGATCTAAAAATGAAAATAGAAAAAAAAAGACAAAGGGAGACATCCGTGGAGATAGCAAACCTAGGAAAGTGATCAGGAGTCATAGATGCAAGCATCACCAACAGAATACAAGAAATAGAAGAGAAAATCTCAGGTTCCGTAGAAAATACAATAGAAGACATTGACACAACTGTCAAAAAATGCAAAAAGCAAAAAGTTCCTAATTCAAAACATTCAAGAAATCAAGGACACAGTGAAAAACCCAAACCTAAGAGTCATAGGCATAGAAGAGAGGGAAGATTCCCAACTCAAAGGGCCAGTAAATATCTCCAACAAAATTATGAAAAAAAACTTCCCTAGGCTAAAGAAAAAGATATCCATAAACATACAAGAAACATACAGAATACCAAACAGATAAGATCAGAAAAATTCCTCCTGTCACATAATAATTAAAACACCAAATGCACAGAACAAAGAAAGAACATTGAAGCAGTAAGGAAAAAAGTTTAAGTAATTTATATAGGGAGACCCATCAGAATTACACCAGACTTCTCAATAGAGAGTCTAAAAACCAGAAGATCTTGGGCAGATGTCATACAGACCTTAAGAGAACACAAATGCCAGCCCAGGCTTTTATTCCCAGCAAAACTCTCAATTACCATAGAGGGAGAAAACTACATCCCCACAAAAGCACGAAACTAATTTCTAACATCCCAAAAGAAGAGAACCACACAAGCATAATTCCACCTCTAACAACAAAAATAACAGGAAACAACAATCACTGGTCCTTAATATCTCTCAACATCAATGGACTCAATTCCCCAATAAGGAGACATAGACTAACAGACTGGACAAATAACTAGGACCCAGCATTTTGCTGCGTACAGGAAATGCTCTTTGGTAAAAAAGACAGACACTATCTCAAAGTAAAAGACTGAAGAAAATTTTCAGGCAAATAGCCCCAAGAATCAAGCTTGAGTAACCATTCTACTATCCAATAAAATAGGCTTTCAAACAAAAGTTATCAAAGAAGATGGCGAAGGACACTACATACTCATCAAAGGAAAAATCCAAGATGAACTCTCAATTCTAAACATCTATGCCCCAAATGCAAGAGTACCCACAGTTGCAAAAGCTCAAAACACACACTGAACCTCACACAATAATAGTAGATTTTAACACCCCACTCTTACCAATAGATCATGGAAAGAGAAACTAAAGAGAGACACAGTGAAGCTAACCGAAGTTATGAACCCAGTGGATTTAACAGATATCTACAGAACATTTCAACCTAAATCAAAAGAATACACTTTCTTCTCAACATCTCATGGTATATTCTCAAAAATTGACCATATAATCAGTCACAAAACAAGCTTCAATGGATACACGAACATTGAATTAATCCCATATAGTCTATCTGACTCCCACAGAATAAGGCTGGTCACCAATAACAACAAAAACAACAGAAAGCCCACATATATTTGGGAGATAAACAAGTATCTACTCAATGATAACTTCGTCAGGGAAGAAATAAAGAAGGAAATTAAAGATTTTCTAGAATTTAATGAAAATTAATTCAACATATTCAAACTTATTCAACGTATACATATTCATATCCATAAACATATTCAAACTTATGGGACATAATGAACACAGTGCTAGGAGGAAAACTCATAGCCAAGAAACTGGAGAAATTATACACTAGCAGCTTAACAATACATCTGAAAGCTCTAGAACCCAAAGAAGCAAATATACCCAAGAAGAATAGATGGCAGAAAATAATCAAACTCAGGGCTGAAATCAATCAAGTAGAAACAAAGAGAACTATACAAAAAAATCAACAAAGAGAACTATACAGAAAAAATCAACAAAACCAGGAGCTGGTTCTTTGAGAAAATCAATAAGATAGATAAACCCTTAGCCAAACTAACTAGAGGGTACAGAGACAGCATCTACATTAACAAAATCAGAAGAGAAGAAGACATAACAACAGAAACTGAGAAAATAAAAAATAACAATCAGATCCTACCAGAATAGTCTATATTCAACAAAACTGGTACATCTATATGAAATGGATGATTTCATTCATTAGAAGTCTCCCAACCAAAAAAAAAAAAAACCCACCTAGGAACAGATGGTTTTACTACAGAATTCTATCAGACCTTCAAGGAAGACCTGATACCAATACTTTTCCAACTATTCCACAAAACAGAAACAGAAAGAACACTACCCAATGCTTTCTATGAAGCCGCAGTTATACTGATGCCTAAAGCACAGAAAGACCAACAAAGAAAGAACACTTCAGAACAATTTCCCTTATGAATATCAATGCAAAGATATTCAATAAAATTCTTGCAAATAGATCCAAAGAATACATCAAAGTGATCTTTCACCATGATCAAGTAGGCTTCATCCCAAAAATGCATGGATGGTTCAATATATGGAAATTCATCAATGTAGTTGACTATATAAACAAACTCAAAATTAAAGATCATCTCATAGATTGCTGGAGAGTTCAGGAATTCAAGGTCCATACACAAATATAATAAAAGCAGTATACAGCAAAGCAATAGCCAAAATCATACTAAATGGAGGAGAAACTCAAAGCAATCCCATTAAAATCAAAGACAAGATGAAGCTGCCCACTCTCTCCCATAATATAGTACTTGAAAATCTAGCCAGAGCAATTAGACAAAAAAATGAGGTCAAAGGGATACAAATTGGGAAAGAGGAAGTCAAGATATCACTAGTTGTAGATTATATGATAGTATATATAAGTGACCATAAAAATTCTACCAGAGAACACTTACAACTTCAGCAAAGTGGCTGGATATAAAATTAAGTCTAACAAATCAGTAGCCTTCCTCTACTCAATGGGTAAATGGACTGAAAAAGAAATTAGGGAAACAACACCCTTCATAATAGTCACAAATAATATAAAATATCTTGGTGTGACGTTAACCAAGCAAGTGAAAGATCTGTATGACAAGAACTTCAAGTGCCTGAAGAAAGAAATTGAAGAAGACCTCAGAAGATGGAAAGATCTCCCATGCTCATTGATTGGCAGGATTAATATAGTAAAAATGGCCATCTTGCTGAAAGACATCTACAGATTCATTGCAATCTCCATCAAAATTCCAACTCAATTCTTCATAGAGACAGAAAAACGAACTCTCAAACTCACTTGGAATAACAAAATAATAATTAAAAAACCAACTAGGATACCTAAAACTATTCTCAACAATAAAAGAACTTCTGGCAGAATCACCGTCCCTGACCTCAAAATGAATTATAGAGCAATAGTGATAAAAACCCCATATAGTATTGGTACAGAGACAGGCAGGAAGATCAACAAAATAGAACTGAAGACACGGAAATGAACCCACACACCTGTGGTCACTTGATCATTGACAAAGAAGCTGAAACCATCCAATAGTAAAAAGATAGCATTTTCAACAAAAGGTGCTGGTTCACCTAGAGGTCAGCATGTAGAAGAATCCAAATTGATCCATTCTTATCTTCTCATACAAAGTTCAAGTTTAAGTGGTTCAAGAACCTCCACATAAAAACCAGATACTCTAAATCTAATAGGAGAGAAATTAGGGAAGAGTCTCCAACACATGGGCACAGGGGAAATTTTCCTGAGCAGAACACCAATAGCCATTGATGCTCTAAGATCAAGAATTGACAAATGGGACCTCATAAAATTGAAAAGCAAGGCAAAGGACCCTGTCAATAAGCAACCAACAGAGTGGGAAATGTTCTTTACCCACCCTACATTCAATAGAGGGCTAATATCTAATAAACACAAAGAACTGCAGAGAACTAAATAACCCTATTAAAATGGAGTACAAAGCTAAGCAGAGAATTCTCAACTGAGGAATCTGAAATGGCTGAGAAGCACTTAAAGAAATGTTCAACATCTATAAATAGTAGCCTTATTTATAATAGCCAGAAGCTGGAAACAACCCAGATGTCCCTCAACAGAGTAATGGGTACAGAAATGGTGGTACATTTACACAATGGAGTACTACTCAGCTATTAAAAGCAATGACTTATTGAAATTCACAGGTAAATAGGTGGAACTAGAAAATATCATTCTGAGTGAGGTAACCCAGACACGAAAGAACACACATGGTATGAACTCACTGATAAGTGAATATTAGCCCCAAAGCTCACAATGCCCATGATACAACCCATAGACCATATGGTGCTTAGGAGGGAGGATGACCAGGGTGTGGATGCTCAAGTCTTGCATTGTAGGGGGAACAGGATGTCATGGGATGTGGAGGGATTAGGGACCTGGGAGGGAGAGAGGAGGGGAGGAAATAAGGGGGGCAGTATCAGGTGCTGGAGGGGTCAGGAGAGAGGTACAGAAAATCCAATAATAATAGGTAGCAGTAGAGGATGAGGAACTGAAGTAGCCACCAGAGGGTCCCAGACTTCAGGGAATCAAGAGGCTCCCAGTTCCCAATGGGAATGACTTCAGTAGAAATGTGCAGAGAAGGGGAGATAGAACTTAGTCAAGGGATTGGACCATCCACACATCTCAAAGTTTTTAACCCAGAAATGTCCCTGTCCAAAAAAAGAACAGGGACAAAAAATGGAGCAGAGACTGAAGGAAGGGCCATCGGGGGACTGCCCCACCTGTCTGCAGACACCAAACAGGACACATGCTTTTGCAGCTCACAGGAGGTACTTGCTGTCAGGAACCTGGTTCCTACTGACCAATGTAGATGTGGATGCTTGGAGCTAACCATCAGACTGAGCTCAGGAAGCTCCTGGTGCGGGAGCTGACGGAAGGACTGGAGGAGCAGGGGGGACAGCAACCCCATAGGAAGAACAGTGTAACTAACCTGACCATTCAGTGCTCCCAGGGACTAGACTACCAACCAAGGGGTGTACAGGAAGAGATCCATGGCCCCAAATACACACGTAGCAGAGGATGGCCTTTTTAACATCAATGGGAGGGGAGGCCCTTGGTCCTGTGGAGGTTTGATGCATCAGTGTAGCAGGATGATGTAGTGATTGGGTGGGAGAGGGTGGGTGTGTGGGGGAGCACCCTCATAGAGGCAAAGGAGAGGGAGGAGAGGGCGGCTCTGGAATGGGGGCTTTGTGGAGGGGTAACCAAGAAGTGGGATATCATTTGAGATGTAAACAAATGGAATGATTAATTAAAGAATGAATGAACAAAAGAAAGAAAGAAAGAAAGAAAGAAAGAAAGAAAGAAAGAAAGAAAGAAAGAAAGAAAGAAAAAGAAAGAAAGAAAGGAGGGAAGAAAGAAAGAATGAGAGTCATATACACAAGTACTGGTTGTGATCTGGTTCCTCCACACAAGCTTGGCAGGGTTCGTTGGCAGTGCTGCAGAAACACTCGGGCTGCAGTCCTACTTTTGTAAGCCATTCTTAAATCTCTGATTATGGTCTTGGAGGCTGGGTTGTCAAGAGTGTAATGGACAAGCCACAGGAAAGAATCTAAGGATGGTCCTCACTTCACATGGCCAAGCTGACAGAGTTTAGAAAAGTCAGCATCTATTACTAAACCCTTAAATATTTATTCTATAGGAGAAAGAGACCCAGTTTTTATAGGAGGATGCCTTTACCTCCATTTTAATAGTATCTACAAGGAAGAAACATAGCTATAGCAAAAGAGAAAAGAACTTCTTTTTTCTATTTAAGAACTTCTAATAAAGTCAGGCGACTGATTTTTAAAAGTGTGTTGCCATATAATTAAAGGGAGTATGTATTTTGTTTGCTTGTTTTTGGACTGAGTTTCACTCTGTAACCTACGCTGGGCTGGAACTCAAGTATCCAAAGAGAAGAAGAGAAGAAACAGTCATTTTTCTGAGTGTTGCAGGATTGGTAGCATTTAGAACTAGAGTCAGTCTTGAGAAGTTGAGAAGTTGAGAAATTTCAATTACATAATCCTTGAATCTCTGCTACAGTTGCGAGAAGTGTAGCACAGTTCTCTGAAGAGGCCCCAACAGAGTGTGACTGTAGTTAAGTTATACTGGATTACAAAGACAGATGCAATTATTTTGAAGCATAAAATAATTTTAGGGGGCAATATAAATTTGGTTCTGTAGTTCCCCACAAAATGCCTCTGGGACAATTGAATTAGGATCTGGAAGGACAAAGAGTCTAAGCCAAAATGAGCCTTTTACAGTCTTGGGATTCCAAGGTGCCAAGCTCGCAAGAAGCTGTAACATGAATAACAGGAGATAAATATAATACAATATCAAACTACTATATCTGTGTGTATGTGTGCATATGATATCTACGTGTAAGTGTTAATCCTTGCTTTTCATGTTGATACTGTTTTCTGCTGCATATGACAGGCAAACTGACTTGAGTTTCCTGGGATTCTTCTGTCTGACTTTCATTTTGCTGAAGGGGCCCTGGGATTTCAAATGTGTGTTACCATGCCCAGATTTTATCCAGCTTCTTCAGATCTGAACTTAGTTCTCCATGCTTGCATAAGTGCTTAACCAACTGATCCATCTCCCCAGCCCTCAATTCTATCTTAAAAGACGCATTACTAAATATATTAAAAATGTAGCATTAAGGAATATGTGTATCCTATGCAGGAGAATGAGGATGGTGTCCCATGGATAGGTTCTGATAGGGAGAAAAACTGAGCTCATCTGGAAACCTATAGATTCTTATTTTCTAGTTTTGCTTCTGTGCCAGTGCAAATTTATCGAAAATGAAAGTATCTGTCTATGCTTTTGTGTAAGACAGTTGGTTATAGAAAGATGGCAAACTACTTAGCTAATAGGAAATGTTAGTGAGGTCTCCTGAAGATCAGTTTTTGAAGAAAGAACGGCAAAAAAATAATCAAAAATCTTTGTTCCAAACAATAATTGTTATAGGTAGAGAAAGGACATCTACTCTGGTGAAAAACTGGGTGAATGTTAGAGCTCAGCCATTCCACGAGACTATTTTTGTTTATGCAAATAGCCCTGTGTTTTCTCGGACATTTGGCAGCTTATCTTTTGGTAGCATAATTTAGCCCCTCTGGCTGATATTGTGGTAAAGGGATGCAATATCTTCACAGCAAACTTTAAAAGTAGAGACTGTAGCAAGATTGCAAATGGGTTCACCACGAAAAGCTTTCTGACTTCCAAAACAAAGGAAAACAAAGATCCAAGAAAAAACCTGGGAAATGAATATGCATTTAATGCAAACATATTTCACTAAAAACAAAACATTGGTTCTTGTAATGTACATTAAATGCTAGTGGTCATATTAAAAAAAAAAAAAAAACCTGGCCCAAGACAAAACACGTACATTGAAGCTGCCGATCTGTGATGCAAATTTAGAATTTAATGTAGGTAAATTCTCAATGCTTCTTATGGTTGGCTCTCATTAATTAATTTTAGGATAATCTTTCTTATTAAGAAAAGTGGTTATTCTTATTAGCCACCTCAAATAAGATCACAGTACATCTGATTAACTGTTTCTGTGGTGAAATAAATATCAACTTATACATTTCTATGTGTTCTTTAAAAAGGGACCAGTAGTGCCAAAGGGACTAGTGGTGACCAATGCTGCATTCTGGGGGAAACTTGTCATTAGATGACCCATCATTCACGGTCAAACTGCAAAGGGATAGGCTAGGTGGGAAAAATCTAAACCAACCAACCACCCACCACCACCACCACCACCACCACCACCACCACCACCAACAACAACAACAACAACAACAACAACAATATTAAAACCCCAAAGCTTGAAATACCTGCTAGACTCAGAAATGCTTCCTTTAGACATCTTGAAAATCGGCAGGAAATCTGCTGTTCTTTACCAACTAATTAAGCTGGTAAGAAGGCTTAATTATGGGCAACATGAAGCATGAGGCTTGAGTTAGTTCTTGTTTGGTTTCACACAGTAAAGAAATAAGCTTTGTGCTGTGTGTGGGGGGGGGGGTTAAGTGGCTGCTCAGGACGGTCACAGCATTTACTATCACCAGCGCATGGCAAGCTAGCAAAGTCTTCCTAATGCCACTTGCACAGAAGGCTTGTGTGAATGGGACCATGTTCATTCCCCCTGAATTCCTACTGTGCATCCAGACTCTGGGAGAAGTGTAGCAGGCATAATGTCTTGGTCCCTACCTTTATAGAGCTTGAAAGCTAGTGAAGAGAGGCTGACTGGCAAAAACAGAAGGATGCAACTAAGAACACTAGAGAGTATACAGATGAAAACTGAGTAGCAAAATCAAATCTTCTCCTCCCCCCAATTATGATTTTAATGCAATACTGGCTGTTAGGGGTGGGTGACTGGTAGCTCAGAGTATTTCACTGTGGGTGCTGGGGGACAGTATCACTGCTTTTGGTCTCTGGAATAAGTGACACATAGTTTTAATCATGAATGGAAATAACAAATTAGTCATTATAATTATGGACAGGATCTCCTAAACGCTTTCTATGATCCATGGCTTGTACTAATACTTACATGCACTATCTTATCAAGAATTCACAGTGATTCTGTAATTATCTCTCACTTTACAGATGAGTAAACTCCAATTTAAAGGTAATAATGATGATTATAAGCCAAGAAGTCAGGTAATTCTTATATTGAATGCATAGATCTTAAGTATAGAAATACAAAGGAGAGGCCAAGGGCCTTGGATGACACTGGAGTTAAGAGGAAGCACTGTGAGCCTGTCCTAATGACCTCACCCAGGCCACTACCTTCTTCTCTTTCCAGGAGCCTCTTACCTGAACTTGTGCTTTCTGAAAGCCCTATTAGACACCATATCTATCTTTTACACCCTCAAAAGTTATATGCTTTCTGAAATGGTTAAATTTGTTAACACAGCCTAGAGTCTCCTGGGAAGAGAGTCTCAATGAGGGACATATCTGCTAGGGGATGTCTTAATTAAGTAAATTGATGTGGGAAGGTCCAGTCTACTGTGGCCAGCAACAGTCCCTAAAGGGTCCTGAACTTTATAAGAATGGTAAAATTTAATTGAGTACCAAGCAAGCAAGCAAAAGCAAGCACACAAGTAAAGAGCACACATGCATTTATATCTTCTCTGCTCTTAACTTTGAGTGTAATGTGATCAGACCTTTCAAGGTTTCCTGCAGTGTTGGAATGTAACATGGAATGTATGCTAAAATGAACTCTTTCCCCCTTGAGTTTCCTTTTGTCAGGATATATATGTTGTATATCTACATGTATAATGTATATGATGAATAAGTGTATCACAGTAACAGAAATGAAACTAGAACCCTTTCCATGCTTTCAACAGACATTTGGTCTAGACTACTGCTTTGTTCTGCCTGTGGCCAGTGAGTGATCAGGATAGTTGCTATCCTTCCTAATTTTTAGGATTCTCTCTCTGGAGAAATGACTCATACATTTGAGATTTGTCTTTCCACACAAACTGGTTCAATGATTATCTAATGTTCAAATGACTTCATTAAAATTAAACAAGAAACAAGACATCTTTTATCAGATTAATTAATAAAGGCTCTAATATATGTCTGTTGATCCTGTGTTTGGGTGCACAAAAGAGCTTGTGCCTACAGAGCACACAAAGAACATTAGAGAAACCACAGAGCATTAGAGAAACTAGGAATGTTAAACATGCAGGGGCCTCTCCTGAATGGAGGAATTCCTTGTTTTCTTTTCAGAAAGCTGAGAGTGGTGTTGTTAATGACCTCATGACATTTTGCTCTCTGTAGAGGCAGACCTCACCCACCTTTTGTTATAAAGACCTCACCCAATTCCCCGGAATGTTTGTTCTAGACTCCCCTTGCCTAGATCATTAACTTTAGATCCCAGTGAATGGAACCCATTGTTAGGTGAAATGTCATATGTATTTTATGACCTGCTTATATGCTATCTCACTCAGAGACCACACTAGATTCTAGGTCTTATAGTTATAGAATCCACTCTCAAGGTCACATGTACTTTGCAAAAGAGTTTCTAGGTAGTTATACTTTAAACTTTACTGTGATATTGGAATGACTCTAGAAATTTTGATCCAGGTTGATGAAGTCAATCTGAACCTAGTTTTTATTCTCATCTCTTTGTGGGTAGCTGCTTGCCTTGATACAGGAGGAGACCCCCTCAATCCTGTTCTTGAATACCTCCACTGACAAGAAACTCACTACTTGTTTCAGTAGGTCAACCAAATTCCTTTCCAAGAAAACATTTATTGAGTAGTCTTTGTATTTAAAAAAAATGAGCCATGGGGAAATTTTTTAAATAAAAGATTGTGGTAGACTTGAGAAGCAGTGTTAGAACTGGACCAACAAAAATTGTATAAGCACTATGGCAACAAAAACGTAGGTTCCAACTGTGATGCTAAGATAGATCAAAACGACCCAAGCTAATCCTCTACTTAAAGGCATCCACACTATTTTGAAATGTTGAGAAACAATAGGACAATAGAAAGTACTAACAGTGGCTCCATTACTAACCATAAAATGATTGTTACTTTTTATATACAATTTACAATCTATAAATTTGTTCAGAAAAAGTTTTAGTAATTTAAAAATTTTGCAAATTGTGTTTTGATAATATTTACCCCTACCCCAAATCTCTTGGATATACCCCCTTCTCTTCCCCCACAAACTTTTTGTTGTCTTTTTTTAAAAGTCATCAGTCAAATCCAATTTGTGGTGTCCATGTATCTTTCTATAGTCTTAAAGAAAAACTGACTCTAAAAATTGCCAATGGCTTCTTGGATAGAAGTTGAGACTTCATGGCCATTTCCCCTCTCCAAGTTTATTAATTTAGATATTATAAGGAAGAAGATACGCGCGTGTGCGCGCGCGCACACACACACACACACACACACACACACACACACATTTCTTTTAGGATTGAGAATTTCACAGTCTATTATTCTTTGTACCTCAACCAGTCGTGGGTCTCTGTTTAATTACCATCAACTTCTGGAGAGAGTCTAGAGAAGTGTTAACTTCTATGATGAGGGTTGAGAGATGTATTATGGTAGATTCATGGGTATAATACAAGTGATTAGTTTTGGTTTAATACTCTATCAATTCAGCAGGAGTAGTCGGTTGTTTCCTAGGGCCTATGACTCTTTTAGTCACAAGTTCTTGACCCTGATAAAGAGTCTGGTAGGTTCCATCTTTTGTAGTAGGACTTAACTTCATTCAGAAAGTAGTTGGTTACTTATTTGATATTTGTGACATTATTACACCAGTGAGCTTGTCTTGTCAGACCAGTCATTATTTTAGCTCATAGAGTTCATGTGGGTAAGATCAGTGCTGGCTTTTCTCCATTGGTAGTATGATAACATCTTCCAGCACTAGAAACACTGTTCAATAATGATGAAGCTTCTGACAGGACCATCGTCATGTTCTATGACTCAAGCATGTGATGTCTTCAACAATAGGGTCTTACCATCAAGTTCTGGAGGGTAACCTACTCATTTAAAGTATATTCTTGACAAACTGGGACAAGCACATATAGCTGTGTACTTTCCATTGCAGTGAAGATGCAGAACACTTACATCACTGCTAAAGGTTTCTCCTAATCTCTCTTTAGTTCAGTCTTTCCTGCTCCAGCCATGGGAAACCACCGATGTGCTTCTGTTTAGTGATAATTAGAATTGCCTTTCTTAGAATTCCATATGAATGAAAACAAACCATATTGGTGTTTTGTATTTAACTTTGTTTTTCAGCACAGGAATGAGAATCCATTCATATATCTGCGTCATCTGTGAGTGCACACTGTTTTGTCATCTTTGTTTTTACTTGGTTTCTGTGACGACTAACAATGCGGTGACTACTTTTCTGTGTATATGTTGGGCCTGCATGTATCTTCACTGTGACACATTTCTTAAACTAGTTTGCTAATTTTTGTTGAGTCGTTTCTTTTTAATTGAGTTTATTTGAGGCATAAGTCTTTTCTTGGTAACTGTATTTTCTCATCTATAGTTTTCTTTTCATTTTGAATGTTATCTAACATTGAATAAAACCTTTTAATTTTGATGAAATCCAGCCTATCCATTTTTAAAGGCTAGTACTTTTAGCAATGTGTGTCTTAGATATGCTCACCTAACCTCATGCCAAAAGATCTTTCCTTATATATTTTCCTACCATTGCTGCAGTATTAGATTTTTTGTTTCAGTTTTTCTCTGGCTTAATTAATTTTTGTGTATGGTATGAAGTAAGAGCTAAGGTTCACTTTATTTTTCCACAATTTCATCTGTTTCAGCAACATTAGTTGTGAATAATACCTTTTCCCCATACAATAGCTTCATACTTTTGTAAAAATTGAAGTGACAATATATGTATGACTCTGGTTTTTTCCTTTGCTATATCTCCTCTTAGGGCAATTTGGCAATATTGCAGATATTGTAGTGTGGAAGGAATTTCTGAAGTCATTTGAAATCAGATAAATTCCTTTATTTATTTACTGTTTTCATAATTGTTCTGATTAATCAATACTGGCAGAATCTTCAGAAAGATTTTAGAATCAGTTCATTATTTTGTTTCCTCATCTTTTGTGTGTACTTGTGTGTAGCATGCACATATGGTATAGATGCACATGTTTGGTTTGGTATGTTCCCATGCATGTGTATGTGTAGGCTAGAAGAGGATTTTGGATGTTCCTCTGAATCACCTTGCTCTTCTGAGACAGAACTTTTCATTATTCCTGGAGCCAGGCTGCTGGTCAGGTTTCCGTCTCCCAGTCTTGAGAGTTGATTGGTCTGGTTTAGGTTTTCCATATGAAGGTGTATTTTTCTTTTCTTGATGAAAGGGTAGTCACATTTGCCATGGGCCTTCTGAAGGTGGTAGGCCTTAGAGCCACAGTGGTGACACATGTGTTTCTTATGAAGGTACTTTCCAAATGACAGAGTTCCCTTCCTCATCTCAGTTCCTCTGCCAAAACCAAAGAGATCTTTCTAGATCATAGAACATGAACTATGGAAGAATGCAATACAACAGATATCCATTGAAAACCGCTTTCTGCTCAACTCATTATTAAATTCAGTTTGGTTATCCTGGCACCTTCATGTCTATGTTCTATTTAATTATTTTTTCAGTATCCTTTCTTCCCATTCTTTTATTACTTATATTTGAAAGTTATTACTAATGAGAGGAGATGGGGAAGAGAAAAGGAGAAATGTGTGAGGGAGAGATATTAGGCATGTGTATATGTCATAGCCTATGTGTGGAACTTAGAGGACACTTTTTAGGAGTTATTTCTTCACTTTCAAATTGACCAGGCAGGGTCTCTTGTTTTTACCATATAGTGTACTATAGACTGGCTGCTCCATGAGTTTTAAGGTGGTTTTCTTGTCTCTACTTCTCATCTTGCAGAAGAATTGCAATTAGGATCAACTACTGATTGGATAGTATATAGGATTACCAATGCACACCCTTGGCACCTGGCATTTTATATGGGTTCCAGGGATCAAACTCAGGGTTTCAGGTTTTCATAGCAAGAACATTTTACTCAGTGAGCTATATCACTGGCCTATTATATACGTTTTTGGACTCTTTGATACTGGAGTCTTGCCACATAGCCCATGCTGGCCTGAAACTTGTGGTCCTATTGCCTTAGCTCCATAAATGCTGGGAAGACAGCATTTACTATTGCATCTGCTCCTTCCTCTCTTTTAACGAAAGTTTATTTCTTCCTAAGTTGTGGTTTATATTACCTATAACTTTTGTTATTTATAAATTATTTTTAGTAGTTTCTCTAGAATTGATGATATTTGTGGTGAAGAATAAAAGTCTTTGCCAGGCCTTCATATATTTATGTATCTTTGAATAGTATATTTACATCTTTTTCTTTCTTGATTTTTGCAATATTGTTATCCTATATTTATTTCCTTGTGTTTATAAATCTCATATGTATTATTCTTTTTGTTTTAAAGAGTTACACCCCTTTAAAAATATTTCATAGGCCAGAATGCCTTTAGACTTACTGACTTATTCATCTACTTATAAATGCATATATATTTTTTAACATACAGTAATTTTTTATTGTATGACAGGTATCAGAAATTTAATACTGTTTTTGAAGCTCTGTGCCATATCTGATATAGTTTTATTTTGACTTGATACACTTTCTTTAACTTTTCTTGCCATATGGGTTTTCTGATGAAGAGTTTGATCATCTGATTTTGTTTTTCAAAAAAAAATTGTGTGTCAAAATTTTTTAATTTTATCATCATCATTTTAAAGGTGCATTTTTCCCTAATTGTTCTAAGTTGGTGGGATTTGGTTTGAGTACTTAAAAAATGTCACTTAATGGGTTCCATAAAGTATTGATTCTTCTTATGAAAGTCAATGGTTATTTTTACCTTGGTCACTTTTACTCAGTGCTGTTCTTAGTCACGTGTTAGAATTCTTACTGCTGCTTCCCATCAGATTGCTTACAGTGACTTGCTTGTTCATCCTGCTTCATTGTATTGAGTTTGCTGCATATGCGAGTGTGTGGTTCTTGATGCGTGCAAAAACTTTGGAGCATTTGCAGGGAATCATGAAGTTTACCTGGCCTAGCTGCCCTAAGAGGCGTGTATCATAAAAATTTCAAGTTAGAGTCCTTGGCTCCTGGGGCACTATGTGACTTTTACTTCCTGAGAAACCAAGGCACCCTCTGTGAAGGGTTCATGCCACTTGGTGTTTCTCTGTATGTTCCCTTAGAAGTTAAGGCAACTGATCTTACACTAACTCTGTGTACCCTGTATAGCTTGTCAGCATCATTGTATCCTAACAACTATAGTCGTATTGATCCTGGCAAATGCCACTATGTTCTGCTTCTGATAAGCATCTTAAAAAATTTGATTGCTTGCAATAAAAGCATCACGGCCTCAGTCTTGCTGTTGCTCCTCAACTCAAGCCTGGTTGAATTTCTCACCAGTCACAGCAGGGAGCCTGGGCAGGGTGAGCAAGCAAGGACACAGGCATTAGTAATTCATTTCCTTTTCTTGTTCTAATGTCACCCTGACGGTTCTGGGGAGTCCACCTTTACATGTTATATTGGTTGAACATATTCCATTGCCACAGAGATTTTCATTTTCCTTAATATGCTTCCCTCTATCTTCAGTTCGAACTGCTTCTAACATCATGCTTTGAAGTTCACTATCATTTACTAGATTCAATATGTGATAATCTCACTAAGTGAATTTTAAATCTTCATACATTTAAGATGGGAACATCTGCTTCCTTTAGCTTGGAGATCACAGTCCTCATCTTCATGTTGTCTACTATGATAAAATGCTTGGCGGACATTGCCCAGTTTTCCTGATTTTAATGCCTTTTATGGCCCAAAGAGTCAATTTTATTATTTTCTCAAACCTAGTCTATATCTGCCATCCATTGTTGGTCCTACATGTTAGCACCTGGAAGCCGTACCTGCTAGCCTGGAGCCGTGTGTTTAACTGCACAAATCATATGGGCAGCCTTGTCCATTCTGAATGTTATATTATTTAACAGCTTCTAGGGAATGATAGTTCACATCTATGAGCACTAGTCTCGTTATCTGTAATACAGGGATAGTAAATAATTGCACATAACATATCGGCTTGATTTTCAGTGACTAACGAGTTAGAATGGTGCTCAGTACATTAGGCAATGCTCACGGTGACAGTGGCTTTTAGTGCTGTTATTACTACTTATAAAGTCCAGTTGGTTGAGCTTTTCTTTCTTTGCAAATATCAATATTTACTCAATAAAATCACATTATGTAATATAACATAATATTGTCACATACACTTGTTAAAGAATTCTGTACTCCATCTATCTGGGATATTCATAAATACAAAGTAATATTAAGTTCCTGGGGCAAGAAGAAAAGTCCTTTGACAAAAGCTGCCTCTTAATAGCTAAAAGGATTACAAAGTACACTTTTTAAAAAAATCTTGCAACCGGGGTTCATGCTGAAAAAACATAAGTGCAGAGAGATTCTAAAAAGCAGATTTTATTGAACTGTGCTCTAATGGCAACAGATTGCTGAAGGAACATGGGAGTACATTATTTGTAAATCGAAGGGTCATTTTGTATAGCAAATAATACCCACCAATTTGCCTATGCCATAAATCTGAAGTCGGGAATGCAGCACCTATCACTCAGCTGCAGGAGAGCTGGTAATGTCCAACGTTCTGCTTGAGTGCCTTGTGTAACTATTTCCAGTCACACAAGAATTGCTCTTAGGAGCACTTTTCCTGGAGTTTTGAAGAAATTCTTGATAAAGAGAAGGCCCCGTATTTACACACTCTATGCAAAGGTATTTTTCTTTTCTTTTCTTTCTTTCTTTCTTTCTTTCTTTCTTTCTTTCTTTCTTTCTTTCTTTCTTTCTTTCTTTCTTTCTTTCTTTCTTTTTAATAGCTTTGCTTGTGTGTTCTTAAGCAGCCTGCATGAGTCTTGCAGTTAAGAATCAAATGTATATTCAAGTTTCAACACAAAGAAAAATTTTTGGTATTTGTTCTGCAAACTACCCATGTGTTGCCCCCACTGTTGTTCTGCATTGAGAGTAGTCTTGCCACAAGTGCCCAGGGCTCTTCTGTCTTGGATTAAAATGTCCAGCTGGGTAATCTCAGAAAGATATTGGCAGGATCTGAAGTTCATGTCTTGTAAATGTTTAATGACAGTCTTCAGAGGATCAAGGGATGAAGGAGCAATTAAAACTCAAACTCCTGAGTGGATACTGTGATTCAATCAGATTCTTATATAGTAGTCTGACTCCTGATGAAGCACCACAGTGCAGAGGTCTGTACGCCATCACCAATCTAAGTAACCCCCCACTGCTATACCGGAAAGTGTTAGTTCCAGAGAATAGCACACCACTCATTGCTCTGAGTCATCTTACAGCATCGACCTGATAAATCATACTTTAAATTTAAACAATCTTTCCTTCAGAAAAAAGATCAGTGCCTTTGTTTCTTATCTACCGTCACAACATTTGGGCAGGGGAAGAAGAGGCTTTATTTTCTATTTGCATTTCTGTTAGGTACAGTTCAAGAGATAGCAAGACAGATAGGGAGAAAGGAAGGGGGCAAGGAGAGAGATGAGAGATGTATGGGGGGTACTTTTTGCTTGAGAATCCATAGTAAAACAGATACAGATCCTAAGAGAGACTTCAACTTTGGACTATCAATCTTGCAGCCATTTTATTTGATCAGGGTAGAAAAATATATCTTTAACAATATATATTTAACAAGGCAGAAAGTAGATGTTTTAACTGTGCTTATACCCTCTTTGTTGTAAGCAACTACTCAGCTTTGTCCTTCATATAATCGTGAAAATAATTATATTTATATATAATTGACTTATATATAAAATTGCTTTTTAATAAAATTATGTATAGATATTTCTATGTGCTATGCACAGAATTATATATAATACCCATGCTTATATATTTTTAGTTTGAAAACAAACATTTAGTCCACATTAGATCATGGTTTACAACCCTGATACTAATTCATGACCCATGATAAATGTACCTTTGAGCTATAAAAACAATCACATGATAGTATACCATAACATCTGTTCATAATTCTTGTACTGTCACTAAATGATCGGGAGACTTATTTTCTATATGAGGAAACCAAGTAGCAGACTTACTGGTCCAAGACCAGGTGGTAATGAAGCATGAAAACTATAGCATATGTTTGTGAGTTTTGTTCCTTCTCTGGTAGCTCTTTTCATTAAAAATTTGTACTTTTATTTTATTTTCCCACTAGAAATCTTAGCAGTGGACAGGCTGAATAACTGGTCTACGCATTGACCCCTGAGAGTCTAAGATACAGATGGAACCATCACCTGCTGGGGTCACATGGGTCTTCTGATTTGTGACATTATTGTCTGACTCTTACAGCAGTAACAGAGGTGGGTCTAGACAGACCTATGTAGTCCATTGTAGCTAAATGTTTCAGCATCCTAAAATGATGCTCTGCACATTAATCTTTTTTCCCAACTTTTATTGAGTATAGGCTTTTGTTGTAGGATCTGATAATTTTTTTGAATTTCCTCAGTTTGTGCTGTTATGTCTCCCTTTTCATTTCTGATTTTGTTAATCTAGATACTGTCTCTGTGCCCTCTGGTTAGTCTGGCTAAGGGTTTATCCATCTAGTTTCTCAAAGAACCATCTCCTGATTTTGTTGATTCTTTTTTATTATTATTTTTATAGGATATTTCATGTATGTGCATTTCAAATATTATCCCCCTTTCCCACTCTCCCAACCCCACCTTGCAACTCCCGATGCTTCTGTGAAGTTGTTCCCACTCACACCCACCCACCCACTCCTACCTCAACACCCTGGCATTCTCATACACTGGGGAAACAAGCCTACACAGGACCAAGGGCTTCTCCTCCTATTGATGCCAGAAAATGCCATCCTCTGCTACACATGCAGCTGGAACCATGGTTTCCTACTTGTGTACTCTTTGGTCAGTGGTTTTGTCCCCAGGAGCTCTGGGTTGGGGTGGGTGGGTCTGGTTGATTGATATTGTTGTTGCAAACCCCTTTAGCTCCTTCAGTCCTTTCTCTAGCTCCTCCATGGGGGTCCCATGCTCAGTCTGGTGGTTAGCTGCAAACATCCTCATCTGTATTCATAAGGCTCTGACAAAGCCTCTCAGGAGACATCCATATCAGACTCCTGTCAGCAAATACTTTGTCATCAGCAATAGTGACTGGGTTTGGTGGCTCCATATGAGATAGATCCCCAGATGGCACAGTCTCTGGATGACCTTTCCTTCAGTTCCTGCTCCACTCTTTGTTCTTGTATTTCCTTCTATGAGTATTTTGTTCCCCAATTCTAAGAAGGAGTGAAGTATGCACATTTTGATCTTCCTTCTTCTTGAGTTTCCTATGGTCTGTGAATTGTTTCTTGAGAATTCTGAGCTTTTGGATCAATATTCATTTGTCAGTGAGTGCATTCCATGTGTGTTCTTTTGTGACTCGGTTACCTCACTCAGGATATTTTCTAGTTCCATCCATTTGCCTAAGAATTTCATGTAGTCATTGTTTTTAATAGCTGAGTAGTACTCCATTGTGTAAATGTACCACATTTTCTGTTGAAGTACATCTGGGTTCTTTCTGGCTATTATAAATAAGGCTGATATGAATACAGTGGAGCATGTATCCATGTTATATGTTGGAGCATATTTTAGGTATATGCCCAGGAGTGGTATAGCTGGGTCTCCAGGTATAGTACTATGTCCAAAGTTCTGAGGAAACTGGAGACTGATTTCCAGAGTGGTTGTACCAGCTTGCAATCCCACCAACAATGGAGGAGTGTTCCTCTTTCTCCACATCCTTGCCAGCATCTGCTGTCACCTGAGTTTTAGCCATTCTGACTTGTGTGAGGTGAAATCTCAAGGTTGTTTTGATTTGCATTTCCCTGACGACTAAAAATGTTGAGCATATCTATAGGTGCTTCTTAGTCATTCAATATTCCTTAGTAGAGAATTTTTGTTTAGCTCTGTAGCCTATTTTTAATAGGATTGTTTGGTTCTCCGGAGTCTAACTTCTTGACTTCTTTTTATGTATTGGATATTAGCCCTCTAGCAGATATAGGATTGGTTTTATTCCCAATCTGTTGGTTGCCATTTTGTCCTATTGACAGTGTCCTTTGTTTTACAGAAGCTTTGTAATTACACAAGGTTTCATTTGTTGATTCTTGATCTTAGCACATAAACCATTGTTCTGTTCAGGAATTTTTTTCCCCCTGTGCCTATGTGTCTGAGGCTCTTCCCCACTTTCTTTTCTATTAGTTTCAGAGTATCTGGTTTTATGTAGAGGTCCTTGAACCACTTGGACTTGAAATTTCTATGAGAAGATAAGAATGGATCAATTTGAATTCTTCTACATGTTGACCTCCAGTTGAACCAGCACCATTGGTTGAAAATGCTATCTTTTACCTATCGGATAGTTTTAGCTCCTTTGTTAAAGATCCAGTGACCATAGGTGTGAGGGTTCATTTCTGGGTCTTCAGTTCTATTTTATTGATCTATCTGCCTGTCTCTGTACCAATACAATACAGTTTTTAATCATCATTGCTATGTAATACAGCTTGAGGTTAGGAATGGTGATTCCCCCAGAAGTTTTATTGTTGAGAATAGTTTTCGCTATCCTGGGTTTTTGGTTATTCCAAATAAATTTGCAAAATGATCTCTCTAATTCTATGAAGAATTGAGTTGGAATTTTGATGGTGATTTCATTGAATCCATAGATTACTTTCAGCAGTATGGCCATTTTTACTATATTAATCCTGCCAATCCATGAGCATGGGAGACCAGTCCATCTTCTGCTATCTTCTTCAATTTCTTTCTTCTGAAACTTGAAGTTCTTGTCATACAGATCTTTCACTTGCTTGATTAGAGTCATACCAAGGTATTTTATATTGTTTGTGATTATTGTGAAGGGTGTCATTTCCATAATTTCTTTCATAGCCTGATTATCCTTTGAGTAGAGGAAGGATACTGATTTGAGTTCATTTTATATCCAGCCACTTTGCTGAAGTTGTTTATCAGCTTTAGTAGTTCTCTGGTGGAATTTTTTGGGTCATTTAAGTATACTATCATAACATCTGCAAATAGTGATATTTTGACTTCTTATTTTCCTATTTGTATCCCTTTGATCTCATTTTGTTGTCTAATTGCTCTGGCTAGAACTTCAAGAACTATATTGAATAAGTAGGGAGAGAGTGGGCAGCCTTGTCTACTCTCTGATTTTCGTGGGATTGCTTCAAGTTTCTCTCCATTTAGTTTGATGTAGGCTACTGGTTGACTGTATATTGCCTTTACTATGTTTAGATATGGGCCTTGAATTCCTGATATTTCCAAGACAGTTAACATGAAGGTGTATTGAATTTTGTCAAATGCTTTCTGAGTATCTAATGAGATGACAGTGGGGTTTTTTCTCTGAGTTTGTTTATACAGTGGATTGCATTGATGGATTTCCACATATTGAACCATCCCTGCATACCTGGGATGAAGCTGACTTGACCACGATGGATGATCATCTTGATGTATTCTTGGATTCAGTTTGCCAGAATTTTATTGAGTATTTTTGCATCAAAATTCATAAGGGAAATAATGAAATTCTCTTTCCTTGTTGGGTCTTTGTGTGGTTAGGTATTGGCATAATTGTGGCTTCATAGAAGGAATTGGGTAGTGTTCCTTCTGTTTCTATTCTGTGGAATAGTTTGGATAGTATTGGTATGAGGTCTTCTATGAAGGTCTGCTAGAATTCTGCACTAAAGCCATCTGGTCCTGGGCTGTTTTTTGTTGGGAGACTTTTACTGATTGTTTCTATTTCTTTAGGGATTATAGAATTGTTTGGATGGCTTATCTGATCCTGATATAACTTTGATACCTGGTATCTGTCTAGAAAATAGTCCGTTTCATCCAGATTTTCCAGTTTTGTTGAATATAGGCTTTTTTAGTAGGATCTGATGAAGTTTTGAATTTCCTCAGCTTCTGTTGTTCGTCTCCCTTTTCATTCCTGAGTTTTTGATTTGAATCCTGTCTCTGTGGCCTCCAGTTAATCTGGCTCAGGGCTTTTCTTTTTGTTGATTTACTCAATGGACCAGCTCCTGGTTTTGTTGCTTCTTTGTATAGTTCTTTTTGTTTCTACTTGGTTGATTTCAGCCCTGAGTCTGATTATTTCTGCCTTCTACACCCCTTGGGTGTATTTGTTTTCTTTTGTTCTAGAGCTTTCAGGTGTGTAGTCAAGCCGCTAGTGTATTTCTCTCCAGTTTCTTTTTAGAGGCACTCAAAACTCTAAGTTTTCCTCTTAGCATTGCTTTCATTGTATTCCATAATTTTTGGTATTAACATTTGCCTTCATTTTCATTAAATTCTAAAATGTCTTTAATTTCTTTATTTCTTCCTTGACCATATGGTCATTGAGTAGAGCATTGTTCAGCTTCCATGTGTATGTAGCCTTTCTGTTTTTGTTGTTATTGAAACCAGCCTTAGTCCCTGATGACCTAATAGGATGCATGGGATTATGTCAATCTTCCTGTATCTATTGAGGCCTGTTTTATAACTGATTATTTGGTCAATTATGGAGAAGGTACCTTGAGATGCTGAGAAGAAGGCGTATTATTTTGTTTTGTGATGAAATGTTCAATAGATGTCTGTTAAATCCATTTGGATCATAACTTCTGGTAGTTTCTCTGTGACTCTGTTTAGTTTCTCTTTCCATGGTCTGCCCATTGCTGAGAGTCGGGTTTTGAAGTCTCCCACTATTATTGTGTGCAGTACAATGTACACTTTAAGCTTTAGTAAAGTTTCTTTTACAAATGTGGGTGCCCTCTTATTTGGAGCATAAATATTCAGGATTGAGAGTTCATCTTGATAGATTTTTCCTTTGATGAGTATGAAGAGCCCTTCCTTACCTATTTTGATAACTTTTGGTTGAAAGTTGATTTTATTCCATATTAGAATGGCTACTGCAACTTGTTTGTTAGAGGTGGAATTATGTTTTTATGGCTATCTTCTTTTTGGGCTTGTTGGAAAAAGATTAATTTCTTGCTTTTTCTAGGGTCTTCTTTCTTTCCTTGTGTTAGAATTTTCCATCTATTATCCTTTGTAGGGCTGGATTTGTAGAAATATATAGTGTAAATTTGGTTTTGTCATGGAATATCTTGGTTTCTGCACCTAAGGTATTTGAGAGTTTTGCTGGATATAGTAGCCTGGGCTGACATTTTTGTTCTCTTAGGGTCTTTATGGCATCAATCCCAGGATCTTCTAGCTTTCATAGTCTCTGGTGAGAAGGCAGGTGTAATTTTGAGAGGTTTGCCTTTATATGTTACTTAACCTTTTCCCTTTACTGATTTAATATTCTTTGTTTTGTGTATTTGGTGTTTTGATTATTGTGTGAAGGGAGGAATTTCTTTTCTTGTGCAATTATTTGGCGTTCTATAGTCTACTTTTATGTTCATGGGCATCTCATTTTTTAGATTAGCCAAGTTTTCTTCTATATTTTTATTGAAGGTATTTACTGGCCCTTTGGGAATCTTTGCTCACTTCCATACCTATTATCCTTAGGTTTGGTCTTCTCGTGTCCTGGAGTTCCTGGATGTTTTGGGTTAGCTTTTTGCATTTTGCATTTTCTTTGACTATTGTGTCCATGTTTTCTATGGTATCTTTCTGTCCCTGAGATTCTCTCTTCAAACTCTGTATTCTGTTGGTGATGTTTGCATCTGTGACTCCTGATCTCTTTCCTAGATTTTCTGCCTTTAGGGTTGTGTCTCTTTGTAATTTCTTTATTATTTCTATTTCCATTTTTAAATTCTGGATGGTCTTGTTCAATTCCTTCACCTATTTGGTTGTGTTTTCCTGTAGTTCTTTAAGGGATTTTTGTGTTTCCTCTTTAAGGGCTTCTACCTGTTTACCAGTGTTGTCCTGTATTTCCTTAAGGGACTTATTTATGTCCTTCTTAAAGTCCTCTATCATTATCAATGAGATGTGATTTTAAATCCAAATCTTGCTTTTCTGGTATGTCGTGGTATCCATTACTTGCTGTGGCAGGAGAATTTGGCTCTGATGATGCCAAGTAGTCTTGGTTTTCGTTGCTTAGGTCCTTGAGCTTGCCTGTTGCCATCTATTGTCTCTGCTATTATTTGTTGTTGCTGTCTCTGACTTGAGCTTGTCCCTCCTCTGAGCTTGTGAGCCTGTGATCTTAGGAGTGAGAGCGTTCCTGGGAGGCCAGGTCTCTCCTGGCAGGCTTTGGGTCTGGAGGGGTATGGGACAGCCTTAGTTCTGGGTGCATAAGGATCCTGTTCTAGCCTGCCGTGTGGTTCCTATCCCCTTCATGCTCCTGGCAGGTCCCTATTCGGACAGTTAGTGGATCGAAAGTGGGGTCTTACCTGTGGACTCAGGAGTGAGAGCACTCCTGGGAAACCAGTTCTCTTTGGGCAGGTTTTGGTTCCAGAGAGCTGTGGGTCAGCCTTATCTCTGGGTGTAGATGGACACTGGAAGTGTCCTGTCCACAATGATCTTTTTGAAGTACCAAAATTATCCAGATAAACTGATGAGGAGGACTACTGAGTGCTTAGTAGTCTTTAAGATTAGTAGCTAGGAATATAATTTCTATAATTTCCTCTAACTCAGAAAATGGTAGGCAATGGGGCCACCAAAGTGTTGCTTTCCCTGCAACTGGGGGAGCGGAGGTTTGAAACACAGTATATGGAATACAAAAGTCAAAAGGGTCCCAGGTAACTGTGACTGTTCATATTAACTAGTTAGTAAATATTTGTTGAAGGAATTGACCATTCCTGATAACTATGCATCACTGGAGGTGATTCTTATCTGAAATGGGCATTAGGAGAATGGGGAAGGGGCTGATGCAACAAACAAACCCAAGAGTGGTTTCCAGCTACCTTGAGACACCCAACTCATGACTGTTGAAAACCAGACCCATCCATATGAAATATCAGTGTGTGTGTGTGTGTGTGTGTGTGTGTGTGTGTGTGTGTGTGTGTGTATCTTTATGAAGGATCATTGTATATCAGTTTAGATGATTAGTGGTACTTCTCTCACTGGTAAAATTGTACTATCCAACACTTAAGAAACACATAACAACACAGGCATTTAACTCTGATCATAAGGGAAAGCACTTAAAAGGGCTGCACAGAGGCACTCCCAGACCATGCTTCCCCACCCCTTGAATGGTGTTCCTGTGGCTTCCCACAGCCTGATACCCGCCCTGGTCCAGCATGGGGTAAACATGGTCAAACTTCCATCCTGTGCCCCAGAGTGGCCATGCCCTTTATAGGAGCAGGCACAGGACCCCACAATACTTCAGAGGAGACACTAAACAAACTGTCTGCCCCTCTTGCTCCTCCATCTCCTGCCCAAGGGCAGGGAACCATTAAAAAAACAAAGGACTTTGCACCTGCCTCTCCCCGTACTCTCCCTCCCCCGCCCCCCATCCAACTAGGGAGAGTATTTTAGGAGTCTTAGAGGTAGTTCTTTCACCCAATAGAAGGAGCCAATGTCCCGCTATTAGCAACACACAGATCTTCATCATATTGAGATACCTAAAGGCCTAGAAGCTTAGCCAATTAGTCTTTCTTCCCAGACACCCCTCCTTGCAAAAGGTTTTCAATCTCAGGTCTGCCCTGAGAAGTCTTGCCCATTTGGGAGCTGTAGAGAAGTCCTTTGAGTAGAGAGCGGAAGACTAATCTCCTGTGGAAGGTCTCTCTGTGTTCCCAGTTGCCACCTCCATTAAGCCCAAGCCTACAGCTAATCTCCGAAAAGCCAAGTACTCCTGCCAGAGGACCACACCGGAATTACCACCTTTTCTCTTGGCCCCGGGCAAATCCGGCCTGCAGGTCCCCACCCTATTCTCAGATCATCCAGCGGTGCCTGGGTGTCCAAGAACCTGGGAACCAGACAACCCTAGTCTTGTCGCAGGCCAGGGACCCCCAAGCCAGCTCTCCCTGTCTATACCTGCACCTCAGACTATGCGTCCCCACCCCCGGAGTGGTGTTGGTGTTCCTAAATCTTCCCACAGCCTGACAGCTGCCTGGTGGCTGTGTGGGGTAAGGGTGGTCAAACTTCCCATGGTGTCCTGCGCCCCCCAGCTGCCTTGCCCTGTAGTGGAGCAGATGCAGTACCCCCCACCATTAACCCAACAACTGCTTCTCACTCTCTCTGCCCCTGACTGTGCTATCAAGACTCTATTCTTCCTTTGAGCTTTTCTTCAAAGTTGGCCTTTTCATCTCCTTCCAATCTACATTTAGGATTTACCAGAAAAGAAAAAACAAACAACAGGAAAACAGAGATTAGTCTGCTTAGAGCACACTGTTCCTCCCCACCCCCACATCTAGGCCGGCCAAAGACAATGGAAAAACACACCTGAAACCTGAAAGTTTTTCAGGCTTTGCTTAAATGCTCACTAGCTGCAGTCTCCCACAAACCCCTGTAGAGAGGTTTGAGACAGACCAGTCATGTAGAGCAATGCCCCAAGCCCCTCCTCCACAGGTGAGGATGTGACCACAGGTCAGTTTCCTGTTGGTTCAGCTCAGCTGAGCAACTGAAGTGGCCATGGCAGAAGGGAGAAGGATTGGCAGCTGAGGTGGCAGAAGCAGTCCCACTTGATGCCTGAGTTCTCTCCCCCTCGCCCAAACCCATGCACCTAGTTGGGCAAGAGATCTCCGTGGGAGAGACCCCCAGCACCAGAGCCACACAAAGAGGCACACCAGAATAGCTTTTGAGTTGTTTTTCCTATGAGCAAGATGCTGACAAGTCCTTCCAGAAACAATGAGGAGGTATCTTGCCTCTCCTTCTATGCTGCCTTCCCCCGTCTTTGGTTCAGTATATTTCAGTTGTGAAGCAGAATAGAACAGAGGAAGAGTGCAGTAGAAGAGGGATACACTTAGAAACTGCCTAGGAAGGACTCTAATTTCTGTCTTGTGCTTTGTGTATTTCAGAATGAAAATTCTACACTCATTAAACTGCCCATTAAGCAAACAATACAGGAAAACTAGATGGAGTTTAGGAAGCTGAAAGGGAGGAGAAGAAACAGGTCAGTGCAAAGAAACAAAATCAGGACATTGTTTTTTAAAGGGGACTACAAAATTCAACCAGAGAGGCGAAAATGTCTCTGTAGAATTCAAGGAAGAATGAAATGATACAGAAAAATTAATAAATTAGGATGAGGGATGACTAAACAAACGTTTGGTATTTCCACTTCATGTACAGAAATGCACTGGATGTACCAGAATAAGATTACTAGCTACTAGACAAAACAGTGACACAGAGAAAAGAAACATGCTGGCCACCTTCTGTGTACCAGGTGCTGTAATAGATTGCCCCATTTAATGCCAAACATGCAGTGCTGTGGAGATCATGTCTCAAGGAGACAAAGATCCCAAGTTTAAATAGCTGCTCAACAACAGTGCAGGTTGGTCTTGAAGACAAACTGCAGTGTCTTATGGGACAGAGTCCTAGCATACTCTAGAATGGAAACCAGCATATGTTGATCATCAACATGTGACAGCTCCTTTGGAACATGCTCTCCTTTGTCCATCACCTATAACTCTAATTCCACTCACAGGCAGACAGGTTGACTGACACAAAGTGCTTGACTTCTTTAAAGGACAATTGAAATCACCTCCAATACCATTATCCATTTGTGGTGCCTGGGTTGAGCGTAATATGGACCTTCAACATCCTTCTTTAACAGGGAGGTCTTATTTGAAAGAAACAGGGAGATTTCCTGTGTACACACCCATCGCGTACATGGTGGGTGCTCTGGTGCTCTTTCTGGGGCTAAAATGCATACGTCCCCACAGGTGGAATGGGTCTGGCTCTTAGGACAGATCTGAATTTCAGTAGTGTAAGGTTACAGCTTTCAGTGTCCTTCTATGAGCCTAGGTTAGAGGTCAACCGATAAATTCTTTTTCTTGATTTGGGGCTTCAGGAGAAGTCTCTGTTACAGTAGACAGTTCAGGTGACTTCTTCAAGGCTACTCTCTGCTAGGACTGTCCCACAGGCTGGCTACATGAAAGCTGCCAGCCTGCAGCCTCCGTCATATAGAACTGAGCTGTAAAATCTTCTGTAAATCGGTGATTTAACCAACTATCTTATAATTCTGTTGTGAAGTCACAGCAGTAAATATTTCCCTCATTGTCCCATTACTTGCCTTGTATCCTATAACTACTTCTTAGCAGAATAGATTCTTCCTTCCTTTTATTACAGACCCATCTGAAGCAACAGAAATTCACCCTCCCTATAACTGCCTTCTCTTCATTTACCATTAAACCTCTTCTTTCCTTACCTGTTCTCCCTAATTCTTCATTTCGGACTCACTTTTTTGCCTCCCTCTTACGGTTTCCTTAAAATAACACTTGCCAAGCTCAGCTGGGATTTCTTCCCCCAAATGCCCCCACTTCCTGGATTCACTTTTTTCAGTCTTCTCTGTAAATTTTCATATCCTCAGCTCCTCCCCTCTCTAATCCCTCATAAATCCCTAGGGCACCATTTCATAAAAATAACAATGATATGTCTGGACCTAGTCTGAGACCCAGGACAAGGGAAACTACCTGAAGCAGGGCTTGCTCCCAAACCTGATGGTCCTTCCTATTTCTGTGAATACATTCTGATTATGTTAGATGGCAGAGGCTGACAACTGATCACTGAAATTTGCCTTTCTCCCTTGACATCACTAGTTCATCCAACTTCTCTGCCTGTACCCTGACCCCTCCCTGAGGCTATTGCTATGTCCTGCTGGGTCTTCCCATCTATTCCACCTCAGTTTCACATTCAGTGTTCCTTGTTCCTTTGTAAACATAGAAAGTTTGACTCTTGAATAGTTTGTTATGAGAAGTCTTGATTACTCCTAACTTTCATGAAAGGGCCACTATATTAGTACACCTACTTCTCAAATTATGATGAGATTATGCCTTAAGAAAGTCTACTCAAGTTGGGAATATTAGATGTGGGGAACTCAGGGAAGACGTCTAACCTACTGAGCATCATGGATTAACAATGCAGTGTCCTGTAGAACAAGAGATATTGTATTAGTTGATGGAATGGCTTGCTGAGACCTGTGACTCACTGATGCTGTGCAGAGGAGAAAGAAGGAGGTAAAAAGAGAGGGACAGGGACAGGACAGGGAGGGGGGAGGACAGGGAGAGGGATCTCCATGAATCATGGGGGAGAGATCAAAACTCAAAGCATGGCTTACTTGATGTGTGTCATTTTCATCCACTGTAAAGTTGAATATCCATGCAAAAGACTCTGTTTCTTCACTGTCATTACAGCCTTGTTTTTTCTCTTCTCTTACTTTTCAGAGATGCCCAGTTTCTTTCTGTTCCTTACTGTGCCATGCTTTCATAGTTTCTTTTTTTTTTCTTTTCTTTTTTTCGGAGATGGGGACCAAACCCAGGGCCTTGCGCTTGCTAGGCAAGCACTCTACCACTGAGCTAAATCCCCAACCCCACTTTCACAGTTTCTTAACCTTTTCAATGGGTCTTCTGTGAAGCCTCTCCCCTATGCTGTTCAGCTCACCTCTAGGTAATTATTACTAGAGTAAAGGTCATTTCTTCTTGAAGGGATGCCCAGACCCCAGCTTGGCCTCACTGTCTCTCAGGTTTCATCAGAGTCCATGTACTGTCACTAAAAAGGCAGTGAGGGTGTGCTGATTATCACTTGTTTATGTGTCTACATTTCCTAGTAGAATATGAACCAGAGAAGAGCATTGATTCTCTGTGGCTGTTATCAGTTTCTATTACAGTGTCCAGCAAGAATAACCATGTTGGATACTCTTTAATGAATAAACAATTTTAAAGACTGAGAGGTGGAGAAAGGGTGCAGTGCTGCAGCAAATGAGGGTGGCAACCTCTGCTTTTCTAGATGACAGATTTTTCTGGAGACCTATCCAGACAAATAGCAGCAGAAAGAGAAGACTGTTCTTTCTGGAAAACATCTGCTGTATTAACCAGAGTATATGAGGGGACAATCAAGAATCATGTGTGCTTTGAGAATGAAAGAAAGAGAAAATATCGGGACCATAGCCCCCTTCTCTCTTTCTTGTATAAGATATTTACCAAACTTTAGCCAGCTGTTGCTATGTCTCCAGTGAAACATGCACCGCTTACAGTGGTGAAATGGCACAGTATCCTGTTCCTCAGTACCTTCCACACTCCTGTGAGACCACAGGCTTCAACATCTGCCCCTGAATGACCCTCCTCCCTTCTCTGACTGGTGGGTGGTGAGATGTGTTGCTTCAAGATGATGTAGAAGTCAGAGAACTAACTTAAAACAGAGTGGGTCATTTTGAACAGGGGACATCAAAAGAGAGCCTGTGTAGCAGCTGGCTGTCTGGGATAAGGCCATAGAAATCTGTGCAACACTTGTAAGCTAGGGAGCTCTCTTATCCTAGGATTAATGTAGACCAGGAAGATAAGCTGGACCTAGAGTTCCTCTTATGCAGTTTATAATCCATCATTTATAAGAGAGAACAGTTACTGCACGGTTAACTGCTGAGAAAGGCTCATAAGATATTGCATCTGTGCTAGGCCTTGATTTCTCTTTCTAGGAGAGAAAATATGAGAGCAATCTGAGTAAGAATCTCCTGAGGATGGGAAAGGCACTGGAGAGGATACAGACAGAGCACACAGAATGAGGACAAGATGAGCATGGGTGAATAGGCTGGCTGTGGTCATGGACTATTGGAAGTTGAGACAGGACAAGCCTGCCCTGCAGTGTTCCACAGGTAAGATCAATGGCCCATTTACCCAGCCTCAAAAGGCTGCAAATGGCTATTTTTTTTATGTTGGAAAAGAAATCCAATAATTTGTATGACTTGCTGCTATGAACCTGATCAAAAGCTTTTCTGAAGCCTGTAAATGGCCACAGGAGCCCTGCATTCATGCTCCAATATTATAATACATTGCCTGCGAGATGGATCAGATTGATTTCCTTGGAACACCCAGCCATCTTCACAATTCCTCATCCCTTGGTTGTTTTGCTAGGTTTCATTTTATTGATTTTGGATTTGCAGCATTAGCTATAAGGTAGACTGGTACGTGTAATGATAGAGGTACAACTGCAGCCTTCCAGGATCAAATGGAGAAGTATGGGGAAAGAGGATGAAGACAGAGGATCACTATCAGTGTCAAGGGAAGCATGGCTAGGACTCCAAACATTAGAGGTGTGTGTGGAGCAAGTAGGATCCCCACAAGTGGAGAGGAGAGAAAGCCATTGAGGGAAGCCCCTTTGGAAAGCAGCTTGACAATTTTTACAAAGTCATGGTTATTTTCCAAGAAGAAAATAAAGCACATGCCCACAAACTACTTATATCAGCATATATACAACTTTGTGAATAGATGCCAAAACCTGAAGAAGAGGTATATATCTATATATTGGCAAACTGGACAAACAAGTTGTAGTTTGTGGAAATTATGCAATATTGTTCAGCAATCAAAAATAAATGATTTCCAATAAGTGCACCAGTATGAGTGAATAATGAAAGGCCACAGTGCTGAAGAAGCACAACTCTTGTCTGTGTGATCTCACTGATATCAAGTGTGAATTCAGGCAAAAGAAACCCCTAAACCACCATCCAAAGAGTAGACATGGACAGACCCATGGCTCCAGCTGCATATGTAGCAGAGGGCGGCCTTGTTGGGCATCAATGAGAGGAGAGGCCCTTGGTCCTGCCAAAGCTCTACACCCCAGCGTAGGGGAATGGAAGAGGGGGTAGTTGGGGAGGGGAAACACCCTCATAGAAGGAGGGGGAGGGGGATGGGAGTTTATGGATGGGAAACAAGGAAAGGGGATAACATTTGAAATGTAAATAAAGGGTTGGGGATTTAGCTCAGCGGTAGAGCGCTTGCCTAGCAAGCCCAAGGTCCTGGGTTCAATCCCCAGCTCCGGGGGGGGGGGGGGAAAAAAGAAAAGAAATGTAAATAAATATCTCAAAAAATAAAAATAAATTCAAAGAAAAAAAAAGAGAAAAAAGAAATCCCTGGCTACACCATTCAGAATAGTATTGTCTCTGGGAGAGGTTGGGGTTAACTGAAATGGAGTGAGAAAGAAGATTCCTATGTTAGAAATGGATCTTTATTTGGATGTTATTTGCACAGGCTACATAATTGTCAAATATTCTCAAACTTGGCATTTCACTATGCACCAATTATATCACAACACAATAAACTGAAAAGGAGAGTTCCAGAAAAGGAGAGTGCAAACTCATGGCTTCACAGAAGTGCTTCCTTGACTAGACTTCGTGGAGAAGAAAGCTTAAAGAATCTCCTTCCTTAGGAAATGTAATCTAGAAGGAGGAAGTAGAAACTTGGAAGTGAGAGGCATCTGAGTGTATTGTAGGGGATAAGCCCACAAAGGTGGGAGTGTATGCAGTACTGGTGGGTCTGTCATAGGTGCTAAAAGAACTCATTACATATTTCATAAGATCTGCCCACAAAGAGAAGGGCAATTGGATGATAATTTAAAGAAATTAAAAGGGCCTCTATATGGATCATTTTCTATAAAAGAACGTTGCTACACTCATATCAAGTAAAACATCAATTTAAAGTGAGAAAATAGACTGTATTTATATTCTTTGTAGTGAATAAATTGTGATTCTCCTTGGAGTGATGATATTTCATAATGACAGTTAAACGATGCAGGCTATAAACATATTTATATTTAGTACATAAAAAGTAAAGTCTAGAGGCTTAAAAAAGAAAAGAAAAAATTGTGATTGTTATTACCAGAAATTTGTAATTGATAGTTGAGGAGACAGGTGCGTTTGCCTTGATTGGAACATTGCACAGGTGTCTTACATAAACAATACATCACCTTGATTCATATGTAAAATCTGTATTCATCAAGATTAAAATATTTAAAAGAATAAAGAGTAAAAACATTTGTTTGTAATTTGGTTAAGTCATGGGAGAAGAGGTAGGAAGAGAGGAGGCCATTCATAGAACAGGTTCTGTGGACCTTGATTTTTCCCTGGAGGAAGAAAGGAAAACCTGCTGTACCTTTGTCAGGAAAGGAGCTGAAGAACTGAGTGAAGATGGAGGAATAAAACTCACAGAACTGTCACAGACATACTGGGATCTAGATGCAGTGGCAGGAATCTGACAGTGACAAAGAGAGGCTGGGGTCCAAGGAGCACAAAGAGGCTGGGAATGTATTTAGAGAGTTTGGCAGAGGTTTGCCTGAAATACATGTGATCTATGATTTTATGGCATAGATCAGAATGGAGATATCATCAAAACTGAGAATTGAAAGGCACAAGGAGTGAGAACACACAGTAATCACTGAGAGCACAGTAGGATGTATCATGGCTGTAACAGGGATAAAACATTGTGGGGACAATGGAGTTAAGGTGAAGGTTCTGGAAGGCAAGAAGAGAAGCAGGCAAAGGTCCTGGAAGGCAAAAAGAGAAGCAGGCATAGCAGCCTTAAGAAAGTTGGTAAGAGCAAGATAATGCTGTTAATCAAAGGGATTAAGGGTCAAGATGTCTATGGAGATAACTATAGAGAATGAGAAGCTATGAAGTCTGGTGGTAGCAGGGTGAATAGGAATAACACGCAGCAGAGGGATTTGGAGTCATGAAGGATGATGCAGATTTTAAGGAGGGAGACAGAAAATGACTGAAGTCCTTAAGGTAATAGGGCAGAGCTTCGCTGCTTGGCATTTCTTTCTCTTACGGGACTGGCTATATTTAACCTTGGTATGATCTGGATATGAATCCCCCATGGACTCATGAGCTGAGGCCTTGGCCCCTAGTTGATACTGCAATTTTGGGAGGTGCTAGAAACAGTAGAATTGGGCCTCTTTGGAGGAAGTAGGTCACTGGTCATGGTCACCTCCTACAGTCATCTCTGTTTCCCTGGGTGCCATGAAGTGAACAACTTTGCTATGTTACACATTCATTACCACTTACTGAGGGCTATGAAATAATGGAGCCAGGTGACCAGTAAATGAAACTTTTGAAACCATGAGGCCAAGGCAAGGCTTTCTACTCTTTAAATTGTTTCTAATGTGTTTATTACAGTGACCAAAAAACATCTAGCACAACCCCTCTTTTATACTAATTTAATTTTTTTAAAGATTTTATTTATTATATATTTATTATATGTACTGTAGCTGTCTTTGGACATACCAGAAGAGGGCATCAGATCTCATTACAGATAGTTGTGAGCCACCATGTGGTTGCTAGGAATTGAACTCAGGACCTCTGGAAGAGCAGTTGGAGCTCTTAACCACAAACCCCTCTTTTATTTTTTTTTTCTTTTTTTCTTTTCCTCCATCTTTATTAAATTGGGTATTTCTTATTTACATTTCAATTGTTATTCCCTTTCCCAATTTCCAGGCCAACATCCCCCAACCCCTCCCCCTCCCCTTCTATATGGGTGTTCCCCTCCCCATCCTCCCCCCACTACTGTCCCCCCCAAAAAATCACGTTCACTGGGGGATCACTCTTGGCAGGACCAAGGGCTTCCCCTTCCACTGGTGCTCTTACTAGGCTATTCATTGCTACCTATGCAGTTGGAGACCAGGGTCAGTCCATGTATAATCTTTGGGTAGTGGCTTAGTCCCTGGAAGCTCTGGTTGTTTGGCATTGTTGTTCATATGGGGTCTCAAGCCCCTTCAAGTTCTTTCAGTCCTTTCTCTGATTCCTTTTAACAGGGTCCTGTTCTCAGTTCAGTGGTTTGCTGCTGGCATTCGCCTATGTATTTGCTGTATTCTGGCTGTGTCTCTCAGGAGAGATCTACATCCGGTTCCTGTTGGCTTGCACTTCTTTTGCTTCATCCATCTTATCTAATTTGGTGGCTGTATGTATGGGCCACATGGGGCAGGCTCTGAATGGGTGTTCTTCTGCCTCTGTTCTAAACTTGGCCTCCCTATTCCCTCCCAAGGTTATTCTTACTCCCCTTTTAAAGAAGGAGTAAGCATTCGCATTTTGGTTATCCTTCTTGAGTTTCATGTGTTCTGTGCATCTAGGGTAATTCGAGCATTTGGGCTAATATCCACTTATCAATGAGTGCATGCCATGTGTGTTTTTCTGTGATTGCAAACCCCTCTTTTAAATGCACATGTATACTTACATATTATATTATCTGTGTGTGGGTTTATATGCCATATGTGTGCAGTGCTGGTGAAGGTCAGAAGAGGGCGATAGATCTCTTGGTGCTGCAGTACAGGTGGTTGTGAGCCATCTGATAGGGCTGTTGAGAACCAAGGTCAGGCCCTTTGCAAGAAGAGCAGCTGATGCTCTTAACTGCTAAACCAATACTCAGGCTCCCACAACCCCCTTTTATTCCATGGAATTGAATGCTCTTTGGGATAGGAAGCAAATGTGTTGTAAAGAATTCACGAGTAACAAAAAACAGTTTCTAACCACACCTTATAAATGAGATGTGTCTCACTGCCATCTGTCCCCGACTGTCATCTTTCTATTCAGGGTGTAACTTGGCTGTGTATAGGGGTGCACAGGTGTAGTGGCTTGTGTTCTCATGCTAATTATGCTACCCAAAAACCTGTTTGCAGTATCCTGCTCTAGGCTAAAGGAAGCTTGCCCCCAGTTGGCTCTGACTGGGAAATAAAGTTGCCAGCAGTCAATGGCTGGGCAGAGAGACAGAGGCAGTACTTTTAGGATTCCTGGGCAAGAAAAGGAAGAGAGGGGGAAGAAGGGAGTCCTCCAAGAGAAGAGCATACGTAGGCCGACCACACTGGAAAGGTAGAGAAGGGAGAGATGGCAGAAATGTAGGTGCGAAAGGGAAAGCAGCACCGGAAGTGCTGCCCAGAGGGTCCATGGGCAGCAAGGATTAAATATAGATTTAGTAAATATTAACTTACGAATACTGGAGGGGAGTGTACTAGCAACATGGAGGTTCAGGAGTGTTCCACCCACTGAGCTAGTTAAGGCATATTAAAAAGGTGTGTGTGTGTGTGTGTGTGTGTGTGTGTGTGTGTGTGTGTGTGTGTGTGTGTGTGTGTGTGTGTGTGTGTGTATGTGTGTGTGTGTGTGTGTGTGTGTGTGTGTGTGTGTGTGTGTGTGGTGTGTGGTGTGTGTGTGTGTGTGTGTGTGTGTGTGTGTGTGTGTGTGTGTGTGTGTGTGTGTGTGTGGTGTGTGTGTGTGTGTGTGTGTGTGTGTGTGTGTGTGTGTGTGTGTGTGTGTGTGTGTGTGTGGTGTGTGTGTGTGTGGTGTGTGTGTGTGTGTGTGTGTGTGTGTGTGTGTGTGTGTGTGTGTGTGTGTGTGGTGTGTGGTGTGTGTGTGTGGTGTGTGTGTGTGTGTGTGTGTGTGTCTTTCATTCTTGAATCTGAAACATTTGGGCAGGTGTAGAGGAGCCCCCACAGGGAGCACAGAGTAGACTTTAACAATTTACCACAAGACACAAGTGTTTATTGAAATCATTCGACTGTTCAGAAAATGTGCTGACAAAAGGGACAAAAGCCATAGATTTCAGCATCTGGAAAGAAATCACCTGATTGATACTTAAAGAAAGGGGCTGTTTGCTTCTCAGTCACCTCTCCAGTTATTTCAATGATTTTTTTCTAAAGATGTAAATAATTCCTTCAAGCCTTCAAAAAATTGTAGTTCTTATCCAGGGACTTCTAAGTTCCTGCATTTGAAAGGCCAGTGGGAGTTGCTGCTTGGTGGGGTCAGAGAGGAACCATTTCTCTCACTCAAAGGCCGTGAATCCTTATATAGTGTTGTCTCTCTGGGCCTTGCTTCTTCATAGAGAAATCGTCCAAGTGGCTACAAACCATGAGTTAAAATTTTAATATACTAACAATGACTCGTGATATACAGAGAAATTAAATTGACAAAAAGAATCAACTTTGACTTGCAACAGTAATGTCTATCTTGCTTCAGGGGTCTCAGTTCACAATTACATGGCTCATTTGGAGAAACTGAATATTTTTCCAATTTATCAGAACCCTATCAGCTCTATAAACAAAGGAAATCCAAAACATGGTCACTTCACTCCTTCAGCTGTTGCCACATCCAAGACAAAGTTCCATCAACCTTCTGTCAAGACCACTGTCATTCTTCCATGTGAGCCCCTGACTCTGTTCTCAGAGTTTAGATCACAAGCTGAGAAACATAACCCAAAGCCCATTCCTATGATGTACATCTACACACTAGGTTCTGTATCCCCAAATTTCCAAAACCACAATACAGCGCTTCCAGTAGTGGACCACGTGTTCAAACACACAGGCTTATGTTATTATAATACCAAGGAGTCTTTAGCCCTCGGCCCACAGTAGAAACCCAATGTGAGTGCATGGGTGTGTGATCGAGGACTAAGACTGATTTTTCCAATCCTGCACAGTCCATCCCTGACAGGGAAATGGGCAGAAGTCAGGAATTAGTTGCTTGGGAATTCTACTTGCTTACTGGTATGTCCAGGACAGTGTGGAGGGTTTGTGTCAGCACCCCTAGTGAGCACAGGGCTTGGGCCTTGGCTCTCCCAATTTTACAAATGTATGGATTCACACATACAAATTAAAGAAAGAAACTTGCCACTGTGAACAAATGCAAGCCCTTTGCTCTCTGCCAATGTATAGCCAGCCCATGCATTTCTTTTGTGCCCTTCATTAGCATTCAAGTCAGACACTTCTCGTAGGCATGGCCTTGCACAGGGAAGCTATTATTAATCTCGGAAGTACTCTGTCCTTATGGTAGTAAGGAAAAGGAGGGGGCATTTCAGCATTCAGTGATGAAGAAGGTGGGGGTCACAGAGTTTTCTTTTATGCAGCTGCATCCTGGAATCCAAGCAGAATCACCAAATGACTGTGGGAACCCATCTCCTGTCTATGAGATGAAAACACCATAAAAGAAATTTATGAATGGTATTTTCAATAAGTAGTTTGAAGGTGAAATATAAGTTCAGCTTTCTGATATCAAATTATGGCTTTCAAGTGCGTTCCTTCTAAAATCTTACTTAAATGATCCATAAAGCCACCTGTAGTAAGGAAACCCTTTAATAAGCTGTGCTAGCGCTAAAGAATCAGGCAGCATCTGCTTGTTTTGATCTGCCTAGTTCCTTAGGTTTGTTTGTTTTAAAGAGGCAACATCACAAGCATATAGGTCCACACAGGATCACAAACACAGAATAGCCTGAAGCCCACCAGGCCAGCCTTGAAACCACAGGAACCAAGCTGCTATGGTTACAGGCTTCTGACACCACTCCTGGTCTCCTACTTTCTTAGGTGTCTAGAAAAAGTGCCAAACTGTTATGCCTGTAATCTATTGAGGATATTACAACCTATATAGCTATGCTACTGTTTGGGCTAGAGCTGTATACAATACCCCAAAGACGGAAACAGTGGAAATGTCTATGAGCTGAGGAACAGATAGTGAAAGGCTATGCTATACCACACGGTGTTACTCGGCCTTAAGACGAGGTTCTAATACCTGCTCCTACAAGTAAACCTTAAAGCTACTGTTAAGAGAAAAGGATAACTCTTTGGGTTATCCTACATTTGAAATGGAAAGAGGAGCACTCATAGAGCATTCCCTCAGTTTTCCGAAGCTAGGTGAACAAGGAAATGCAAGATTGTATTTTCCTGTTTCATGGGCATAGTTTTGAGCATGTCAGTGTGGGAAGAGAAAAGATGCCTTTACACGGCAGTGACGGACAACAGTATGAATGCAGTTAATGCCCCAACTTCATACTTAAAATATCTAAGAGAATGTATATCTTGCCACAACTAGAAAAAACCCCCAAATCTCAGAATTAAAGTGTGATACTATGTGATCCTTGCTCAGGTCATAAACCTGGTGTTGCCAAGAAACCCTAGTCCAGAGAGCAGAGTCCAGCAGTTCTCTGCCTGCTGTAGGCTGCTGCAGTCTCCACCTTAAGCCATAGCCATGCTCTTCCAACTACACACTGAAAGTCGGACATGCACTTTTGTTCATGAGATTTAACTCAGTGTGCCCTTTTAGGAAAGGGCTTTTATTAGTGAAATTAAAGGTGTTCTTTATATGTGGATTCACAGAAATACATTAGAGATGCTGTGTACCTGCTGTACTTCAGCACAGAGTCCCATTAAGTCTACAGGCTTTCCTTTACTTTTAAGAATGGCAACCTTAGCTAAAGCCCGGAAGAATCAAGAACCCTGAGGAATCCTCACTTCCTGAAATTAGCAGAACCCCGTGCCTGGAACCGTCCCTTGTCTTGTCTGAGTATCTTGTACAATTTATTGTTCAGAAACCTCTAAGCATGGATCTGGAACACATTCAAACTTACTAAACAGTCATAGAGTGTCTGCCAAGTTCATCTGCTAATCAGTGTTTGCTAAGTGGATGCTTTCCATGTGATGGTGCTTGTCTGAGATTTTTGCTCATCGACACCTCGTCCCAAAATTGTCACAGAGTTGCAATCTAACCTCAAATCATCCTCAGATGTGGTTCAAATTGAGCTGAGTCACACATTACCAGATCATTCGGCTCATGCTCAGCAGGGTACAGACCAGTGGGAAGTTCTAGTGTCATAGGACACAGCCATGAAACCATAAAGTATTGGCTTATGATCAGGTAGTGCGTCCCGAGAAGTTACACTGAGAGAGTGTAGCTAGTCCTCCTCCACAACTTCAGAAATAAATGAAACAGAAACAAGACGATACCTCAGAGTTCCGATGTTCTCAGTGATCTTCCTAAGTAAGAAGGAAAACTTTAATATCCTTGTTACTTAGAAGACACTGCATATCGAGCAACTGTGTTGTGTCAGGCATGTAGAAGGTACTTTAACACATGGCCGATATCACAAATATCCCTAAGAAACAGGTACTGTGCTCCTGTTTTCAGAGAGAACAGCTCTATTCACATCTCATGGCCTTTAACATTCCTTGTGAGATGCTGGCTGTTTGATTGAAACACCCTCCTATGATTATCTTGGCCAGGAAAGGGATGTGGAAAATGACTGGAAATGAAGACAGTGCCCTGCTCAGACCTCTGCCAGAGGAGAACTTGCCCTCTAACTCCCCTCAGGTGGCATGGTCACACTGTCTCCTGGGTCCTCTCAGTTATCCCGTGGCCCACAGGAGAGACCTGCTGGCTAGCATACAGGTGAGCAGCTGCTTACCATCCTGCTCATAGTAGTGCTTCAGAGAATTGCAAGTCCTAAGTCCTTATTTTAGGAAATGGCTTTAGGGAGCACACCCAGGGAAACTGTGAGATCTCCGAGAGTAAAAGGATCAGCTGTCAGATTGCAGAGCTGAAATGTGACCTGAGTTTGAGATCGTGGACTTCTATTCTGTCTTACTCACTATTTGCTTCCTGCCTGTGTAATTTTAGATAGAACACAGGAGAAGGACCAGATGAATTTAGTGTGTTCTAAATGCTTCCTTTAATTAGCTTCTCGAGTCCTCCTGCCCTCAGAATTGATAATGCCTCTCTCCATTATACCATTATGAAGAGTATTTTAACAGTGTTCACAAATCTGCTTAGTCATTGCAGTGGGTTTAATCTATCTCCATAGCCTCTAACCCTTGAGCTCACTGTGCTACTTTACCCTTATTTGGCAAAGGGAACTTTGAAGATATTATTAAGGATTTTGAACAAGGGATTATTCTGATTTTAATATAATCACAAGGGTTCTCTTGAGAGGGACTTAGAAAGAGTCAGAGCCTTTTTCTTGTTACGTTATAGTAAAAAATGTAACAGGAAGGGAAGGGACCATAGACAGAGGGAAGTATGTTATATGCTTGCTTACAAATATATAATAGATGTAGTTTAAATGCAATCATGCCAGATGCGGTCATTATGTTCCCTGCAACAAGCCACAGACTATTTAAAATGAACCCAGTGCTAGGCAAGAGAAATCTCTTTGAGCTGTTGTTTGTGTGGATCCAACAGACTTCTCAAACAATAAATGAAATTGCCATTGTCCTTGGTTGACTCCTAGAGCCTGAAGGTAAGACTTATTGTTGAAGACACCACACATTTAGATACAGGACTTGGAGGAATGACCTGGAACTGACCTGGAAGCCTCCTCCCTTAAGAAGCTCTTATTGTATTAGAAAGTGTTTTGCAAGATGCCAAAGGAGAAAAGCAATCAATAATCCTATCCAACTGCAAAACACACAACCAGAAATGATCACTTGACAAGGTATCACCAGTGCTGCAACAGTGGCACTTATAACCAACAGCTGTCTGACTGGACATAAGGCCAACTCAATGGCAGGGAATTCATCCCTGGAATGGAAAATATAGATAACTACATGTGACTGGAGAGGCTACATAACTTAGAGGAGAACACACTCTTTCAATTTTTCTAAAGCAATATAATTTCTAACTACATTCTAAATACTTACCCAGTGTCCATAGATAAGAGTAGCTCATAGTGGACTGTCATCAAACAAGCTTGTTTTTGTAGCCTATGGAATCTATTACAGAGATCCACAACTGGCCAAAATGCAGAGAAGACGTGCCTGAGGGGCGCTCAGGGGCTATCATCTACTCCCACATTTAAAGTTCAGGGAACATTGCAAAAGTGGGAGGGTGGAAAGATTGTAAGAGCCAGAGGACTAGAATGTCTGCTGCTAAATGGTTTCTTCTAGCCATGACAGATGCTGCTCCCATAAAATCTTAACAACACAGTTGCCTAAACAAGACCTATATAATGGTACCATCAATTGGCATGTCAAAGGGCACTGGGGAAAGTTCATAAGCTCCATACCCCTGTGTAAAGATCTACAGGCAATCAAAGGCTGCTGAAGAAGGAGGAATCTGCTTTCTCCAGGGGCAAGCTCCCCCATACAATCCCAGGATGTCATCCTTAAACACACAGACATATGCAACACTAAATGGACGCAGTTGGTCAGTGGCGTGTGTGTGTGTGTGTGTGTGTGTGTGTGTGTGTGTGTGTGTATGTTTATGTAAAACAGTAATTATAGAAAAAGAAGCCATAGATTTGAGGAGTGAGGTAGCATGAAAGGAGTTAGGAAAGAAAAGAATAGAAACAATGAAAACATAGTACTGAATAATGAAAGTCTAAAAAAAATTAAAAGTTTATTGCTATTCTTCTTATGGGACTGAAAATACCTTCAGTTACTGCAGTCCTTTCTCCTCCAGTGAGGACCCCGTTCTCAGTCCAGTGGTTGGCTGCAAGTGTCTTTGTATTTGTCAGGCTCTGGTAGAGCCTATCAGGAGACCCTCCAGAGCTCCCAGGGACTAAACCACCAACCAAAGAGTATACATGGACAGACTCATGGCTCCAGCTGCATAAGTAGCAGAGGATAGGCCTTGTCAGGCAGCAATGGAAGGAGAGGCCCTTGGTCCTGTGAAGGCTGGATGCCCCAGTATAGGGGAATGCCAGGGTAGGGAGGTGGGAGGGAGCGGGTGGGTGGGAGAGCACCACCATGGAGGCAGGGGGTGGGGGATGGAATGAGGGGTTTCTGGAGGGGAAACTGGGAAAGGGGATAACATTTGAAATGCAAATAACGAAAATATCCAATTAAAAAAGAGAATTAAAAGTTTAAATAACAAAAATCAGAGAATCATATGCCGTATAATATTCTGGCAATAACAAAGTAAATAGCTGGTGGTAGTTTCATAAGGTGTGATATAACTGAGAAATTCGTATGACCATTTTAATTGTGGTAGTCATGTGTCTATGACAATCATTACAATGTTGTGCTACTAGTTAGATACAAATAAAGCATGTAACTATGTATAGCGCACAATGACTACTGTACTGGCAAGGAAAATAAAGGCAACGAGATGACCTGGGGACTCGAGAGGGCACATCCCTTTTTGACTTTTGTCCTCTACAACTGTGAAAGAACAAATGTTTGTTGTTAAAACCATGGGGCTTGCAGTGCTTCATTACAGCAACAACAGGAGTCTAACATAGCCTCGCAGGCGTTGCCAGTTCTAAGAACACATGACGTCTGTCAGCCCTTGCAGCGTCTGGGTATGGTGCTGGGTGCTCTTTATGGCCCAGCTGGCTAAGTCTCCCAGTAACTTCTTGGAAAAACTAGTTTTAATCTCCTCATTGTCTAAATGGATAAGAGATAAGAAACTCCTAATAATGAGCTAATACCTGAATTTAAGCCTTCAGTTCTCCCAAACCATGCTTCCCATTAAAACACTGGACTATGAGTCCTTGAAACTGCCCTGGAAGGGAGGTTAAATGGCGGACACTGCAGTGAAGCTCACTCTAGTAATGTGGTGAACAGAGACAGAACCCCATGGAGCACAAGTCTCTGGTTTTCACCTTTTTATCTCATAGAACTTCTTCCCTGTTATCCATGTTTCTGTTAAAGGGAAGATTATCCCAGGCAGAGGCTGTTAATGAAGAAAATTTAGCAATTAGATATTTTGATGTTAAGATCTTAGTTTCTGTCTTCTATAGAATTAAGCTCAGACAAAACTCCCCTTTAAACTTTCTTTGAAATCAGAAATGGGTTTGCAACCCCAGAAAGAAATATACCCCTTTTACCTTTTCTCATTTTTAGTGTACTTTTTTAACAAAAGAAAAAGCATAAGAGATTGTATCATTTTTGAGGGGAATGGGATTTGAATGGTTCACACAGAATGTGCCTTTCTTTTTATTTTCTTTTTCTTTTATTTTTTAATTGGATATTTTATTTATTTACATTTCAAATGTTATCTCCTTTCCTGGTTTTTCCTCTGCAAACCCACTATGACAGCTTCCCTCCCCCTGCTTCTGTGAGGATGCTTCCCCACCCACCCGCTCCCACCTTACCGCCCTGGCATTCCCCTACATTGGGGCATCGAGCCTTCACAGGACCAAGGACCTCTCCTTCCATAGATGCCAGACAATGCCATACTCTGCTACATAATGTGGCTGGAGTCATAGATCTCTCCATGTGTGCTCTTTGGTTGGTGGTTTAGTCCCTGGGAGCTCTGGAGTGTCTGGTTGGTTGATATTGTTGTTCTTCCTCTGGAGTTGCAAACTCCTTCAGCTCCTTCAATCCTTTCCCTAATTGCTCCATTGGGGTTAGCTGTGAGCATCCGACTCTATTTGTCAGACTCTGGCAAAGCTTCTCAGGAGAAAGCTATATCAGCCTCCTGTCAGCAAGCACTTTTTGGCATTAGCTCTAGTGTCTGGTGTCTGCATATGGGATGGATTCCCGGGTGGGGCAGTCTCTGGATGGCCTTTCTTTCAGTCTCTGTTCCACACTTTGTTCCAGAATTTCCTTTAGACAGGAGCAATTCTGGGTTAAAAATTTAGAGATGGGTGGATGGCTCCATCCCTCAACTGGGGGCCTTGCCTAACTTCTGGATATAGCAGACTATGCCTTTCCATACTTTCCAGGAGAAGTCAAGTCCAGTTTGCTTGATTATTTTCCCCTCTAACACACCCCACATAAGAAACAGGGGGGTTGTTTTCACCAGTCAAAAGAATAAGGAATGAATAACAAAGGGCCAAATGGTCAAGGAAAACAGTATGTGAGAAGTGAGGTTAAGACAGGATTTTCACCTAAGATCTGCATTTATTATTGATTTATTAATCAGCCACTTGTATAAGGATGTCATTAAGAATAGCAGTATATGTGCTTTTTTTTAAATCTGAAACTTTATAAACCCACTCTTTACTCCACAGTAAGAAGGAGGTTTCACTTTGGCTTTATCAACGCTGATCTATTGGTATTCAAAGCATAGATAGAATGCTCTAAACTCATAATGACTTAGTGCCCCAATCAAGACTCAGTTGAAAAGAATGTATGATCAATTTGTTGTATCTGTTTTGGATGCAGCTTTAAGAGTCCTGCATGTGGCTAGAATTGCCTACCCAATTTTACCAACTATGTGTATTGTCCACTTTTGTTTTCAGACAATGTCATCATTTGCTGAGCTATTTCTATGAATGTGCAATTTCTACCTCTGCCTCTTTAGTAGTTTTCTTAACATTTCAATCATCAAATTATACCCTGTGCTTTCAGAGATACAAAGAAACAATGACTTTAATTTGAGAATATAGTTGAAATGAAGTTTAAGTCGATGCTTACTGAATTCTCCAACGATGAGTATTATATATGCCAAGAATCATTAACAGCAAGAATGTTCTTTGTTATATTCCTTAACAAGTGTGGTCAAGTATTATTCTAATCAAATTCCTTTGATGACTTGATGAATAAATACATTTTTAGTTCCTATAAACTAACTTGTGAAATGAATATATATAATTCATAAAAATTCAGATTAATCACATCAATTTAACTCAATTATTTCTAATATTTATTCATAATCTTAAAATCATTTTCCCACTTCTCCTAGTTTGAAATCACTCAATTAAACAATCATTTTGCAGCTTTTCTTTTTTACCAATTTCCTCCAAGGCTTACAGTCATTCTCTAAACTGTCTCCTCACTCCATGAAAACTACTAGAATCAAAAGACCAACAAGAACATGATAGTTATCAATAAAAACAATAATAATACCACCTCTAAAAAACTCTTTAAGTTGATAGGTTTTTAACCTATGTGGCCTTTCTAATTTTAATCCATGTACCACGTATATATGTACACATAATTTGAAAAGTATATAACGTGTGTGTGTGTGTGTGTGTGTGTGTGTGTGTGTGTGTGTGTGTGTGTGTAGCAGCTTGTTTTCTCATGCTAATTGTTACCCAGAACCCTGTTAGCATTGTTCTACACTCTGGACTAAAGGAAGCCTGTTCCCAGTTGGTTTTTGACTGGTCAATAAAGTTACCAGCGGCCAATGGCTGGGCAAGGAGACAGAGGTGTGACCTTTAGGATTCCCAGGAAGAGAAGGAGGGAAAGAAAAGAGGAGGAGGAAGAGAGGATTCCATCATGACCAGGGAATAGAAAATGGACTATGCTGGAAAGGTACAGGAGGGTTAGACAGTTCACATGTAGGTGCAGGGGAAAAGCGGCTCCAGTAGGGCTGCCCAGCAAGGTCCAGGGCAGCAAAGATAAAATATATATATTTAGTGTTAATCAGGAACATCAGACAGGAGAGTGTCTTATCCATGTGGAGTTAGGGAGTGGCCCAACCATTGAGTTCTTTAAAGTATTTAAACTATAAGGCTGTGTATATGTGTCTTTCTTTGGGAATATAGAACATTAGGGCAATAACAAGAATTGTGCATGTACCCACTGGGAAGTATAGAGCGGATATATGACACTTTCCAAATTATATATCAGGCTGAGGGAGGAGGCTTATCCAGCTGCTGCATAGGTGGAAGGACTATTACATACAGATGGTGTTATCCAGCTGCTGCACAGGTGGAAGGACTACTACATAATCCTAGATGGTGTTATCCAGCTGCTGCACAGGTGGAAGGACTACTACATAAACCTAGATGGTGTTATCCAGCTGCTGCACAGGTGGAAGGACTGTTACATAATCCTAGATGGTGTTATCCAGCTGCTGCACAGGGGGACGGACTACTACATAAACCTAGATGGTGTTTCTACGTTTACTACTCATACCTGGCTCCTGTCCATCTCCTGACTATGGTGGTCAGAGAGCCAAACCTCCTTTTACACTGTACCACACATTTTGTTCTGCTTAACCGGTTTCTCTCATCTTTTCTCCTTGTGTAGTTTGGCCACATGTATGTCCTCTTCAGTTCTAATCATCTCCATCAAGTCCTCATTATCTTGATGAATATTTCTTTCTTTCTAGCTTCAATGCATGATGATTTATTTTGTGCTGCTAGAGCCCCACTCAGTCCACCATTAATACTTGGGGCCTCTACCATTTGCAGGTTCTACTGAAGGCACGAGAGATTTATCCAGTTTTTATCCTGGAGCTTACGCTTCTGTTGGAGTCACACTTCTAGAGTTCATGTCTATGTCTTAATCTCCATGACAACAGTAACAATGCTTGAGTTTACTATGTCTATGATGGCACAATGAAATTTTACTGCTGTGAAGCTCACTGCAGAATCAATAACATGTCTGTCTTACTGGTATGGGGTACAGAACTACCTGGTACAAGTAAATAGTGGAAAGAGGATCATGTCACAATTTCCCAGAATTCCTCTTCATTTTCTAACTCTATAAAATCTACATTACCATGTGCAAATATGTTTTATGACTTCTCTTGGGGAAGTTTATAAGGGAACTGTAAGGAAAACTGCCTAGAGGTCAGTTTCCTGTATAGGGGGAATCAAGATCCAAAATATATATTTCTCAGAGATACGTGTCAGGCAATTTTAAGATATTTTGAATTAGAGATAGAAAGTGCTGATCAAGGAAAGAGTGGGTAAAGTCAGAAATAATTTTGTTATTTTTGAATCCTCAGCTGTCTCTACCAAGCTTTTTGTGAGTCTGTTTAACATCTGAAAAGAAGAAGCCTATGAACCTTCAAAATAACCAGACTAAGTAGTCTAATGAAGGGAATGGAGGCTTCAGTAAGGTAACACGATGTTCTCACCAAAATGTTATACTTTCTTTTGGCTAGACAGGAAGAGAGTGTTTCCTGATTACCATGGGTAGATCCATGTAGTATGTTCTGGCCCACAGACTCTGTGCAGAGGTTGTACATGTTACATCCAGAGCTGCATCTGAAAACCTGGAAAACATCCATCTTTCATGGATGATCAGATGCCAAATGAAGAATTTCAAAACTCTGAGGTCTTTAAGGCCTGGCGAGGCCAGTGAGATAATGGACGTTGGATAACTGCTTGTTCCTCCTTATCTCTTCCAAGAGCACAACCATGGACTGATATGATATTGAAATATGTCATAACTAAATGCTTTCTGTAACCCAAAAAATAGGTCCATTTATTCCAGTTTCCAATATTGCTTACACTGGGTAGTTTTGTGACATTATTGGGACCTCGAACTCTCGAATTTCTAACGGTAAGTAGGAGCAGAAAATAAGGGGTAATACTATGTGCATATTTGTGATGCATATGTTGAATAAATATATAATTGTTAAATGCTTTTACAACTTTTTATAAATTCTTTGTGAATTTCACATCATTCACCCCAATTCTAGTCATCTTCCCATCCCTCCAGACCCACTCTTGCATCATACCCTCAAAAGAAAACAAAAATAAAAGTAAAAGCAACAAAAAGACATAAAAATAAATAGTACATCTTATTGCAGATGCTGTGGTGTGTCGCAGTGTATCACAAAGTACACCCTTTGGCCTAAACAGTGTTACTTGCAAATGTTTATTGCAATGAGTCATCATTATTAGGGTTGGAGGCCTCTAGCTTTGGCTATACTATCAATACTGGATCCTCACTGGGACTCCTCTTAGATAGTCTGTTGTTATCCTATGTTATGGAAATTCTTCAACTTTGGTTATGCAAGGATGGTCCCTTCATGTGCTCTAGTAGTTCACAAATGGGGTGGATTTGGGGGTGAGCTAACTAAAGCCCTGGACCTGGGTCTAAGTGTTGGGTGTGTTGTTCAGCCCACCAGCTTCCTGCGCTCACACCACCAGGGCCAGCTCTCTGGCTCTGGCTAGGGGCAAGGCCAGCTTTCCCTCACATACCCTTGAGTTGACTCTACCATGCTTGCACCAGAAGGGCCAGATCTAACACGCTGCCCAAGCAAGGTATAGGTTTCCCTCTTCAGAGTACTGCCACATGTGATAGGACCAGGTTCCCTGCACTGGGCTAGTTCTCCCGCACTCATGCCACCAAGGCCAGCTCTCGCCCACATTGCCCAGGTGAAGAGCGCAGATGCTCTCCTAAATGTTGCAGCTAGGGAGCAAGGGGCGGGGTCAGCTTTCCTGAATGCCACAGCTGGTAAGAAACAACTCTATACAGCTCAGATGGCTCTAGGAGGCAGTTCCAGATTGGGACATTTGCATGGACTTTAGTGGTAATACGACCATGAACACTGACACAGGCTCCTGCTGCTGCAGAGCCACAGATGCCCACATGGCCCTCAGTGACAGCAGGTCTGAGACCTCACCATGGCCCCAGGTGGCCACACTGGCTACTCATACCCTCAAGTTCTGCCTTTCTTCATAGTACACACGCTATTTTCTCTCTCAAGCCTATCTGTCCACCACATACTTGCTTATCACAGTTGTGCCTCTGGATATCTTCCGTCCACCGATACCACACGGTGGCTAGTGTGCCTCTGGGTATCTTTTGTATGTGCACTCCACTGTCTCTGAGTGTCTTCCACACATGTTCCTGCCATAGTATGGTGGCTGGTGTATCTCTTGGGTGTCTTCAGGCCACCAGCTACTGTGTGGAGTTAAGTATGCCTCTGGGTGTTTTTCACATATTCTTATTAAATAATTTGTATACAAGATGCATCAAGATTAGTACCAGGTATTTAAAAATCAACATATTTCTAAAATGAGAGATTCTGAAGTTGCTATGTCCATGAACAAACTATGTTGGCCATTAATAGCTTTGGGTTATTTATGGTAATTATTCATTTTTTCCTTAGTAAATGTACCTGTTCAATATATGTCTATTTTACTCAAAATTAGTAAATGGATAGACTTCGGAAGTGATTGTTATCATCTGGTAAGTAGAGTCAATTTTTCAGAGCTAATTTTTTTGGTAGGAATGGCCCAACTTTGTAGTTTGAGAAAATACCACTAATCATTTCTTTGCAGCAAGAACCATACTGTATACAGATATAAAACTCCAATATATCCTGTGCTGGTAAGCCTCTATTCAAGACTCAACTCATTGTTCACAGGAGTGAACGTGGCTGGAAGGGAACAATTATCATGCAAGGTGCTGAATTCTATAAGAGAAGCTTAGGTCAGTGTCTTAGTTAGGGTTTTACTGCTGTGAACAGACACCATGACCAAGGCAAGTCTTATAAAGGACAACATTTAATTGGGGCTGGCTTACATGATCAGAGATTCAGTCCATTATCATCAAGAAGCATGGCAGCATCTAGTCAGGAATAGTGCAGGAGGAGCTGAGAATTCTACATCTTCACCCAAAGGATGCTAGCAGAATATTGGCTTCCAGGCAGCTAGAATGAAGGTCTTATAGTCCATGCCCACAGTAACACACCAATTCCAACAAGGTCATACCTTGTACAATAAGGTCACACCTACTACCCCTATTTCAACAAGGCTACATCCCAAAATAGTGCCACTCCATGGGCCAAGCATATTGAAACCACCACAGTCAGCTTGAAATTTCCTGTGTCTTATTTTTTATGTTCCACAGACACTTTTAGAGTATCAACTGTGAGATGGAATCATGAGCAGGCTCTTACTCTTATTTTACCCTTTGCCATATGCAAGATGTTAAGAGAATGTTGCTATCCCTGAGATCCTCCATATTTTCACCTACACACACTTAGCTACTCACTGCTCAGACACATGTCAAACGCTACCTCCTCCAAACTAATTTTCCTGGGTATTCCTCCACCGGCTTATACTCTCTCTTTTTTACTTTTTGTTATATCTTTGTTTTATAATTTATAATATTTGCCTAGTTATTTAAATGTTTGTATTTTATTTCCCTTTCCAGGAGGTTAACGTCATCTGCCTATCTATCTGCCTGCCTATCTATCTATCTATCTATCTATCTATCTATCTATCTATCTATCTATCCACATATCCATCCATATATCCACACACATATATATCCCTTCATATTTGTTCTTTTGCTTTGGCTCATTCATTCAAAATCAAAATATGGGTACCAAAAATCACTCTCCAGCCTATATAGAATAATGAAGAAATGTTAAGTAATTCGATGCTTTAAAGAAACTTGTATTATGGCTCCATGGATAAGACCACTGGCTGCTTCTTCAGAGAACTTGAGTTTGATTCCTGGTACCCACATTGTAGCTTACAACATCTGTAACTCCAGTATCAGGGGATCCAGTACCCTGTTCTGGCCTACATGGGTACCAAACATACAGATGGCACATATACAAAACACCCATAAAATGAAATAAAATAAAATAAAATAAGATGCTATAAAATAAGATGATATAGCAAAATGAAGTCCAGGTAGAAAACCAGTAGAGATCAGGCTGAGGATCTGGCAGTTGCCAGGCTATGAAATATTGCATATGCCATGCTTATGAGCAATGGGAAAAGCAACGGGAAGTCATACTTTAAGAGGATAACCAGAAGCAATGCAGTGAGAATAAGCTTTGAGTGGTTTCTCCAAGGCAACAGCAGGCTGAATGGAGTAGAATTTACATTTCTGGGACATAATTGGTATGGGATTTATTGAATGGAGAGTGTGAATCTCTAGAAACTTCAAGAAATAGATGAATAGCAGTTCAAAGGTAATACCTACTAATGCTTAGTGATATATACCATCTAGAGATGTGGAGTTGAAAATCTCTAGAAACTCAAGAAATAGAAGATGAAGAGTTTAAAGGTAACATTAACTAATCCTTAGTGGTGTAGTATAAGGAAAGGAATCTAAAAAGGAATAAAGAATAAGTTGAAAAATTCAGAAAGAGGAATATAAAGAAGTAGAGATGGTCCTTCACTGATGATGGAGGGTGTGTCTCAATCAACCCAATGTAAGTAGGAAATCTGTATGGTAGAAATGTCCTGAATGTATTTAACCAACTGAACATTCTATTTTAGCAACATGGACCACTGTAGACAACCATGATCTTGATACTTACCGAGAGCTTCCTGCTTCTGTCCAGCTCTGAGAGAAAGAATCAGACTAGATATCAACATCTACAGAAAACAGGCCAAAATTCTAAGCACACTTCTAAATATCTAAAAATTGTAAGTCAAATCATTGTAGTCAGTCTAGGACTGTCTGTTCAGCTTCAAAATGATGATGATTAAAGAAATCAATTTTAAAAGATTGAAATGAACTTTCAAAAAAATCAAGTAAAGAAAGGGCTAGAGTAGACTCATCTGAGATGGGTTCATCTGAGTGGGTTCATCTAAGGTGGTTCATTTGAGTGAGCTCATCTGAGGTTGCCCAAACAAAGGCTTTTATATAGGTCTTTGGGAATTTTTGAGGTCACAGAGTCTTATGAGGTTGCTCCAGGAGGAATCCAGACTACTATGAGAGGAGGAATGAGGGAGAGGAGGAAAGGTTTTGCTGCAAAGAAAAGAAGAATGGTCATCCAGTCAAATGAAAGTGTGCTATCTATTTTTAATAGTCTTAAAATATGTTATTTTCAAGGAACACTTAGTGAAAATAAAATTGAATACATAGGATAAAAAAATAGTTGCCAGATTGATGTGTATGAAGTTGTGGAGGGTCAGCACCCATAGTGTGGCACGGGGTAAGCCAAGGACACATGTCCTGCTATAAGAGTAGGAATAGCTGGGAGAATTTATGGCCCTTTCCTGAGCATGGGAGCATGAGGATAACAGGAAAATGACACCAGCTGGGACACTGGGCAAGACACTGAGTGTACACACAGGTGAAATGTGAGGTGTCATTGAGGATCATGTTTAGGACGAGAGGCCAGGACATCACAGAGGCACTCGGTTAGAAACATGCCTGTGACCTATCCAAGAAGTCCCTGGCTATCTTAAAGGTAGAATATGAGTGAATTGTCCTAAAATATTTGACCTCTGTCGAGAAAGCTCAAGCCATGTTATATTTAATGACTTCCTTAGTCTGAGATTTCATTATGGGTCTGGACAATTTGCAAACCTGCAAATCATCTGAAATTTCCCCCAAATACTGCTGAATGGCAATCCATCTAGCTAGACATTGCTACCTGAAAGGGAATTGGAGCCTTTAAACTCAATTCTCTCTTGACATGAGTAAAGAACATGAGAAATGAGTAAAGAACAATGTGTCCAATTCTTAGTCCTTGGAGAGTCAAACATAAAAGTGTTTTATAAGAGTGATGAGAGAAGAATTTTGTTCTTATAATACTTATTCTCAATATAGAAAAGAAAAATGAAGGCATTCACACTTAATCTTGACAGGAGAAGAGATTCTCAAGGATGTTCTTGCTTGTTTTGTGATACTTTCGACTGTACGGAACTCTATGGTCAACACCTAATAGACACCACAGAACACACTATAGCATCTCCATTCTGACTCCCAGTCATCCAGAGGCTGTGGTGATTAGTGATGACACACTGTAGATTTAAAGTAGAAGGCAAAGAATAGCTGGTAGTGAAAGGCCTCAGCTTTACAAAAAAAATGATAAAAGTAAGGAGTGGAGGCTTATTTTCATTATGACCTGGTTGGGAGTCATCTAAGATTTTGAGGACATAATTGTAAAAACTCTGTTGCACACAGTTCCCTGCTAGAATTTACATTCCACATAGTTTTCCATAGTTGTAAAGTAAGGAAATCTTTCTGGAACATTAGCTTCTATTTACCATAATTTTAGCAGTCCATAACTTCCGTAATGAGGGGTAAACAAATACAATTGGTACATAGCCCCCACAGACATAAACAAATAATTAAATGGCAGAAATCATGTGTCATGTTGAGGTTTGGTTGTAGAAATATCAGGATTAACTACAGCTCCTCTAGGAGCATTAAGAAGTTCTTTGTCTGTCTGTCTGTCTCTGTCTTTGTCTCTGCCTCTCTGTCTCTCTGCCTCTCTGTCTCTCTGTCCCTCTGTCTCTCTCTCTCTGTCTCTGTCTGTCTGCCTCTCTCTCTCTCTCTCTCTCTCTCTCTCTCTCTCTCTCTCACACACACACACACACACACACACACACACACCATACACCCTTGGCAGACATCTCATTACTTTTGCTCTTCCTTTCAGTTTCCCCATTAACTTAGTGCTTCCAGGGAAACGATTATTTATTCTTACTATTCCTAAGGCCCCAGACAGGCCAAATACACTTTTTTTTTCTAAAGATTTATTTATTTATTTTGTATATGAGTACACTGTAGCTGTCTTCAGACACACCAGAAGGGGACATCAGATCCCATTACGGATGGTTGTGAGCCACCATGTGGTTGCTGGGATTTGAACTCAGGACCTCTGGAAGAGCAGTCGGTGCACTTAACCACTGAGCCATCTCTCCAGCCCCCAAATACACTTCTAAGTGCTAGGAACATACACTTGAGATCAGGTCAACTGACTGAAAATGAAAATTGTTAAGATAAGTTTAAAAATATAGCACTTCTAAGAAGAACCTGAAATGTTTTTCATGCAAACATCTATTCCACAATTGCTTTTATACTACAGAGACGGGAGGAAAAAGATAAAGAAGAGGAGGAGCAAGAGGAGGAAGAGAAGAGGGAGGAGGAGGAGGAGAAGCAGGAGGAGGAGGTGGCATCAGCAATGGCAGCTCCTGCAGCTTGTGAACTAGCCTGATATTTGCAGGGAGGTAAAGGTATTGAGAAAGAAGTCCTGATAGACTCGTAAGTTATCTCATGAAATATCAGTATCAGACAAGGTCGCTTTGCTTTTGTGACAAACTGGGTCAAAACCATAAACTTTATAATGCCATCTAAGCTCAGAGAAAACAGGATCACTGTGCAGACCTCCACATACCAAGCATTCCCGTCCTCAATAATGTGACTGACCATTGCTTCTTTGCCTTGTGAGATTGGATCTCTTCTCCCCGGAGCTATGACTAATTAAGATGGTGGGATTGGCTCCACTTCCTGAGCACATGCAGTCTAAATAAACACCTGCGTCCTGGAGCCTTGCCAACCAGGAACACAGCCCAAACCCAACGTTCTAGGCACTGCTTGTCACCCTTTCACTGAGAACTTTCCATGGTGTTCTTGTTCTCAGAAACAAGCCTAAGCCCGCTGTGTTCAGCTACAGGTGTACTTTCCTGGTCTCACCTCCGGGCATCATTCTGATGTGAGCATGCTCTGTGGTGTGTGGGGAAGGTAAGAGGAGTAAAGCTGTGAGGGAGAGATAACAGTGATGGTGGGCAAGGACGGTTTCCTCTAAAGTTCTGAATCTCACAGGACAGTGCTAGGGCTCTCTGCTGTTCAGCGTCTTTCCCTCTTGCCTGTGGCTTTGCATGCAGTCACTCACACGGACTCAGCTGCTACCAGGAAGTGGATGGCAGTGGAATTTGACTTTCATCCCACACATCCTAGGCTAGCTGGCAGCTGGTTACTACATTCATCCAGCCAAATATCGTTGCCTCCTAGGTTCTCAGTGTGGGAACTATGAGACTTCCAAGGATACCCATTAGACGGCAGTTGAAAGAACATGACCTTTAATCTGACATCTACAGGTCTTTGGAGAAATGAATTGAATAGGGTGAAAATAAAATAGAAAATTAATGGGGAATGTCTCCAAGGAAGTGGTTTTACAAAGTGTCTAACACAGAGGGAAGTTCTTGTAAAACATGAAGAAAATGCTAACACCATTGGAATTTGTTTTCTAGAAATATGTTATTTGTATAACTACACCCCCATGGAGAAACTAGCTTATTTTGTGAGTGTGATTCCAAATTGGTCAGAACTTTTGCATGGTGTGGTAGGAGGTAGAGGTGGTTATTTCACTTGAACACTAGAAACATGAGCTGTGAAATAAGTCCCACAGTGTGGTCAGAGCATTAACAGCAGGTCCTGGAACACACCTAGCTCTTCCTACTGCACACCACTCTCAGCATTCCCCAAGTGGTTATCCTTTTGAAGCAGCCTCATTGTTATTCCTTTGATCTTGGATTTAATAATATTAGCAAACCTAGGATAACACTGACTAGATCATGTAAATCTCAGGTTACTACAATTGGTGTTTTCTGCAATGAAAAATTAATAAGCCCATTCTGCTCATCAAAGGATGGTTTGTGGTCGAGGTTCTCTCTCTCTCTCTCTCTCTCTCTCTCTCTCTCTCTGTCTCTCTTTGTGTCTCTCTCTCTGTGTGCATGTGTGCGCACCACTCAAGTGTGTGTGCATACATGTAGGCGTGCGTGTGTGTGCGTGTGTGTGCGTGTGTGTGTGTGTGTGTGTGTGTGTGTGTGTGTGTACATGCACATGCTCATGTTCCCTGCATGTTTATGGAGGTGAGAAGGCAGTGTCAGTGTCAGGTATCTTCCTAGTTCACTCTTTACCTTTATGGATTTTGGCAAGACCTGTCACTTGAACACATGGCTTGTCAATTCAGCTAGTCTAGCTAGCTTGCGCTGTCTCCACTGCTCATGTACTGACTGGGACTTTAAATGTCCTCATGACATTTAAGTTGATGATCCAAACTCTGATCCTTACATTTGCATAGAAAACACGTGACCAGCTGAGTATCTCCCAGTCCTAGTGCTCGCATCTTTACTGTCAGGGGAGTGTAGGGAAGACAGAAGCTCTGAATCCCAGCCCAGCATTCTGTTAGTATCTGAGAAATAGAACTCAGGAATCTGCCCTTGAAACAGCTTTGTCTGAGATTTTTACCTAATCTGTTTTGAATATTACTGTTCCAAGGGTAGGCAAGTGCTTTCAAAAAAGTCATAATTGAAGCAGAGACCAAAATTTCCTACCCTATCATTTGTTAAATCCAATTCCCTGAGAGGTAGGGTTGCTGACAAGTGTTTAAATATGGAGTAGCTAGTCAAAAGCTCAGAAGGGATCCTCCTAGTTTTCAATGATTACAAAATAAACAGATCTCAACAAAAAGAAACACGGTTTCTTTTCCACATTCTTTTGTAATAAGGCTGTGGCTTTTGTGTCCACAGAAGAGAAACTTCTATGTGTTGCTGCAGATCAGAAGGAACCTGTAGATTACTCTATTAGTGGGTGATCTCCTGTATGGCTTCTATTGAAGGGCAGACTGGAATATGCCACCGTCATCAGAATTGCGTTTAGGCTCTGAGTTCAGGAAAGTCGTGACAACATAGGACGGGCGAATTGGGGGAAGTCATTTTCTTAATAGCAGCAGCTGCTGAGCATTTGGGAGCAGTGACATTATCACTTGGGGTGTATTTAAGTAGCAAGGCCATCCATAGAAGTTATTTCAGGTGTGACTTCTCATTTTAGAAGTAAGACACGGTCTCTCTGTTTTGATATAGTTTTAAAAGTGATTTATTCTGTTTAGATACCACGGCTAAAATTAATAATGTCAAAAACATCTTGTAAGCTTGTACAAAAATCTCTTGTAAGCTCACAAAGGTTACACAAGGGAGGAGGGAGCCTGTACCCAGGACCTCTGAGACTGGGGCTGTGCTAGCACTTAAATCTCAACTATTCTCATTTTCACAGGTAAATTTGAGTCCTTCAACAATTGTAACACATCTGAAAACTCACAGAGAAATCATACACACACTTTTTAAAAAAAAGTCCTTTTACCTTATGTGGTCTATAATAAGGTATGCAGTTTATGTAGAATTTCTTCATAGAAAGGCCTCACTAGGGACTTGACTACAGCACATCCAGTCAAACAGCAGGTCTCAAGTGACACAGAGACCCTTTTCCAGAGTGCTCACCTTGAGCGCAGATGCTCACAATCTGCTGAATCTGCTGCACGGTGCATAAATCAAGGCAGACAGCTATTTATAAAATTGAAACGCCATTGATCCAAGAGAAAACATCCACATTTTACTACATTACCAGCTTGGCAATGAGTGTGGAGAAAATTAACTACACTTGGGTGAAATTTATTACCATGGCTTTCATGGCTAACGCTTTGTTCACTATTAATATTTTTAGAGAAAATACAGAAATGAGAAGTATGTCAAGGAAGTACTTTCCTTTTCAAACATGGTGGAGACAAGGGTAAAAAAACTATTCTCTCTCATCTCTGCATTTCATTTAATGATGAAGTCAAATATTATTTTTTTAAAAAATTTTGTTTATGTTATTTATTTACCTTTCAAATGTTATCCATCTTCCCCATTTCCCCTCTGCTAACCCTCTATCCTATCCCCCTTTTCCCCTGCTTCTATGGCAGTGCTCCCCCACCCACCCACTCCAGCCTTACTTCCCTAACATTCCCCTATGCTGAGGCATCAAGCCTTCACAGGTTGCCGGGCTTCCCCTCCCACTGATGGCCAACAAGGCCATCCTCTGTTACATATGCAGCTGGAGCCAAGGGTCCCTCCATGTGGTTGGTTGGTGGCTTAGTCCCTGAAAGCTCTGGGGTGTCTATTTGGTATTGATATTGTTGTTTTTCCTATGGTGTTAGAAACCCCTTCAACTCCTTCAGTCCTTTCTCTAAATCCTCCACTGGGATCCCCGTGCTCAGTACGAGGGTTGGCTGCAAACACCCGCATCTATGTCGATAAGGCTCTGACCAGGCCTCTCAGGAGACAGCTATATCAGGCTCCTGTTAGCAAGCACTTCTTGGCATCAGCAATAGTGACTGGGTTTGGTGACGGCATATGGGATGGATCCCCAGGTGGAGCAGTCTCTGGATGGCCTTTTTTTCGTTCTCTGTTCCACTATTTGTCCCTGCTTTTCCTTTAGACAGGAGCAATTCTGGGTTAAGATTTTTGAGAAGGGTGGGTGGCCCCATCTCTCAACCTGGTGCTGGGCCTAACTTCTCAAAATGGTCTCTCCAGGTTCTCTTTCCCCTTTGTTGGGTATTTCAGCTAATGTCATCCCCACTGGGTCCTGGTAGCCTCTTGCTTTCCTGGCATCTGGGACTTTCTGTTGGCTACCCCTAGTTCCCAATACCCCATTGCTACACACCTCTGTTCAATTTCCTGACATCTCCCCTAGGCCCTCCCACACCTGATTCTGCCCCCTTTTCTTCTGCCCTTCTTCTCTTCCTCCCAAGTTCCTCCCACTCTCTACTTCCCCTGATTATTTTGTTCCCCCTTCAAAGAAGAACTGAAACATCCACACTTTGGTTTTTCATCTTCTTGAGCTTCATGTGGTTTGTAAATTGTATCTTGGGTATTCTGAGCTTTGGGGCTAATATCCACTTATCGGTGAGTGCATACCACATGTATTCTTTTATGACTGGGTTACTTCACTCAGGATGTTATTTTCTAGTTCCATCAATTTGCCAAGGAATTTCATGAAGTCATTGTTTTTAATAGCTGAGTACTATTCCATTGTGTAATTGTATCACATTTTCTGTACCCATTCCTCTGCTGAGGGACATCTGGGTTGTTTTCAGCTTCTGGCTATTATAAATAAGGCTGCTATGAACATAGTGGAGGATGTGTCCTTGTTATATGTTGGAGCATCTTTTGGGGATATGCCCAGGAGAGGTATAGCTGGGTCCTCAGGTAGAACTATTTCCAATTTTCTGAGGAACCGCCAACTGTTTTCCTGAGTGGTTGTACCAGCTTGCAATTCCACCAGCAATAGAGGGGTGTTCCTCTTTCTCCACATCCTCACCAGCATATGCTGCCACCTGAGTTTTTGATCTTAACCATTCTGACTGGTGTGAGGTAGAATTTCAGGGCCATTTTGATTTGCATTTCCCTGATGACTAAGAATGTGGAACATTTTTTTTAAGTGCTTCTCAGCCATTTGAGAATAATCAGTTGAGAATTCTTCATTTAGCTCTGTACCATATTTTTTAATGGGGTTATTTGGTTCTCTGAAGTCTAACTTCTTGAGTTCTTTGTATATATTGGATATTAGCCTTCTATTGGAAATAGGATTGGTAAAGATCTTTCCCAATCTGTAGGTTGCTGTTTTGTCTTGATGACAGTGTCCTTTGCCTTACAGAAACTTTTCAATTTAATGAGGTCCCATTTTTCTATAATTGATCTTAGAGCCTGGGCCATTGGTGCTCTAGTCAGGATATTTCCCCTGTGTTGATGTGTTTGAGGCTCTTTCCTAAGTTCTCTTTTAATAGATTTAGTGTATCTGGTTTTATGTAGAGGTCTTTGATCCACTTGGGCTTGGGCTCTGTACAAGGAGATAAGAAGGATCAATTTGCGTTCTTCTATATGCTGACTGCCACTTAAGCCAGCACCATTTGCTGAATATGCTATCTTTTTTCCACTGGATGGTTTTAGCTTCTTTGTCAAAGATCATGTGTGTGGGGGTTCATTTCTGGGTCTTCAATTCTATTTCATTGCTCTACCTGTTTGTCTCTGTACCAAGAAGTCAAATATTCTTTGAGAAAAAAAAATTCAATATTATCTAATAAACTGTACTTGCACATCACCAGAAGAAAATAACTAGGAATATTTCATTTTTATCAAAGGTTTTAAATTCCTAACTTCTTTTTAAGCTGAATGCTGCACAAAGACATTTTTTAACCAGGTACAGACTAAATTAAAAAAAAAAAACTACAACAACAACAAAAAATCCTCTTGTTAGCAATAACCTTTTGTGATTTCTAGTGAGATCTTTTCCTAATGGAAAAACTTTCCAAGTTTGAAATTGTGTCTTGGCTTTCTTAATCTATTATTCAAGATATATTGCTAATTACCATTAGAAATAAAACCTTTGAAGAAGAGCACTGTACTCCGGGGTAGAAGTGGCCCACTGTGGAGGAATACAGCTAAGTTTGATTCTCCTGCAGTTTCTCACAGAACAAGGCTGTTCCCTTTATCCTATGCTGCTTACAGCCATTATCATAGACTTGGGAAGACACAGAATGTCCCAACTGCATATTTCTAAGGCAGTTGGTAGCAGACACCAGTAGAAGCCAGGCTATTAACCTCCTTGGCCATTTTTTTATGACCTGAGCATATGTACCAGACTAAAGAGCCTTAATACATAATTAGAAGTAGGAAAATAATAATAAAGGAAAGATGTGCTAGAGACAGTTGACTGAATGTCAAGTGGGGGAGGCGTATTGAAACTTCTATAGTAGAGTCTTCTTACTTTGTGGATCAGTTGGAAAGGACATCTAAGGGAAGTTTGGTTTTTGTTGTTTTTTTTTTAACCTTTGACTAAGAACATTGCAAGATGGGCTCTTTTCACACCAGAAATACTTCACATGCCAGTTCTTGAATTAATATGATTTTTCACAGTACATACTCAATTAACTAGATAGAATTCCTAATATCCTTTTGGAAAAATATGAATTTTCAGATACAAACCTGACTACAAAGCAGAAACTGGAGAGAAAAGCTGGCACTGAGATAATGTTGACAGAATCCAGATAATTTAGCCACTACTGGATTTCTATAAGTAAGGTGAAATATTTGTTTTTGGTCTACCACACTGATTGGTGACAAAGCCTTTGTCTGAAGAAGTTGGCATTTTTTCTGTCATCAATAGAGATCCAAAGACGCCAGAGACAGAAAGTGGGCTTTGCAGTCGCCTTCAGATCTGACCTTCATCTCCTAACGCCTTGGCAACTGCTCCTGGCCAGGCTTAACCTCAATTTCCTCACCCGGAGAGCAGAAACATCAATACTTAGTCATGTGGGTGTGAAGGGGAGACTATAAGACATGCAGTGTATGATTTACATTAGCACATGGAAGATCTTCACTATCTCCCCAGTTACCATTGACCATCTGGGCATTCTACAGTTCACTTAAAATCATCTTTTCTAGAAGATAGATCAGATGTACAGAAAAAAATGCCATTTCAAGTAAGTCTGTATAGCCCTAAATGCAATCAAATTTGAAAACTGTTTCTAATTCATTGAACAGCAGAGCAGGCTCTTTAAGTGCCAAGCAATTAAAGTCATTTTCTTCACATATCCTTGAGTTTAGTTAAGAAACAAAACAGTGCAATATTCAATGCCAGGAAAGAGATATGATCAAACATCTTGTCTCTCCCTCTTGAAGAAGGCTACAGTTCACCACCTTTCTTTTTCTTGTCTAGTTCTCTAAGACCATAGAAATGTTTCCTTTCAATAAACACTAACGAATTTGTTGGTCACCTCTTTGTTTCCAAACTAGTGGCAATTTGTTTAGATAGTAAGGGTAACTAAGCATTACGACTCATTTGATATTTACAGATTAAGAAATATCATTAACCACTATAGATGAAGCCACCAGTATCTTTTACCTCAGTCTTAACATCTTTTTCTCCTATTTTCTCTTTCATCCATTGAATAGTTTGTTCTTCATATAAGTATTCATAATATTAATGAATCTTCACTATGACCCAAAGCATCCATTCATTTTAAATACAGTGATGTCTGTATGAGCATGTAAGGACAGAAGTGCTAAGTATTTCAATGAAATTGTCAATATCTGGATGTTTTACTAAATTAAGCTTCACTTTTATAGGGTCTCAGTGCTTCCTGAATATTGTGAATATAGAATGAAAACTGCTATATTATTTTCCTGTTAGGAAGAGAGTTAAGAGAAAACACATAGCCTCAGATAGGGTCCTAATAACTGGCTCAAGCACAATATCTGACAGAATATGAATATGAGAGAACATGAGAGAATATGAAAATATAAAAATCAGAATTAAATAGTATTAAAAACAGAAAATAATCCAAGAGAAACCAAGAAATTTGCTACTAAAAATAAACAAGTAATCAAAAGTCACTTATAAGAAGGACTTTAAGTGAGTAAATGAAACCTTTATTCTCATTACCTGTGTGATTTCTCTTTGGTCTTACATACATAGGGACACACACAGAGGAAATCAAAAGCAATGACTATAGCTCTTGTACAAGGGCACAAAAACACATTCTTAGGCAAAATTATACTCCTAACTTCCAGAACACTTAAATGCATACACTTTGTAAATAATCTGAAGGTCTGTGAACCAAGGCACAGAGAGACACATGCTATGACAGAAATGGCACCATATGAGCCCCTGCAGTTGTCACAAGATGTGGCAGGCCAAAGGGTGGGAAACACAACTTCCACTTAAGGTTCAGGCCTCCTGTGATTGATGAGATTGGAGTTTTAGAAAAAAAATGGTTTGCTTAATTGTGCTAAACTAGTTACATTTTTATGAATAGATTCAGTCATTGAAGAATAGGAAACCTTTTTGAGATTCTGGCAAAAAAAATCAAAGACTTGGAGAAGCTAAATAAAGGGAAATGAAAGAGAGAAGCAAGGTTATGTTGCCATGGGATATAAAAACTATAAATCACACATACTTGTGTGGTAATATTAGCAAAAATTGAAAAAGAATTTGTTTCAAGAGATGTCTTAAAAAATAAAAGGAAATATTCTTTCTCTCAAAGATATACTAATCAGCATGTTCCCTAAGTTTTAGTGAAGAACAATGTACCAATCTTTTTAGAAATTCAAATCTAAGGCTGATGCTTATTGGTGTTTGTTTGATATGGGCAGTTTTGTGCTATTGCGTCTCTTGCTCTTAATATTTGAACATATTGGATCCTTTATTCATCATGTTCTTACTTCACATGGAAAATAATGTTTGTTTCTGGAGCAAAAACACTGAAGATATGGTTATAAATTTGAAGTAAGTAGAGAAGTAAGTATCCTCCTTCTGACCATAGGAAAACATTTATGCATTTTACAGGCTCCTTGTCCATAAGGAACATATGTCAGTAGATATGGTATGATTTAGAATTAGATGTTGTATGGAGAAACCTACTCATTAAGGCCTAAGTTTACCATTGACTAGATAGTCTTTGGACTTGGAGCAAAATGGATGGAGGACTCCCTTCAATGACAGGGCTTCCCTTTCTCTGACTTTGACTGGGGAATTTACCCCCATAACACCCTCCAGTCACAGACACTCATGTCACTTAGCCTTGGTTAAGATTACAGGTACATCTCCCCTTTTTCCTGATAAAAACCTGTTCAGCTAGCACATGAGATTCCTGAAATGTTAATGAGGCATTTTGATACCCTATGCACTCAGCCAATGACCCAATGACTTGGGGCTGGCTTACAGGTTCAGAGGTTCAGTCCATTATCATCAAGGCAGATCATGGCAGCGTCTAGGCTGATGTGGGGCTGGAAGAGCTGAGTTCTACATCTTCACCTGAAGGAAGCCAGGAACAGACTAAGCATCCCTAGGCAGCTGGGTGGAGGGTCTCTAAGCCCATCCCCACAGTGACACACTTCCTCCAACAAGGCTGTACCTTCTAATAGTGACACTCCCTGGGCCAAGCATATGCAAACCATCACACTTGGTTAGAGTCACAACAAAGAATTTTATATTATTTTTGACTATTGTGTAGTGTGTCCTTTCCCTAATTTCTCTCTCAGCCTGTTTATCCTTGGAGTAGAGGAAGGCTACTGATTTGTTTGAATTAATTTTATATCCACCCACTTTGCTGAAGTTGTTTATCTGCTGTAGGAATTCTCTCATAAAGTTTTTGGGGTTACAAGTATACTATCATATCTGCAAATAGTGGTATTTTGATTGCTTCTTTTCCAATAGTATCCTGTTGACCTCTTTTTGTTGTCTAATTCTTCTGGCAAGAACTTCAAGTACTATATTGCATAGGTAGCAAGAGAGTAGCAAGCCTTGTCTAGTCCTTGATTTTAGTGGGATTGCTTCAATTTTCTCCCCATTTAGCTTGATGTTAGCTACTAGTTTGCTGCATATTACTTTAACTATGTTTATGTATGGGCCTTGAATTCCTGACATTTCCAAGACTTTATCATGAAGGGGTGTTGAATTTTATCAAATGCTTCTCAGTATCTAATGAGTGGATCATGGGTTTTTTTTCCCTCTGAGTTTGTTTATATAGTGGATTACAATGATGAATTTCCATATATTGAACCATCCCTGCATCCCTGGGATGTAGCATAATTGATCTTGATGTATGATCATTTTGATGTGGTCTTGGATTCGGTTTGCAGGAATTTTATTGAGTATTTTTCAATGCTCAGAAGGGAAATTGGTCTGAAGTTCTCTTTCTTTGTTGTGTCTTTGTGTGGTTTAAGTAGAAGCATAGTGTAGCTTCATAGACTGAGTTGGGTAGTGTTCTTTCTGTTCCTACTTTGTGGAATAATTTGGAGAATATCGTTGTTAGGTCTTCTATGAAGGCCTTGATAGAATTCAGCACTAAACTTATCGGATTCTGGGCTTCTTTTGTTTGGGAGACTTTTAATGACTGCTTCTATTTCTTTAGGGATTATGGGAGTGTTTAGATGGTTTATACTGATCCTGATTTAATTTTGGAACCTGATATCTGTCTAGAAAATTGTCCATTTCGTCCAGATTTTCCAGTTTTGTTGACTATAGGCTTTTGTAGTAGGATCTCACAACTTTTTTTTTTATTTCCTCCTCAGTTTCTTTTGTTAATTTGGATACTATCTCTATGCCCTCTGATTAGACTGGCTCAGGGTTTACTTATCTTGTTGATTTTCTCAAAGAACATTCTTCTGGTTTTGTTGATTCTTTGTAAAGTTCTTTTTGTCTCTACTTGGCTGATTTCAGCCCTGAGTTTGATTATATCCTGCCGTCTACTCCTCTTGGGTGTATTCGCTTCATTTCACTCTAGAACTTTCAGGTGTGCTGTCAAGCTGCTAATGTATACTTTTTCCAGTTTCTTTTCAGAGGCCCTCATAGCTATGAGTTTTCCTCCTAACACTGCTTTCATTGTGTCCCATAAGTTTGGGTATGTTGTGTTTTAATTTTCATTAATTTCTAAAAAGATTTTAATTTCCTTCTTTATTTCTCCCTTGACCGCGTAATCATGTGTATGTTGGCTTTCTGTCATTTTTGTTGTTATTGAAGACCAGCCTTAGTCCCCAGTGATCTGATAGGATACATGAGATTATTTCGATCTTCTTGTATCTGTTGAGGCCTGTTTTGTGACCAATTATATTGTCAAATTTGGAGAAGGCACCATGAGGTACTGAGAAGAAGGTATACTCTTTTATTTAGGATGGAATGTTCTCTAAATATCTGTTAAGTCCATTTGGTTTACAACTTCTGTTAGGTTCTCTGTGTCTCTGTTTAGTTTTTGTTTCCATGATCTGTCTATTGCTGAGAGTGTGAGGCGTAATATGTGTTTTGAGCTTTAGCAAGGTTTCTTTTATAAATGTAGGTACCCTTGCATTTGGAGCATAGATATTTAGGATGAAGAGTTTATCTTGGTGGACTTTTCCTTTGATGAACACAAAGTGTCCTTCCTTATCTTCTTTGATAACTTTTGGTTGAAAGTCAATTTTATTTGATATTAGAATGGATATTCCCTGTTGTTTCTTCGGACCATTTGTTTGGGAATTTTTTCCCCAGGCTTTTCTCTGAGGAAGTGTCTGTCTTTGTCACTAAGATATGTTTCCTGTCTGTACCAAAATGTTGGGTCCTATTTATGTATCCATGTTAGTCTATGTCTTTTTATTGGGGAATTGAGTCCATTGATGTTAAGAGATACTAGGACAAATGACTGTTGTTTCCTGTTATTTTTGTTGTTAGAGGTGGAATTATATGTGTGGATATCTTTTTGGGGATTATTTAAAGAAGATTACTTTCTTGCTTTTTCTAGTATGTAGCTTTGCTCCATGTGTTGGAGCTTTCCATCTATTAACTTCTGTAGGGCTGGATTTGTGGAAAGATACTGGATTTGTCATGGAATATCTTGGTTTCTCTATCTAAGGTAATGGACAGTTTTGCTGGATATAGTATCCTGGGCTGGCATTTGTGTTCTCTTAGGGTTTGTATGACATTTTCCCAGGATCTTTTAGTTTTCATAGTCTCTGTTGAGAAGTCTGGTGTAATTCTGATAGGTTTGCCCTTAAATGTTACTTGACATTTTCCCCTTACTGCTTTTAATATTCTTTCTGTGCTTAGTGCTCTTGGTGTTTTGACTATTATGTGATGGGAGGAATTTCTTTTCTGGTTCAATCTATTTGGTGTTCTGTAGGCTTCTTGTATGCTTATTGGTATCTCTTTCTTTAGGGAAGTTTTCTTCTATAATTTTGTTGAAGATATTTACTGGCCCTTTAAGTTGAGAATCTTTGTTCTTTTCTATATCTATTACCTTTAGGTTTGGTCTTCTCATTGTGCCCAGGATTTCCTGGATGTTTTGGGTTAGGAGCTTTTTGCACTTTGCATTTTCTTTGACTGTTGTGTCAATGTTTTCTACGGTATCTTCTACCCCTGAGATTCTCTTTTATCTCTTGTATTTTGTTAGTGATGCTTGTGTCTATGATTCCTGATCTCTTTCCTAGGTTTTCTAGCTCCAGAGTTGTATTCCTTTGTTATTTCTTTATTGTTTCTATTTCCATTTTTATATCCTGGATGGTTTTGTTCAATTCCTTCACCTTTTTGGTGGTGTTTACCTGTAAATCTTTAAGGGATTTTTGTGTTTCCTCTTTAAAGGCTTTCTACCTGTGTACCCATGTGGTCCTGCATTTCTTTAAGGGAGTTATGTCCTTTTTAAAGTCCTCTAAAGTCATAATGAGATGTGATTTTAAATCAGAATCTTGCTTTTCCAGTGTGTTGGAGTATCCAGGACTTGCTGTGGTGGGTTCTGAAGATGCTAAGTAGCCTTGGTTTCTGTTGCTTAGGTTCTTGCATTTACCTCTTGCCATCTGGTTATCTCTGGTATTAACTGGTCTTGCTGTCTCTGACAGTGACTTGACCTTCCTATAAGTTTGTGTGTCAGCACTCCTTGGAGAACAGCTCTCTTGGGACAGGATTTTGATACTGAGAGCTATGGCACAGGGTCAGCTCTAGGCACAGATGAAAACCAAAAGGATCCTGTCCCAGACTGCTTCTCAGTTCCTGTGTCCTGAGGGCTCTGGGTTGGTCCCTCTGAGTAGAAGTAGTGGTCTTACCTGTGTTCTTAGATGTGACCACACTCCTGGGAGACAAGCTCTCTCTTCCACAGGGATCTGGGCACAGAGAGCTGTGGCACAGGTCAGTTCTGGGCCATGTAACATAATTTCATCATTACTCTCCAGTCCCATCTTGTAGAATTTTCCTAGGCTATATCCTAGGACTCTGGCAGGCAATTCATATATGCTACTTATGGGAACATTGCACAAAACATCTGCCTGTTACTTCACTTTTTTGTATGTCTTGTTAATTTCCAGATCATTACATCTAATCATTAAACTTTTATGTTCCAAGTAATATTGGGCCTTGTGGGTATATAAAGAAGACTCCCAGTCTAGTCCATTGGACAAAACACAAAATACATTAACTTCCCATGTGAAAGTTTGCATTTTAGCTTTAAAGAACTATTCTAGGCAACACTAAAAGATATTCCATAAGTCAAGATGTGACAAACTAAACCACTTCTATACTGTAGACAGTCCCTCTTCACCTAATCTTCAATCAGCCTGGGAAGCTTGGGGACAAGGAGGCTTCTACTAAAGTTCAAGCAAATCTGCTTTAAGGAGGAGAATATAAAAGCTCATTGGTTCTGAGCTTGATGAGCAACTTGACGTATTGACATGGGTGCTAAACAGATACATTTAGAAGATAGAAGTCAAGGAATAGTAACATCTATCACCCAGGGTTTTAGGCAAAAAGATGTGTTAATAAACCATTGATGTCACACATACATACACATCACTATATTATGCATATATATATACAATATACATACATATATGTGTTGGCATGGTCTGGATTGTGTGGTAGTTGGGGATTGTGATGTCAGTCTGAAAACTAGGGGACAGAGGAGGAAAAACATATGTGCATGCTTGAGATTGATAGGGCACCATCTGTACTTTATAGATGTGCTAACCAATCCTCACTAATTAGACAAGCGGTGTTCAAGGAATAGATCTTGTCTGTATTCGTCTCTGACTCCCTGGTGCCACACAGCAGGTGACTCATAAGGATACTGAGAAACGAGCAAAGTTTAGAAAAAAACCCACATCTTTCACTATATATTTAGAAGCCATGAAGCAGAACACACATTCAAGGTTTGCAATTCTTCTGGAACACTATACAATAAGGAAACACATTAGAACAAGGTTGCATCTTAGATCCTACAGCTAAAGAAGAAACTTACTTGGAGATATGAAATAAGAGGAGCCTCATTCCCTAGGCCACACCAAAAGGACATCTAATTTTTCATCAGGTGTGTGTGTGTGTGTGTGTGTGTGTGTCTTTGTGTGTCTCTGTGTGTGTGTTCTTGTCTTTAAAGGCATTTTAAAAGGATGTATGCAACTGAGAACCAGTACTGAGACAATCAGAAGAAAAAATGATTCTTATTACATCATCCAAAACCCACACTGAACGAATTGAAAGTCTATCTGGTTCTAACAGGGACCAGTTTAGACCCGAGGTTACTATACTGCCACTCTTATGCTGTTATTGACAGAGTCAGGTATAGCTGCTTACTATTTTATATAGGAAAACCGTTGGTGTTCTAGAAGGTGTGTTTATAGACATCTTCACTGGTATACTAGAAGGCAAGTTTAGAGACTTCTCTCACCTTCCTTCCCTGTAAGGGAAGTGAGTCCACTTGTTTCAGCCTAGTGCATACATTTTTCTTTGGATATTTTAAACTTTGAGGACTGTTTACTCTTAATAGCTTTCATTTTCTTCAGACTCTAAAGAACAAACATTGGCCAAGAAAATAATTATTTTCAATGTTTTAGTTTCCTCTCTTGGGTCAGAATGACAAAAATTCAGACATGTTCCCCAAATTAGACTAAAAGATGTTAAATAATAGAAAGAACTGACCTTAAAGTTAAAGAAAGTATCAGAGACTATTGGGGTAGGGTGCACCCAAAATTCCTAATAACCGAGACCAAGGCTGTATGAGCTTTTAAAGGACAAGGCCGTGGGTGAAGACCAAAGTGCTGTGGAAAATCAGAGCAGCACAGACTGCTGTGGCCTGTGACAGACTCATGAACGCAAGCGAACATACACTATGCTGAAAGGGGAGGGAAGAATAGCCATGTTAGAGGAGGCAGGGGTATGGCTGGGGGTTGAAATCCTTAGGGGAGAGCATGAGTGGAAAAGTGTACCTAAGACACTTTATATTAAATCTCTTTTCACTGAAAGCCTCTATTTTTGTTAGTAGCTCATTGTTAGTTGGATTGTTTTCCATTAAAGATTTCAACCTATTCGGCTAAGGACTTTTTTTTTTCAGCCAACTTACTATTCTTCAATAATTAGTGAAAATCATGCAGGATTTTTAATTCTATCTGTGCTCTTGGTAACCATTTTTTCTTTTAAGCATATGTGAAACAGTGAAGAAAAACTGAGGCTCAGTCATTAAGTAGTCACTTCAGATTATGGCTATTTAACAGATTTAGAACATAATAAAAGACCAATAAGTGTTTCATCCAGCAGAGCTAGATGCAAAGTAATGCAAAGCATCACTTAAATAGTTTTTTTAAATCCTATCCGTAGGGCAGGTGACCACACATAAAATAGGCATAACATATACTTCTATTTTCCTTTAGATCAGTTCTGATGATTGCCTTTTTCTGAAGTTTTGTAACTTTTCAATATTTCAAATGTTATGGCATGAGCAGTCCCACTGGTTCTTCCAGGAATAATCAAAATTGGAAACAACAAAAGATAGCTTAGGGCTGGGAAGGTGACTCAGTGTATTAAGGTACCTACTGCCAAGTCTGATGACCTGAGTCCAGTACTCAGGTACTTAGGTGATTGAAGGAGAGAATTCCCAGCAAGTTCTCCTCTGATCTTTAGATGAATGCCTGGGTAAATGCACACACACACACACACATACACACACACACACGAACACACAAACACGTACACATACATGCACAGGCAACATTATTTGTTTTAAAGATAGCTTTGGGGTAGCAGGGGACAAGCATCAACACTCTGTGTCCATCTCATAATAATGTAAAGGAAAGAATACAAGGAAATGTTTAAAATGAAACACTAAATCTATAGAGACCCTGCTGACTTAGAGGAAAGAGGAGGAGAACAAGGTATGTGAAGAGGAATAAGCAGTTATTTACAATAACAAACTCCTTTCTCCCAGTGGTAAATTCTTCCAAGGAGCAATGGGATGGAAACCTTTGCGTAAACAAGAGCTGAATAAGATAAACATTTCAGACCCTGCCTGAGTCTGGGCAGACCACCAGCATTCTAGACTCCTCTGTGTTGCTGACATGGTGTGGAGGGAAAGGCCATCAACCTTGACACAAAAATGGTCTGATCTCGGGTGACTTTGGATTCTGCAAGTCATTTAATCTCTCTGAGTCTATTTCCCCATCTTTAAAATAAAGGTACTTGTTCCAGCTTCCAAATGATGGTCTCAGATTAAAGGCAGTATTTTTTTTTTAAAGCTTGAGTGGGAGGGTCTCAGATTAAAGGCAGTATATTTTTTTTAAAAGCTTGAGTGGGAGTCTCATAAATGGTGGAAGCACAATAAAGTGTAGCTTACCAATTCAGCAACCCAAACAGACTCACGTCTCACTCCACTCTCTCATGTGAAATCGAGCCTGGCTTTGCTGAGGCCCAGAGGAACGGTACCTCATTGCACCATATGAGGTTAATTAATCTACCTGTTCATTTCATATAGATCAATGACTATGGAACATAGACATGTGAAGAAAGGGGCTCTCATGATCAAACAGAGTAACACAAGGTAGTGGGACAGGGGTTGGTGTAAATTTTTTTGTCCCAGTTCTGCTGTGGGTTTTAGTTCCTCCTCTGCTTTGGCCACTCCTGGGCAGTCTCCAGTCTGAGTCACTCTGGTATTCAGGTCACATTGTAATGTTTTGGATATGCCTGGGCGTTATGTACCATTCTAAACGGAAATATGGATTTTAGAGAATTTCGTGATTTTGTTTGAATAGCCACAGTACAAATGGAGAGATTTCAAGACTTCCATTATAATAAAGGAAAGATCTTTTAATTTTTAGCTGTCAGTACTTTGGTAAATCTCTAAACGTAAACTCTGCCTTTGAAATCTACAATATCTCAAGAATGGGCTTTCTTTATGATTTAAATCTGTGCAGCTGTTGGTGAGATTTGGAGACAAAGTGGCAGAGGTGGATGTACAGAGCCTGTTTTTAGTTCCTATGACACATGAGAGTTTCGGAAACAGTTAAGTAGCTCAAAGGCTAGACTTCCCATTTGGGTAAATTTGAGAAGCAGCACAAATTGGAGCTTGAGTTCTGTTCCTATAAACTCTTAGGTGTATTTGCATTTTGAAATTTCATCCCTGTCCCCAAGGGCTTAGAGATCTCTTCAGGAGATTGATATTACATATCACCAATCAGGGCAAGGTGTGTGTGTGTGTGTGTGTGTGTGTGTGTGTGTGTGTGTGTGTAGGGGTGTGTGTGTGTGTATGTGTGTGTGTGTGTGTGTGTAGATGTGTATGGGGTGTGTATATGTGTATATGTGGTAGGTGTATGCGTGTGTATGTGTGTGTAGGTGTGTGTGTAGATGTGTATGGGGTGTGTATATGTGTATGTGTGGTAGGTGTATGCGTGTGGTATATGTGTATTTGTGTATGGGGGATGTGCGATTGTGTGTGTGTGTGCATATGGGTGTGGGGTGTGTGTGTGTGTATGTGTATGTGTGTGTGTGTATGTGTGTGTGTGTGTGTGTGTGTGTGTGTGTGTGTGTGTGTGTGTGTGTGTGTGGTGTGTGTGGTGTGTGTGTGTGTGTGTGTGTGTGTGTGTGTGTGTGTGTGTGTGTGTGTGTGTGTGTGTGTGTGTGTGTCGGGGGCATGTATATGTGTGGGGCATGTGTGTGTGTGTATGTAGTATGTATGTGGTATATGTATATGTGTGTGGTATGTTTGTGGGGTATGTGTGTGTATGTATGGGGTGTGTGTGTGTGTGTGTGTGTGTCGGGGGCATGTATATGTGTGGGGCATGTGTGTGTGTATGTAGTGTGTATGTGGTATATGTATATGTGTGTGGTATGTTTGTGGGGTATGTGTATGTATGTATGTGTGTGTGTGTGTGTGTGTGTGTGTGTGTGTGTGTGTGTGTGTGGTCTTGCACGTGCCGCAGTGTTCATGTTGAGGTCAGAAGACAACTTATGAGATTTAGTTCTCTCCTTCTATGTGGGTCCTGAGGATTAATCTCATGTGTTAATTGTCAATGGCAGATGACTTTTTCCACTAAGCTATCTTGTTCGTCCTGCATCAAACCTTTTAACAGAAGCATTAAGGAAAAAAATTATAAGGAAGAATTCCTCCCTCAAGGAGAAAATCTCTTACTATGAAGTTTAGATACAGGGTATGGCGATAGTAGGTAAGTTTAGATACAGCGTGGGTATGGCGATAGTAGAGTAAGTGAAGATTCCCAAGGGTATTGGCAGCAGTGACTGCTTTCTATGTCATTTCTCAAAATTTGGTGGTAAAATTACAAAACATTTTCTTTAAAAAGAAATCAAAATCAAAGAACAGATGTGTAGGCTGAATTCTAGACTCATTCACTGAAGACCTCAGAGAGTGAAGAGTCGAGGATAAGCGTGTGCAACATGAGCACCATTTTCCCAACTGTCAGAGTAATCAGAGTGTACCTTACTGATGAAAGGATAGGACTTCCACGCCAGTGGTCAGCGACCATAACCACTGGGACCCCTCAATAGAAATGTTATTTTAAATTGGTGACAGCATACAGGAACACTTCCTTCATTTTTGGTCTTACCAGGCACTCCAGCTTGGATCCAGAAGTTAATGTCAGTTCCTTCTGCATCATTAAAGACCTTGGTGATATTGAGGGGTTGCAGGAGACTCATGACTTCCTTCATGATAGCCCTGGCCTTGTCACTGCCGGTGAACTGCAGCCCAGTGGGTAAGAAGGTTCCTGAGTCAGCCTCCATCACCAAACTGTACTTGGAAATATTTGCCTAAAGACAATTTAAAAAGAGATAAATGTTTGATTTCCATCTGCTGCTTCTGTGCTACCAAGTAAATCACCTTCTTACAGATTGTTGTCAAAATTATATCACTCTGCCCTGATCAATATCTACTCTGTGTATTTCCTGGTGGTTTTAAGATGTATAATTTCCTATCCTGAGGTTTGCCAAACCTAAGAGTTGACTTGGAAAGTTACAAAAAATATAATGGAGTGAATGGAATATAATAAATCGCTCAATTATTCTTACTAGCAATGATAGTTTTTTTAACCACTTTGCTTAAGGCATTTCTGTACTAGAATTTGCTGTGTACTCTGCATGAAGAGAAAAGTAATCATCACTCTTACCCAGCTACGTACCCCGTGAGCTAGATAGAGCATCCAAATGTCTTACTGCTCTAGCAAGACAAGACCCACTGGTATAATAGTGGCTCAATGTCATGAGCATAACCAACCACTTTCTGGTTTCATTACTGCTCCAGGAGATGGAACCCATACTTAGTGCCATTATCAGGCCAAGACAACTTGTAGCTCCTAGGGGAGAATCTGGTTCTATTATTTTGCTAAATTGACATGGTATTAGACTGATTTCTAATAACTTATTGTTATGCCCATAGACTAATGCACCTTTCACTCCTCATCAGAGAAGCCTCTGCAAATTCCATGGTGAGTGTCACAGAGAGCAACAACAGGCCAGGGGCGGAAAAGAAAAGATCGCAGAATTCTCAGTCCTAGATCAAATATACAGCAGCTCATCCTTTCAAACCTCAGGGGTAATTGCCTGGGGTAGAAGATGGTGACTACAAAGAAACAGTGTCTTCTGGATACAGCGGGGCACGTGTGAACTCATAACAGTTGTGACAGCATGTATAAGACCTGTAGAAGCTCAAGTCAGACCAAATCCCAGCATATATGAGGCTGCGGGCACACAATTCTACCCTAGCCTTGGAGTGTCTGGCAATTGTTAGCTATTGGAAGAAAAAGAATCAGTTTTCTGTTATAGGAAAACCCCTGGTAAATTGACATGTTCCAGCCGAAGGCTACATAATCAAGGATATATGGGCAGCACAAATTAGTCTTGGAGAAAAACAAAAGATAAGTTAATTATGTAAGTAAAGGAAATTGCTCATAATAAAGAACCTGCATGTGTGACAATACATTCCTGAGTGGCAGCAGTTCATTCCAGTTCGTTTGTGCAGAGTGGTGTCCAAACACCTTTCCTGGACGCCAAGACTAAGATGTCTTCATAATAGGAGAAAAGGTGGTGTGATGTATGGTGGATGGTTTGTTTTCTTGCTCTTTTAGAGGAAACATATGGCAATGTTTACATGAAGTAGAGAACAATAGCATACTGCTATCAAGTTAGCAATCGCTAATGGAACCATATATGAATGGAAATCAAGCATCTCCTTATTATGCCAGGATTCTGATTTGCTGTACACATCCTGTTTTATTTGTCTTGAAAGGAAGTTTTATTGTTTTAGGCTTTGATTCCTAATTGGAAGGAAATTGTGTAGCAAGATGTTTTTATTTGTATTTTCACTCCTCTCTGTGCTTAATTAAATTACTTCATTAGCAGAGATAATAAATTTTAGCTGAGTAGACTTTGTATTATGCTCATGTAAAAATGAAAATCTATTCATTTTTAAAACTGCATTCTTTGTATTTCTGACTTAAAAGTAAAGACTTGTGACTGGGAAATTGGAAGTGGCCCTCTGGAGATGGGACACAAAGCCTTGAAAGACAGAACTGGACTATATCCACACCACACACTTTCCTCCCTGAAAGGTAACTTTGAGCAAGTTTGGTAACTTGACTCAGCCTCAGTTCCTTGTATGCACTTGTATAAAAATGGCACTAGCTTATCTCAGCAGGCCATGGGATGAGAGGTAAAGCCTGGCTTTAAGGAAGTGTTGCAGACCCACTGCCTGCCATCATAATCAGCAAACAGAATACTTTACCCTGGCGCCATCCTTGAAAAACGCTGGGTGTTAAAAAGAGGAAAAAAAATGCATATATATAAATATGTAAATGGATATATATTATTATTATATATAATGGGAATTTATTAGCCATGGTCTAGCTAACTCAACAATAAATGGAAGGTCCAAGAACACAGTAGTTCAGTCCATGAGGCTGGATGTCCCAGCTGGTCTTTACGGTATATGTACACTGGAGTCCTAAAGAGGTAGGCTCCAATGCCAGTGAAGATAGGGTAAGAGAAAACAGACAAAAAGAGCTTCCTTTTTCCATATCGTTTTTATTACAGGCTGCCATCAGAAGGTGTGGTTCAGATTAAAGGTGGATCTTCCCACTTCAAAAGACTTGAATTGAAGGTTTATCATCTTCCACCTCAAAGATCTGGATTAGAAATGGGTCTTCCAACGTCAAATGATTTAATTAAGAAAAATACCTTACAGCTGTTTCAGATCATTTAGGTTTTAGTTAATTCCAGATGTGGTCAAGCTAACAACAAAGAATAGCCATCAAAATAGTCATAATTTTCTTGTCTTGCAAAAAAGTAGACTAATTTATACTCACAGTGCAAAGCCACTTCAACCCAGCTCATGACTTTCCCTTTTCTAGGAAAATAGACAGCACTTGAGCACTTCGTGGTTGTGACAACACCCCCATGTATTTTATTTGTACAAGTAGCTTACTACTATTAGTAAATTGTGTGAAATATAGCACAACAATTACTTTCTGAATGGAAGCCTGACAGGAGCATCAGGGCTCTCAGCTCCCTCAGTGATCTCTGAGACTTTGGACACAAGCACACCACAGCTCAATCTAATATGCTGGCCTGTTGTACTTTATTACATTTGTGTATTATCTTTTTGCTCCTGTAAGAGTTCAAGGTCTCCTACAAGTAAAGTTCCTAAGGCCACATTAAGAGCCAGGAAACGCTCAAGAGCCTAGAGGCAAGGGGCAAAGCTGTGTCTATGCTGCTCCCCTGTGAAATAGCAGCATGTGTACGAAGCTTAATAAATACTGCAGGGCAAAGGTGAAACTGAGGAAGTTTAGACAGGAACCCACTGGCAACAAGAGGACACTGTGCGGCTCTAGCTGTGGCTGCTGGTGTAAGTGGGAAGCTAGAGCGAGCTTTCTCTATTTTTTGCAAAAGAAAGCCAACTTCTAGCTCCTTGAAATGGCTGCTGCTGGGGCCTCTTGCTCATGTTTGTAATCTTAGGAGCCACTTAGGGGGCTCAAAGAGGAGGGTTCCAAGTTAAAGGTCAGCTTGGGCAACTGAGTAAGTCCTTGCCTCAGTAAGACCTAAGGGCAGGGCATGGAGAGATGGCTTAGAGGTTAAGAGCATTGGATGCTCCTCCAGAGGATCAGAATTTGGATCCCAGAACCCAAGGACATACAACCAGCTGTGCCTCTAGCTCCAGGAATCTGGGGCTCTCATCTGGGTCCTGTGAGTGTATGCAGCACGTGTGTATGCAGCCATCAAGAAAAATGAAAATACATTTCTAAAAGTTCAAAGAGGGCAGAGTATCAAGCTCTGTGTAGAGGTCTCGAACCACTGACCAAGGCCCTAGGCTTAATCCTCAGAAGTGAGAAAAGAAAAACTCAGCAGTGATTTTTTTTCTAGGATTCATTTTTATGGGAATTTGTTTTAAGGCTTTTTCTAATGATAGGTACTGGGTAAAATAATGTCTTTAGGGACACTGCTAAAAGGTGCAGAAACCTTTAATTTTTATAACATTCTTTCCTATCTATTGGTCATCAATCAAAGTGAAAGACAAAATATTAAGTCTTATTTTACTAGAGATGTTTATTCAAGTAGAAAAGTGTGTTTATTTGATAACTTATAAGAAGACGCTGAGGAATGGGTGGCTAAGCACCTATATTAGCCCTGGGCAGAGCTAGTTTTCTTGCCTAGCTCAGTGCCCCATTTCTCTTGCAGAGATATCTTAGTTTTAACAGTAAATCTGGTGACTTGTGAAGGGTGTCATTTACAAAGACCCAGATAGCACTGCAGGGGGCCAGGGCTCACCAGAAGACCCTGACTGGTTACCTCACATGTGATGAATTCTAAGACCATGTGTCAAGGGCAGAAGAAAATTATGGGAAATAGGCCTGGGTCAAACTTTAGTAGACAAGGTGATATTAGTCCCAAGAAAAAGTCACTATTCTGGAAGTGCTGGTAAGTTGAGAATTATGTTTCGTTTTGTTTTGTTTTGTTTTTACAGTGTATCCTAGGTCCTAGATAAGAGGAACCTTGAAATATACAACAAAGGAAGAAATGAATGAAGGGGCATTGATTTCTGTATCCAAATACTGCTACTGAGATTTGTCAGTTTATAAGAGAGGAGCAAGTATATAAAGATCAAAGCATAAGGCAAATATGCTCTACAGGTAGGCTCCCACAAATATCAACTGTCCTCAGCATTTTATAGGTGGGTACAAAACATTCCAGGACTGAGATCACAAGTCATCATAAAGCTGCAAATGCCAATGGAACCACCCTTGGCACTTGGCCTCTGCCTGGAAATATTGTTTCCCTCAGCTTCTGGGATCTGAAAACGTCAGCTCTCATTGTGTCATACTGGATGCTCTTTCTCAGTTTTTACTCTTCTACCAATGGCACTCTGCACTTGGGTATTGGGTGGTCAGAAGCAATATAAAAGCACCTCATGTCCCCTCAGTTCATGCTTACTCTGCTGGGGATTGCAACCTTTTATATATATATATATATATATAAAGTGATTCTACTTTGTGCTGAATCTCTCTCCTGGATTTCACATTCATATTAATATAGCTGTTCATGCATCAGTTTCCTATGCTGCTATAGCAAATCACTATAGTCTAACAACCTGTAATAAAAACAAAAATTATGTTCTTTTTGTTATGAAGTGAATCTTGCAAAGCTGAAGTCAAGAAGCTGCTACTGCTGATGAGTTCCTTCTGGAGGCTCTGAGAATTTTTTTTTCATTTTCTAGCCCCCAGATGCTGTCTACATTCCTTGGCTCATAGCCCCATCATAAGCCTTCTCTCCTCCCATCTGTCATTATATTGCTTCTTCCTGCTTTGGTCTCCTTATCTCTAAGGAGGAATGACTTAGTAAACAGCAAAAGCACTGAGGTCATTAAGTCTGGAAATGTTGATAGTCATTCCTGACACTACCTTCCAAATGGAATTTATCATCAATCCTGTCAATCTACTTTAAATATCCACCTGGACTCCAGCTACCCTGGCTAGCATCACTGTCCTAGTAGTACTGAGGTAGTGTCCAGATCATTTCCATCTTGACCTTCGTTAGGGATGGTGCTGATTCTAAGGTCCTGTTCTTCAATTGGTTCTTAATCTATCAGTAAAGATGAGTTGGGCCAATTGCTGGGCAGAAGGAACAGGTGGGACTTCCAGATCCCTGCAGGGAAGTGAGCAGATGCAGGAAGTGGGAGAGAGAGTTTTTGCCATGCTTTGGAGGTAGAAAAGCCAACCAGCCATGTGAGATCTTGGGCGGAGTGACCACAGGCTGCTTCTACAAGCGGGAGGTTGGGGATGCTGAGCTGGGAATGAAGATGGATAAGCAACTGAAATCGAGTGCAGATTTAGGGTGCTGAGCCTGGAGTCCTGGGACGCACATGCTAGTTGAGGTAGGCTGGAGTGCACAGCAGTTGAACCAATAAGGCAAACTGAAACTGAACAACTGTGCGTCTGTGTTTTTCATCTGAGTATCCAATATTCTTTGGGCTGGTAGCGTGGTCTGTTCCCAGAGTTTAGGTGGGGCAGCAAAGGTTACATGCAACAATGCACACCATTCTGCAGCCTCTTCTGCACACAGTAATCCTGTAATGAATCTGTGCCAGGGGATGTCACTCTTCCCCTCCAATGCTCCATGTTGCTTTCACCTCAGAGTTCTATTGTTCTTCATGCCCACAATCACTACCACTGCCACCCACCCCTCTCCCATCCAACCACCTTCGTTTTCTTATAAATTGCACTAGTACACTTTCTCTGAATTCAGATTTTCTCACTCTCCCTCTAGCTTTCTGCAAGGCTCTGCCAAAATGTTAGACATTGTCTTTTAGACAATGTCATCTCCTAGAATTTCTGACTACTTGTGACATAAGGCTTTCAATATTGTTCTTAATATTATTCTTTACTTTCTTACTCAGCCTTCCTTTTTTTCCTTGAACAATCCAACATCTTTAATCATTAGGGAAATGCAAATTAAAACAGCCCTGAGATTCTACCTGTAGTCAGAATGGCTAAGATAAAAAACTCAGGTGAAAGCAGATGCTGGCAAGGATGTGGAGAAAGGGGAACACTCCTTCATTGCTAATGCTGGTGCAACCACTCCAGAAATCAGTCTGGCAGTTCCTCAGAAAATTGGAAATAATTCTACCTGAGGACCCAGCTATACCACTTCTGGGCATATACCCCAAAGATGCTCCAACATGTAACAGGGACACAAGCTCCACTGTATTCATAGTAACCTTATTTATAATAGCCAGAAGCTGGGAACAACTCAGATGTCCCTCAACAAAGGACTGGAAACATTTACACAATGGAGTACTACTCAGCTATTAAAAACAATGATTTCATGTAATTCACAGGCAAATAGATAGAACTTGCAAATATCATCCTGAGTCCTCACAACCCAGTCACAAAAAAACACACATTGTATGTACACAATGATAAGTGGATATTAGCCAAAAAGAAGCTCAGAATACAACTCACAGATCATATGAAACTCAAGAAAACAGAAGATCACACCAAAGTGGATGTTACAATACTCAGTAAGGGAAAGAGAATAATCTCTGGGAAGTAGAAGGAGATGAGAGGTGAGAGAGGAGGGGGAGGGAAAAAGGAAGACCAGTTCAGATATAGGAGGAGATGGATGAAAAGTACAGAAGGCCAGGAATTTGAAAGTAGGTGTGTAGTAGTGGGGGAGAAGAAACTGGGGATAGCCACTAGGAAGTCCCAGATGCCAGGGACCCAAGAGGTTCCCAGGACCCAACAAGGAGAACTTTAGCTGAAATACCCATCAAAGGGGAGATAGAACCTGTAGAGACCATTTCCAGTGGATAGGCATGGCCCCCAGTTGAGGGATGGGGCCACCCACCCACCTCAAAAATATTAACCCAGAATTCCTCCTGTCAAAAGGAAATGCAGGGACAAAGAATGGAGCAGAAACTGAAGGAAAAGCCATCCAGAGACTGCCCCACCTAAAGATGCATCCCATCTCTGCTGACCAAACCCAGACACTATTGCTGATTCCAAGAAGCGCTTACTGACAGGGTCCCAGTATAGCTGTCCCCTGAGAGGCTCTGCCAGAGTTGGACCAATACAGATGCGGATATACACAGCCAAACATTGGACTGAGTGTGGGGACCCCAATGGGGACATTATGGCAATGACTGTAGGACCTGAAGGGGTTTGCAACCTCATGAGAACAACAATATCAACCAACCAGAGCCCCAATGCTCCCAGGGACTAAACCAACAACCAAAGAGTACACAGGGGGTACCCGCAGCTCCAGCTGGATAGGTAGCAGAGGATTTCCTTATCTGGCATCGCTGAGAGGGGAGCTCCTTGGTCCTGTGGAGACTTGATAACCCAGGATAGGAGAACACTAGGCTGCAGTGTGGAGGCAGGAGTGGGTAGGCAGGTGGGGGAGCACCTTTATTGAGGCAGGGGGAGGGAGGAGGGGATAGGGGGCTTGTGGAGAGGAAAATGGGAAGGGAAATAACATTGGAAATGTAAATAAATAAAATAATCAATAAAAAATAAATAAATAAAATATAAGTGAACATAAAAAAGAATTTCCTTTTATTATGCTCCCTTCCTTCCTTCTCCTCTCACCCTCCCTCCTCCCTTCCCTCCCTACCTCCTTTCTTCCCTTCCTCCCTTCTCTCTGGAATGTTCTTGCCAGACCTTTATCCAGGATAACCCATTGACTTTTTCAAACCTTTTTTTAATACCCTGAAGACACATAACAATAATCATGAATACCTCAAGAAGCTTGTAACTTGAACACATTTTATGTGAAAGTAGAAAGTCCAGCACAAGAAAGCTTCATTTTGTGTACTAGTCCTATGACAGATATGCATTAGGAAGAGATATCACCTGGGAAAAACAGCCTAGTTGACAGCCAGCTCCATTGTTCATATATCCAAGAGAGGTTGGCTCAGACTGACCAGCTAGCCAAGTGACCAGATGAACATAGCCTACTGGATAAAATACAAGACACTCAATTAAATAAGCAATTCTGAAGAAGTTTGAAGCACATCGTTTCTGTAATAATGTCCCAAGGATGCTGTAACAGCACCAAGAACACATGTGCTCAATAACAAGGTTTTAAGTGAGTAGATATCTCATATTACTACTTCAAAAATGATATATGGGTTTAGGTAGAAATTGGCTGGGTGGGCAACTTAGAATTTTAGCAGCAAATAAATTGAAGAGTCAACTTTAATTTTGTTCATGTGTGGTCATCCCTCTCTGTTAAGCACATGTGTGAACTCTGAATCTTGAAATGCCTAAATTAGTTTTTGAATTTCAGGTTCTTCAGTGAAAGAATGGAAGGGATATCATGATTGGGGAAGAGTCTGAGGAAAGTGTTGCTAGTTTTCTGGTGTATAATTCAAGAAGTCACAGGTTGTCTGTAAAATATTGAAAATATTAAAAATAGAACAAGCAAGCTATTAATAAGATTATCCCTAACCAAGGAAACTGGCTGGCTTGTTGGAAGAGCCAAACTGGTCAATCTGATGGCTTTTAGGGGCCAGGGGATACAGTTGTCTTGAGTGAAAGTGCTTCAATTCTTAAATCCTTCAGTTGATTCCCAGCCCAGCAGCAGAGCCATCATCTGACCAGTTGTTAGTATAGATCATGAGTCTGCTTTGCTCAGGAGTCTCCAACTGTTTCAATCTGACTCAGAGAAGTGGTCCAGGAGACTTGACTCGACCCAGTTGTTTCTTATGAGTGACCCCTCCTGCTTCTTTCCTCTCTTTACTCCACTGTAAGCACATTACTTCCTTCCTGTTCTCTTGAGTGCCAAGCATGGTCCTCCACCAGTGCCATAGCCTGTCACGTTCCCTCAATCTTTTCTTCTGGATTTCATGCAGACATTTTTCTGTCTTTACTCTGGCAACACCACTGCACAAATTCTTCCTCATGGCCCTCTATCAAAGGTCAAACACCCTCTCCCTGCTTTGTTTTTCTCTTCTATTTAGTACTCATACTTGTCTGTGTGGTCTCTGAGTTATCTAACCACTTTATTATCAGTCTTTACTTGACTGGACACCAAGAGCAGGATAAAACTTAAAATAATGTCAGGCACTTAGGAAGCTTGAGAGGGTGTGTGTTGAGAGTAAGAAAAAACATGCATGCAACTTTTGTGTCTAAGTACATGCATGTGGGTATGCATACATACATATATATATTTTTTTTTCATGATGAACACAAAAGCAAGTCCTATGTTGGATTATTGTGATCTAGGTGACAATGACAACTTTTCAATCTTGCAATCTGTCCTTTCCTGCCACAGTTCTCAATCTTTGCTGTGTATTTTATAAAGTTCCTAAAATAAATAAAGCTTGCTATCATATTATAAATGCTAAAGATCAGTGCTTCTACTCACAGATGTTGAGAGCAAAAATGTGATTTCTGTAGGTTGGGAGGGTTGAGGGGAGAGCACACGATGGGAAGGGTGACCAGTCGGTGCTCACAAGTTAGCTAGAAGCAAGGAGTCCTAGTAAGCTACTGCCATAGGCAATTGTGTTATCGGGCATGCTCTATGTCTTCCTGAAGAGCCCAAGAAAGGAATTTAAAGGTTCCTATAATAAAAAAGTGATGTGTTTGGTGATATAGGACTTTAACCATATCTAAATATTATGCTTCTCACCCATGTATCAAAGCATTCATGTTACCCTCTTGGTAAGTATGACTATACATTTTCTGTTTGTGTGTGTGTGTGTGTGTGTGTGTGTGTGTGTGTGTGTGTGTGTGTCAGACAAAAATAAGTTTAAAAATAAAACAAAGGCACAATAAAAAGAAAGAAAAAGTGTGGGGAGATAAGTTGTCTACAAAGGTCAACATGAGGATGGATCTGTGTGGGTGATGAAATGTCCTGGGTTTTCTGAGATGTTGTCAGAGTTTTAGAAGATGTTGCTTTGTGGAAAACTGTCAAAGGCACATGAGAGGGCACTTCCCATGGGAAGTAATTAATATTCTTCTTAGAATAAAAATAATTATTTTGAAAGCAATTATGTGAAAATACTTTATGTAAGCCGTCTGGTGTGAGGTTGCTTTTAAAAAATGGTCATAAATGATCAAACCACAAGTGAAATTTGTAAGGTCCTTTTAATCAAGGAATGATAAGGTAATCTTACTTGGAAGGTGACCAGCAGTTACTTTCTCCTTCTTGGGTGAAGTATGGATCAAGCATGACCTTGGCAGACCCTGTCTTTATTTCACCACCTGAGATGAACCCTGTCTTGTGTTAGATTTACTGAAATGAAACGGCTTCCACTCACAGGAGAGCAGGGTGATAAGCTGTAGGAAATGACTGCCACGTGAAATTTTAAATGGATTTTAAAAATATTAAAAACACATTTTTAAAAGCTTCTGGTTTGTTATGTTAAAGTTAGTACAACATGAGGTTAATATCACTCGGCATAATCAGCAAGACTCAATTACAGGAACCAATAAATGTGCCCCGGGACCACCGAGAGCTTTAACAATTGCTTTTCACACTCCCTGAGTTTTAAAGTAGTCAGGTAAAATGAAGAAAACTAATAAACAGATGACGCAATTTGAATTTAAAAAAGAGTCAAGATAACTTAATAGGTATATTTTAGATAAAAGGAGACTAAGGAATTATAGTGATTACAGGGAGAGATCCAAATAGGTGTTTGCAACGAGCTAAGGGGGATGAGGAGAAACAATTTCCCTTCTCTGAGAACAGTAATAAACAGAAACAGCAGTCATCAGAAGGGAGGAAGAGAAAGTGGCTACAGTAGAAAATAGCTTCAAATGTGTTAGAAACAATGGCTGCTCTGAGAAGCCACCCGAGGAGCACTTGGGAGTCTCGAGGAAGAAGCTCCTACCCTGCCTGGTCCTTCCTGTATTTCTGCCTCCTTCATCCAGTGCCCCTGGTGTTTGAAGAATACAGAGGCTAGGTGTGTGGGTAATCACTCTAAGAGGTGGTTGGCCTCAGGATAGAGGGGACACTGCAATTTTCATGTCCCTTGTGACTGATGACCAGCAGCAAGTGCTACCCTGCATGAAGATTTGCAGGTTCTGATGACACTTGATGTGCTTCTTGGCCAGAGCATGAAAAAAAAAAACACAAGAGGCAAGTTACTTAGCTACTCTGGGCTTGGTGTATTTGCAAAATGGGGAATTATTTATAGTTATCTCACAGGTATATTAAGGTAGAAGTTCTTAAACTAAGCTGTGCTTGGGAATTCATAGATCTGGAGCAGGTCTGGGAACTTGCAAAGGAAATACTTACATATTTATTTTTCCTAAACTGCAACAGGAATTTATACTTATTTAATATAATTACATAATTTCCCCTTTTCTTCCCTCCAAGTACTGCAAGAGATAACCACCCCCATCAAATTAATGGGCTCTTAGAATTTCTTTAGATTATGGAGGTTAGTAACAAACCACAGAGAACTTGTCACTTTGTCAGCTACAGATACCACAGATATTTTCAGGACACGTTAGGCATGCAGCAAAAATAAACTTATATGTTCATCACATTGAATTAATGGCAACATTTTAATCATAGTTACTTACTTAATAAAGTTTAAACACATATACAATGATTATAAATTCAGCTTAAAAACACAAGCAACTGATTTTTAATAATGTTCTTGTCCTTAGAGCATTGTGATTTTCATTTTATATATTCACTACAAAAGTGGTTCAGGGCACACACAGTGGACATAGTTCTCTGTTGGTTGAATGGTAGCTTTATTAATAATAAAGATTATCTGTTGCTATTTTTTTATCTCATCTATATTTACCTTTTAAAGCAAAATGTGACTGGGCACTATTATTTACATTCACAAGCCATGCTGAGTTTTAAGACCTAGGGAAACTTAGGGTTTCGTTCGCTGGGCTTTGGAAAATAAGCCACTTCGGGAATTCCTCTGTCAAGTTGTTTTAACTTGTGTTTATTTCTAAGACAAGTACATGCAGAATTAACTACAGGGAATGAAAAAAAATAAGATGACTCTTAAGCCATCTTAATTTGTTCTACTAAGGAATCCAGCTCAACAGCTAAACACTTCAGACCACAAAGTTAACATTAACACTAGATTGCATTACATCTTACAACAAACGTTCTGTGTCAATCTCTTGCGTCAAACCTATAGTATCATGGTATCATATGTAGAAATTTTATCTTCCCCTTAGTTTTCATGCCACACAGATGTTTTAAATGTTAAAAAATAAACAAAAACCATGAATAATAAATTATTAGAGGAATGAAGGTAAGCATCAAACGCATAGTTCAGGTGAAGCTTAGTCTACTTCTTCCATGGGTGATATGTTGTCATCTCCTTCCAGTGGTGGCATTTCTTCAGTTACAGCAGCACTGGTTTCATTCACAGTAGGATCATCCTCATCAATACCTAGACGAAGCTTGATTGTCCTGTAGATCCTGTTAGTCTGGGGGTCTTCCAGACTAAAGCCAGAGGACAGGAGTGCAGTTTCATATAGAAAGATGACCAGATCCTTCACAGACTTGTCATTCTTGTTAGCCTCTGCCTCTTGCTTTAAGATTTCAATAATGGAGTGATCAGGGTTTGTCTCCAGGTGTAATAGATGAAGGAATTTGAGGGTAAGACCTTGGTGTAGGTTACCAAAGGACTAGAACTTCCAGAATATGAAGAGGAAAAGAAGAAACAGGAGGAGAAAAAGACAAAATTTGAGGACCTATGCACAATTATGAAAGATACTTTGGAGAAAAAGGTTGAAAAGGTGGCTGTGTCAAACCGATTGGTGACAACCCTATGCTGTATTGAACAAGCATATATGGGGGGACAGCAAACATGGAGAGAATCATGAAAGCACAAGCCCTCAGAGACAACTCAACAATGGGTTATATGGCAGCGAAGAAACACCTGGAGATAAACTGCTGCTATTTTTATTCAGTAGAGTTATTTTGTCCTGGACACTGTGAATTGGGGTCTTGTTTCTGTTCTATAATTGATGAAAGAGCTTGTCAACTACCTGAGCTTTCTTACGCTTAGTGAGGAGCAATTACTCCGAAGATTCTGAAATTATTTTGCATATATTAAAAGGTATATCATGGGTTTGCTTTGTTCTATTGAGACCTATGATTACTATCAGGAAGAGTGACTCAGAACTAGAGTATTAAGTCATATCCCAGGAAGGGTACTTTTGAGAGGGAAAGGAAACAATTATGACAAGATAATGCATTGAAACCACACTATCTTCAGGAAATTGGTGGGAAAAAGAATCTACTTAAATGCGTTTCTTTAAAAAAAAAAAGGGAAGAAAAAATATTACTTTTCTGATAGTTTGTCTTTCACTCCAACCAGTAAAAATCTCAATAAACATGCCCCATAGTGCTTTGATGATAAGATCCACATTTTCCTCCAATTTTAACATTTTGTATGCTGGAAAGTATCGTGTATTCCACAAGTTACAGGTAAGGAAAGAAACTGTGCTGAGTTCGTCCTTATACTGCTGGTTTCATGTACAAAGGTTCTCACTGGGGAATTCATTGCATCCTCACTTAAATTCTTTGTATTTCTGTCAATAGAGATCATTGAACTTTAAGCCTGAGTTCCTAAAAAGTCATTAAAATTTTTCGTAAAGTCTTCATGCATACAGAAGATTGTTCTTTCCTGAGGGAGAACAATCAGAAGCAGTAGCTCTTTGGTACAGACCCCTGATTGTTGAATGGGAATAAAGACTAGTGGTCTCAAATAGGCTTTCGGAGAGGTCTCCTTGTTGTGTGTTATAAAAGACCAAAATGTTCTGTATAGTGCAGTATGTTGAGGTGAGAGAGGTGCCTTGGTGGGCCCATGCTGAGGCATCCCTTCCCCTGAGGTACCAAAAATACCATGGAATAGAATAGAATAGAGCTAGAGAGAGGGGTGTGGAGCTGCCAGGAACACATTGAAGGGGTGGAGGAAGATGGGGAGAGAGGGGAAAAGGTATTAGGGAGAAAAGAGTCAGAGAGGCAGAGAGAGCAAGGAGGGGCCAAACAGTCTCTAATTATAGCAAGCCAGGTCTACCTACCTAAATCCAGATAACCTGTCCATAGCTCCCTCACTCTTTCAAGAAAAGTATGGGTTTTAAAGATTTATTTTTATAAACCCTACGGTTAGTGTTAGGGTTTAAATTCATGTGTGCCCCATGTGTATATACCACATGTATGAAAGCCTGTGGAAGCCAGAAAAGGGTGTCAGCCAGTGGGTGTGGATGCTAGGAACCAAACCCCAGTCCTTTAGGATAATAGCAAGCTTTGAGTATATAATTGGAACATATAGCAATCTTCAGATTCAATGCAATCCCCATCAAAATTCCAACTCAATTCTTCATAGAGTTAGAAAGAGCAATTTGCAAATTCATTTGGAATAACAAAAAAAAAACCCAGGATAAACAAAACTATCCTCAAGGATAAAAGAACTTCTGGGGGGAATCACCATTCCTGACCTCAAGCAGTATTGCAGAGCAATAGTGATAAAAACTGTATGGTATTGGTATAGAGACAGGCAGGTAGATCAGTGGAATAGAATTGATGACCCAGAAATGAACCCACACACCTATAGTCACTTGACCTTTGACAAAGGAGCTAAAACCATCCAATGGAAGAAAGATATCATTTTCAACAAATGGTGCTGGTTCAACTGGAGGTCAGCATGTAGAAGAATGCAAATCGATCCATTCTTATCACCCTGTACAAAGCTTAAGTCCAAGTGGATCAACAACCTCCACATCAAACCAGATACACTCAAACTAATAGAAGAAAAAGTGGAGAAGAGTCTCAATCACATGGGCACTGGGGCAAATGTCCTGAACAAAACACCAATGACTTCTGCTCTAAGATCAAGAATCGACAAATGGGACCTCATGAAACTGCAAAGCTTCTGTAAGGCAAAAGACACTGTCATTAGAACGAAACAGCAGCCAACAGAGATTGGGAAAAGATCTTTACCAATCCTCCATCTGATAGAGGGCTAATACCCAAAATATACAAAGAACACAGGAAGGTAGATTCCAGAGAGCCAAATAAGCCTGCTAAAAAATAGGGTACAGAGGTAACAAAGAATTCTCAGCTGAGGAATGCCGAATGGCTGAGAAGTACCTAAGGAAATGCACAACATCCTTAGTCATCAGGGAAATTCAAATCAAAACAACTCTGAGATTCCACCTCACACCAGTCAGAATGGCCAAGATCAAAAATACAGGTGACAACAGATGCTGGCAAGGATGTGGAGAAAGAGGAACACTTCTCAGTTGTTGGTGGGATTGCACACTGGTACAACCACTCTGGAAATCAGTCTGGAGGTTCCTCATAAAATTGGACATTCCACTACCTAAGGACCCAGTTACACCTCTCCTGGGTATATAACCAGAAGATGGTCCAACATACAACAAAGACACATGCTCCACTATGTCCATAGCAGCCTTATTTATAATAGCCAGAAGCTGGAAAGAACCCACATGCCCTTCAACAGAAAAAATGAATATAGAAAATGTGGTACTTGTCAGCTATCCAAAACAATGTCTTCATGAAATTCATAGGCAAATGGATGGAACTAGAAAATATCATTCTGAGTGAGGTAACCCAATCACAGAAAAACACACATGGTATGCACTCATTGATAAGTGGATATTAGCGCAAAAGCTCGAATTACCCAAGATTCAATTCACAGACCACATGAAACTCAAGAAGAAGGATGACCAAAGTGCATATGCTTCACTACTTTTTAAAAGGGGGAACAAAAATATTCATAGGAGGGGTTATGGAGGCAAAGTTTGGAGCAGAGACTGAAGGAATGACCATTCAGAGCCTGCCATACATGGGTATACAGCCCATATATATACAGCCACCAAAACTAGATAAGATTGATGAAGTTAAGAAGTGCACACTGACAGGAGCCGGATATAGATGTCTCCTGAAAGGCACATCCACACAGAGCATGTCAAATACAGAGGCGAATGCTAGCAGCAAACCATTGAACTGAGAATGGGATCCCCGTTGGAGGAATTACAGAAAGGATTGAAGGAGCTGATGAGGCTTGCAACCCCACAAGAACAACCATGCCAACCAACTAGAGTTCCCAGGGACTAAACCACTACCCAAAGACTGTACATGGACTGACCCATGGCTCCAGCTGCATATGTAGCAGAGGATGGCCTTGTTGGGTACCAATGGAAGGAGAAGCCCTTAGTCCTGCCAAAGTTGGACGCCCCAGTGTAGGGGACTGTCAGAGGGTTGAGAAGGGGGTGTAGATGGGGAGGGGAACACCCTTATAGAAGAAGGGAAGGGGGATGGAATAGGGGGCTTATACCTGGGAAAGTGGGAAAGGGAATAACATTTGTAATGTAAATTTAAAAAAATCCAATAAAATAAAATTCATTTATATATAAGTAAGATGACTATAAGGCAAATCTGAGAATCATATGCAAGAGAGAGGTACAGATTTGTTCATTGGAGATGCTGGTGGGTACCTCATGGTATCTCTTGGGTCCCTGTCATTAATAATTTACTTAGGTAAATATTGTTATCTTACTTGAATGATAAAATAAGTGCTGGAAAAATTTGCATAATATATGTATAAGTTTAAAGGACATTTTCACCCAATTAGAATAGTCATGAGATAATATAGTTTATTTTATTTGAAAATTTCAACATTAATGTTCAGAATATCTGGCTCTCACAAAGACACTGTGAATTTATTACTTCACAAGTGCAACTTCCATAAAATGAAATAATTAGCCAAGAAATTACATTTGCATTTTCAACATTTTTGTACAACAGAAATGTCAGGATAATTAGACATTAAGTATATTTTTAAGACGTGAAGGCAGCATCTTTGTATATAAGTAATTATTCTTTCTTCCTCTTCATTTGCTCCATTTGTGGGCTGGTGATTCAGAAAAGCATCTTTAAATAGAGGGATTCACACTGTACTACATTAAGGTAATTACCCCAAAGATGAGAAGATAAAAAATCCCATGGGTGGCCAAAGACTTCCTGCCAAGTTCTTTGGAAGCCTCTCAGCTTACTGTTTATGGTGACAGGGCTTTGTTCTGCTCCTGAATCATGCTTCTCATTCTCATTTCCCTTTCTCCTTCTGCAGCATTAGACTTTGGCAGGCTGAACCAGCCGCCAGGGACATCTCTTCATCACAACCACCACAGAAGAACAGTGAGCATCAGTGTGGTTTTGGCAGGTGAAGATTTTTTTTTTCTCTTTTATGATTCAGAGCTCACTGCTTAGCTTTCAGTGCACCTATCTGTCCTTGCACTTTTCACATTGCAACTTACAAAGGCAGTAACACAGGTGGCAATATGATTTGTAGAAATTACCTTCTTTTCCAGTTGTTCCTCTGATCTAAGTCATAGGCAGACATTAATTGGGACTGGCCAGAAATATGCTATGTCTGATAGTGTTAGACAATGCAGATGCAATAAAATGCTTTTAGGATTTTACAAGACACCTCAGACACGAGTCTGTCCTGTTATATTTCTATCCTGGGTATTCTATACATAAATACAGTAAAAGAAGAAAGATGGATTCTGTTTGAGGAGAGACCAATATATTGCGTACCTAAGTTCTGTACACACAGAAAAGATATAAACACACATTCACACATGATTGGTATCTTGTCTCATGTAACTCTTCTTACAGAGCTAAACACTGTGGAATGTCCTAAGGAGATATCTTGAGGGATTCCCTGATATGAAGAGAGACTTTTAAATAGTGTGATGATTTTTAACATTTATCATGGCAAGAAAGAATTTTGGATCATGGCAAGGGTTTGGTATATTTTCAAAGTGTATTTTTTATTACTTGTAAGATGAACCAAACTAAGAAGAAATTATACAGAAATTCCAGTGTTGCTGGGTTTTTCAATCATTGTATCAGGATTTTGAGAGTTAACATCATAAATAAATGTACATGTGATTTTTTATTTTTAATAATAAAGATGATAATATTTATTAGTTATTAATTGAACATATTTATTATATAAATTAATAAGATAAATAGCCTTACCAAGTAATTGGTTCTGGAATACTTAAAGATTGAAACCTACTTTAAATATAAATTATTTTTATTGTATTCATATACTTGTTCTTGTGTCTATACCACATATATGTGTTCATGGATATGTGTGTTCACATGCACATATAATGCATGTAATATATATGGTTACATATCATATATAATGATATATATTAGCAAAAATATTTAAATGTATTTTATAACAATATAAAACTTTTTAATGTCATGGGAAGCAAGCTAGTTTTACAGCATTTGATAGAAATATTGTGGACACATACTTCAAAACTCACTTTAGTTATATAAAAATATCTACTATCTAACTGAGAAATTGGGAATGTATTATAAATGGAAGAAAATCATTCTTAACTTATACTCTAGGAAATAATGAAATTAGCATTATTTTGTATACACAAAATTAATAATAGTTTGTCTTAGTTATTTTTTTGTGATACCATCTTCTAAATTCTCCTATCTTGTTCTTTGAATATACTACTTGGTTTTTATTCTATTGATACATTATATATACATTATAAAGAAACGCAACAAACTATATACCAAAAATACAGAAAGAAAAGGTACAGATCACGAGCACTGGTCCAACGAAGCACTTAGACAAACATTAAGATGACAGAAAAGAAAGACTGAAATCAATAAAAATGCAGAATAGCCAAGTAAGAACACAAAACTGAAATTTTCTATCATATGTAGTCTCATTGTAGAATGGACTTTAAGTTCCAGAGTCAAGTCAGTCTTCTCTTCTGAATTTATGGACATTTTGCTAAGATTTAGCCATCCATATGACAAGGAAAAAATATTGATGTTAGAAGTGGAAATGTCTATTGATGAAAGCAGGGTGTTGAAGTCTCCCACTGTTATTGTGTGAGGTGCAATGTGTGCTTTGATCTTTAGTAAAGTTTCTGTTACAAATGTGGGTGCCCTTGCATTTGGAGCATAGATGTCCAGAATTGAGAGTTCATCTTGGTAGATTTTTTTCCTTTGATGGGTATGAAGTGTCCTTCCTTATCTTTTTGGAAAACTTTTGGTTGAAAGTCGATTTTCTTCAATATTAGAATGGCTACTCCAGCTTGTTTCTTGGGACCATTTGCTTGGAAATTTTTTTTCAGCCTTTTACTCTGAGGTGGTATCTGTCTTTGTCATTGGGGTGTGTTTCCTGTATGCAGCAACATGCTGGATTCTGTTTATCCAGTCTGTTAGTCTATGTGTTTTTATTGGGGAATTGAGTCCATTGATGTTAAGAGATATTAAAAATAGTGATAATTGGTTCCTGTTGTTTTCGTTGGTAAGAGGCAGAATTATATTTGTGTGGCTCTTTTCTTTTAGTTTTGTTGCAAGAAGATTACTTTCTTGCTTTTTTTGGGGGGGTGTAGTTTCCCTCCTTGTGTTGAAGTTTTCCATCTATTATCCTTTGTAAAGCTGGATTGTGTAAATTTGGTTTTGTCATGGAATATCTTGGTGTCTCCATATATGATAATTGAGAGTTTTGCTGGATATAGTAGCCCGGGCTGGCATTTGTGTTCTGTTAGGATCTGTATGATATCTGCCTAGGATTTTCTAGCTTTCATAGTCTCTGTTGAGAAGTCTGGTATAATTCTGATAGGTCTGCCTTTGTATGTTACTTGACCTTTTCCCCTTACTGCTTTTAATATTCTTTCTTTGTTTTGTGCATTTGGTATTTTGACTATTATGTGATGGAAGGAATATCTTTTCTGTTCCAGTCTATTTGGAGTTGTGTAGGCTTCTTGTATGTTCATGGGCATCTCTTTAGGTTAGGGAAGTTTTCTATAATTTTGTTGAAGATATTTACTGGCTCTTTACGTTGGGAATCTTCACTCTCTTCTATACCTATTATCCTTAGGTTTGATCTTCTCATTGTGTCCTGAATTTTCTGGATGTTCTGGGTTAGAAGCTTTTTGCATTTTGCATTTTCTTTGACTATTTTATCAATGTTTTCTGTGGCATCTTCTGCCCCTGAGATTCTCTCTTCTATCTTTTGTATTCTGTTGGTGATGCTTGCATCTATGTCTCCTGATCTCTTTCCTAGGTTTTCTATCCCCAGAGTTGTATCTCTTTATGATTTCTTTATTGTTCCTATTTCCATTTTTAGATCCTGGATGGTTTTATTCAATTCCTTCACCTGTTTGGTTGTGTTTTCTGTAATTCTTTAAGGAATTTTTGTGTTTCCTCTTTAAGAGATTCTACTTGTTTACCTGTATTGTCCTGTATTTCTTTAAGGGAGTTATTTATGTCCTTAATATCTGCTATCATCATCATGAGATGAGATTTTAAATCCAAATCTTGCTTTTCTGGTTTGTTTGGGTATCCAGGATGTGCTGGGTTCTGATGATGCCAAGTAGTATTGGTTTCTGTCGCTTAGGTCTTGTGCTGGCCTCTTGACATCTGCCTATCTCTGGTGTTTGTTGGTCTTGCTGTCTCTAACTGGATCTTGTCCCTCCTGTGGTCCTATGAGCCTGTGATCTTAGGAGTGAGAGCACTCTTAGGATACCAGCTCTCTCCAGCCAGGATTTGGGTACAGATATCTGTGGGACAGCCTTATCTCTGGGCACAAATGGAGGCTGGAAGTATCCTGTCCTAGGCTCCTCTGTAGTTCCTGTTCCCTGTATGCTCCTGGCAGATCCCTCTTTGGACAGATATTGGATTGAAATTGGTGGTCTCACCTGTGGGCTTAGGAGTGAGAGCACTCCTGGGAGACCAGCTCTCTCCAGGCAGGATTTGGGTATGGAGGGCTATGGGAGAGCCTTACCTCTGGGTGCAGACGGAGACCAGAAGGCACACGTGTTTTTTAAACCTCACAGAAACCATGCCAGAACAATGCATCAGGAATTAACAGGACAACCTGTGCTCAGTGTTCCTGGGTCTTTCGTTCTCAAATTGTGCAGAACAGATTCTGCATTATCTGTGTTTTAAACTATGTACCTTGATGCTTCATCACTAGTACACTTGGCATCACTGCAACACAATCCTCCAGGACAAGTTGATAAACATTGTATTTGATGATGAGTGGTGGACAAGCAAGTACTCAGATGATCATGTAGCTGAAGACTGGAGACAGGAAAGCTAGGTTCATGCTCAGGTTCTGAACTCAATGGGCAGTGCAGCCTTGTGTACTTCTTTACTTCACTGAGCCTCTGTTTCTTTAGGTGTGAAATCAGGACTATATAACACCATCTGCCATTTATCTACCTCACTGATACAGTCAGTGAGAGAAAGTGTATGAAGAGTAATTTAGAAGTGATGACATTGTATAAAAGTGAGAACTTGATTTACACTCGTGGGGAAACAAAATCAGAATTTTGAATGGCTTCTTTTGTTCTATAAGTCTAGCCACCAACCAAATTCTACATCACTTGATTTTTAGCTCTAATGAGTGGAGCACATTATTTTTCTCTTACATGGAAAAAAAATGGGCTATTTTCACAAAGCACTTTTCCTCAGGCTACTATTAAGTTCGAATCCTTTGACCTTTCCTAATTCAAATGACAAAATAGCCCGATTGCTTCCCATTGGATTCTGTAGGATATAAGGCTTTGGAGGGAAACAAATCATTTAGCTCCATGGAGTCTATCAGACTGTAGTTCACACCTGGAGAGCTGGCCCGACTCTTGTCCTTGTGACAGTAATTCTAACTTGATGAATGAGTTTTATTAAACGAAATTCTAGGGATTCATGAGAGCAAATGACACCCCTGTCCTTAACTAGTGACAGAAATGCTGTTTAATTGGAAAGTCACTCTGATTGTGAGACCAGTCTGCCTTTGTTGAGAGGCCTTGTTCAGCTCTCTGAATGTGAATTGTTGTTTAATGTATGTTCGGTTTTGCCAGGTACAAAAGCTCTTTAAAAATTGATTTTGAGAAACTCTCCTTTAAAAGAATCCTGAAACTAATGCTAGCAAACTGCAAGTTTCTGTGGGAAACCCCCAGCTTCTAGAATGAGTAAATGCAAGTATCTCTTAACAGAGTACAAGAAGAAAGGCTTCTGAAAGAAAACGAGGAATAAAGTTCTAATCCTGAGGTTAGGGTGTATGTGTGTGTGTGTGTGTGTGTGTGTGTGTGTATCTATGTATATCTGTGTATATGAATGTGTGTGTATGTGTGTGTGACTATGTATATGTGTATATCTCTGTGTGTGAGTGTATCTCTGTGTATGTATATGTGTGTATGTGAGTGTGCATGTGTGTATCTATGTGTGTGTATATATGGGTTATACACATATAGGTGAGTCAGCAGGGATTACAGATGAGGCCTTATTTCTAAGAAGGTGAGAAAGGCAGACCCCAATCATCACTATCAGGAAACAATGATAGAGTTGGTCAGATGCACGACTAGTACCACAGGACTTGGATGCTCAAACCCATTTGAGTAACTGCTAAGAGAGTTCCTGAAAGAAAGAGAGAGGTCTGTGGCAGGTCCACAGCTTGTGGTCAGAACTGGGCCCTATGATTCTACTACTGTTTCCTTGGCTGAGCTGCTCCCTTCACAATAGCCTGGATTAAACAATGCTGGTGGATCTGGACACTGCTCCTTAGGGTAGAAAGTGAACTTCTCAACTTAGCATTGACTTTTAGGCAGGCCTGCAGGGTTCTGTTCTATCCAGAGACTCATGCCATTTTGGACAGACCACTCTCTGAAGTTGTACAATCCCTAGAATAGAGGTAAAATCACCCCTGCTAGACATAGACAGCCATCTCCAGGAGAGCTAATAACAGATGGGAGGCCTATCATTCTCCTGGTCTCTTGGGAAGAGACTTTCTCCTACTTTCCAATGATATAATTTGGGTTAAAAAAACAGACTTAATCCAGATGTGGTAAGGAATTAAGGGACAGGACACACTGTAGTGTTTGTTTCTTTATAAACCTCTTCTCTGTGTGTAAACTTTTGAAAAAGGATACCTTTAAAATTATATCTTATCATATTGTTATTACATCTAGCTATTTGAATAGAGCATCCTGTTCGTGATTTAAGAAATAGTGGGTGCTACACAGTGGAACAGGCCTACCATCCCAGCACTCAGAGACTCAGAGCAGCACAAGTTCTAGACTAGGCCACATAGGAAAACCCTGTTTTAAAAATAACAATAAGACAAACAACAAAAACTAAGCCCGAGGAAAATGGGGAGAATAGGAACAGGAGGAGGAGAAACATTTACTGTTGTTGTTGTTGTTGTTGTTGTTGTTTTGGGGAAAGGGGAAGAGAGATGAGCCAATATGTAGGGTGCATGAGGACCTGAGCAAGAATCTCAGTACCAATGTAAAAGTTAAACATGGCCGGACACACATGCAATCCCAGAGTTGAATGTGTTGTCAGGAAGAACAAGTGAACCATTACAAAGGAATTAGTCCAGGGCCACTGAGTGAGATCCTGATTAAAACATTTAAGGATATTTAATGTTAACTGCTAGTCTCCACAGACACAGGCCTAGCTAATAATACCTCATTTGGCAGGGTTTTATAAAACTCAAATATCAAGATTTAAAAATAAGACATTATAACACAACCTGATTCAAAGACAAATTTGATACATACATGTGGAGGAATGATGTAGGAAAACATTGTCTTTGCTTCTCACCATCCTAGAGGAGCAGAACACTTTGTAATGACTCCAGTATGAGCCGAGGTGTCTCCCGCTGCCTTTGTGATGTCACTTGGAGTATAAAGTGTGCATGTTGTGTATTCAGAATCAACGTGGCAGGAAGTCATGCTGCAGATGACTGTTCCGGAAGCCATGGACTCATTACCCATTTAACTTTGATTAGTCTCCAGCCCTTTCCCACTCAAAAACTTTTTGTTATTGCCACATTTTTCATGACCTCTCCTTTCACTTAAGCAACTCCATATGGGGTAATGACCCATAATTTCAGAGGCTGTGGTTTAGATGACAGGCAAGAGGAGATAACTTCAGGCAAATTAAAATCGTGCTGGTGATTCCAAAGTAGGTTGCTGCCTCTGTAACTTAGTGGGGCCCAAGTACATATAATGGGGTAATTTAGTCCCAAGTGTGTTGACCCATATGGGTCACTTTTGAGCCCAAGGCATGACACTCGTTTCAGATTTGTGCTTGCTGGAATGTCAACTTGATTTTCTTGGGAAATGCATGCACTAGATAATGCTGCTGTTCCTTCCAGATCAAATCATGACCTGGGCAAGCATAAGGAGGCACTGCGGTAGAAATTATTTGTGCCTTTTATTCAACTTCTAGCCAGCCAGTTGAGCAGACTGGATAAAATTAATGCCCTTCTCAGTGGCTTTAAAGCTAGAGAAAAATAATATGCAAGGCCAGTTACAAAAAAAGCAATTGTTCTGTTTGGTTTAGAAAGTAAACCAGAGAAATTAGGATATTATTTCTTTACACATAGTATGTTTGAAACAATACGTAAGTCAAACTCCACATCCGCTGAAACCAAAATAGGTAATATAAATATTATCCAAGTTGTAGGTAAGGTCTTAAAATCCAAGAATAGAGTATGATTGCATTCCAGCTGTCACAGCCTGTGGTTACATTTAAAACTACTATTTTCTTTCCTTTGTAAAAGAAGAAAAAAGTACAAAATTCTTACAAGATCACTATGTTCTCCCAGGTGTGCTATGTCAGTTATGTGCAAATGAAAACTACAAGTCCAGATAAAAAAACATACTGGGATAAATGAAATTTAAACTAATTTTATAATATGCTTAGTTGATTAATGAAATATTTAGAGATTGAACAAAAAACACAGATGCTTAAAAGCCAAGTAGCACTGACTGGGACTGTGCCTTCTCATGAGAAAGGCTGTGAACTTAGAAGATTAGGATGCTGGGAAAGCTCTGTGGTGACATAATTCAAGCCATTACACTAGTTATTTAGGTCACATTTGTTGTTCTTATACCTAGATCTGAAGAAGGGCACAATGATGTCACACTCTGGTAGTGTCACTTTGACCACATTAAAAATATTTGGGGGCAATAGGGTCACAAAGTAAAAATGCCTACGAAACACATTTGCCTGGATAATGTGAGTAAGTCTCCTTGGATTTGTAACACATCCCTTTTAAAGTGAGTTGTGAAACTTAATGTTGGTCAGGAAGTTGGCAAAAACGTTACTACTAAAAGTAGATTAGTTTTTGGATATTTATGTAAGAAGGAACTTTTGTTTCTCAGCACTAGAAACACAGGAAATGCTAAATATAATTGCATATATTCATTTTAACCCTTTTCTGTTATTAAGGTGGTTAGAGTTAAAATAAGCTGATTTATTTAGAATTATTATAAATTCCATCTCTCATTTGATAATCTATTTAAAATATTGCCCTTATTAATGACTACCAGAACACATCAGTGTTTATTACCCCATGATTCAATTGCCAGAGTTTGTGCAATAAATCAGGGTAGGTTAAATATTTTTCATGCCAGACTAGAACACATCAATCTATTTTATTGGACTACTTCACATAATTAAGCCTTCTCAAGGCCAGATTACTTGGCTAATTATAATTATGCTAGAACATAATTTTTTTTGCTTAAAATGTAAGAGATTTCAAAATACCACCAAATCCAGTTGCGATTAATTTAGTTCCCCCCATCCTTTGTACATTTTAGAACCTGAGAAGTGACATGCTGGCCTCCTAAGAGAAGGGAGGAGAGTTATTCTGTTCCCAGAACATCTGATTAATCAAAAATCATTTGATTAATTGATTTGAAAAAATGCAAAGTTAAATTCCACTTCCACAAGTCAACTTTTATTCACAGTAATGTGCTCTTTGTATGGTGACATTTTCTTCTAGTAAACATGAACTGGATTCAACCTGTAGGGTAGTTCACATTTTAAATAACAACTTCATCAAGAAGCATAATGCAAAGGGCTTTTTAGCAGGCTTTCTCATTCTGTCTAGATGAGCATTAAGGGGTCACTCTCCTTTCTAGTATCCTATTGGGTTCTCACAACTCTTCTCTCCCTTAGTGCCCTTAGTAAAGAGTCAGTTGTGGCTTCAATGGCTGCTATTCAATGACCTGTTGTACCAAGGCATTCCTTCACATGGAAACAGTTCACCTCAGTCACCATATGTCCATATGCCAGTTTAAAGAGAAATATCTTCTATAGGCTCATACATTTGAACACTTGGTTCCTTCCCAGGTGATGGTGCTATGAGTGGGTTATAAGTCCTTCAGGAGGTTCAGCTTTCCTGGAAAAGTTTGTTTCTAGGGGTAGGATCCAAGTATTATAGGCTTTCTCTTTGTCTCCTACAATCAGACTGTAGACAAGCCTTTAGAGCATTTTCTTAATTAGTGATAAATAAGGAAGGGCTCAACTCACTATGCATTGTTCCATTTCTTGGCTGGTGGTCTTGGGTTCTATAAGAAAGTAGGCTGAAAAAGCCATGCGAAGCCTCTAATTAAGCCTCAATAAAATGATAGAATAAGTATCTTTAGACAATTCTTATAGCCATGTACTAATGTAATGAAAGACAGAGGCATCAGAGAAAACTTGGAAATTAGGAAATAACATTGTATAACCCATCAGAATAAGAAAAACTCCTTTATAAGACTTTATGTTATGAATTGTGAGGGGGGGTGTTGAGTTGATCTTAGGAATGATTTTTGTTATGGTTCGAATCTTAAACATCTCCTCAGATGCTATGTATTGAGGGCTTGATCCCTACTGCAGCAGTACCGAGTGGTGGAGTGTTTGTTTGCAAGGTGACTAGATCATAAAGACCTTATGAATAAATTAACATATTTATGTATTCATAGCTTAGAGAGTTTGGAAAGGAGTGCCTTATAAAGGGAACTCCCTGTTCTCACTTCCTAACCACCTTAAGGTGTAAGCAGTTCAGTTGCATAATGTTCTTCTGTCTACCTTGTCACAAAATTAAAAATAATAAAACCAAATAATCATGGACCAAATTCTCTGAAACTGAATAAACCATTCCTCCTTATAGGCTAATCATTACTGATAACTTCGTTACAGTGATGGACAGATAGCTAATATGAGTTTTATTCTGACTAATTTAGTCAAGTCATAGCAAAAACTTGTGTCTGTTTTCTATTATTTTACCTACTGCTGTTGCCAAAATCCATGTATATACTTTTTTTTTTTTGCTGGAAAGCTTGCTTCCTTGGAGAGAACATTTTAGATATTACAATAAAATTCAGTGTGAATTAAAAAATTCACATACTAAGCACAAGTAGTTTTTTATACTTCACAATAACCTAAGGAATTTTCAGTAGTTTAGTGGATTTCAACAGGTATTACAATAATTGAGCTAATATTTTATAAGATAGAAAAATTATAAAGTGAAGGTGGCTATTGATCAGAATATAATTTTGAAAATCAGTCTGGGCAATGATTTTTGCCCTATCATTTAATTTTTATATGTATATATTAATAAAAGCACATTGTAAATAAGGGCATATTTATGAAGAAAATAATAATGAATATAAATATTATTTTCACTCCCATAAAGATTAACTAAACCTGTTCATTAAATATCTCTTTAGAATATTCATTGAGGAATAGATTCTATAAGTGGAAAATAAAATTTCATTCAGAGAAGCAAAAAGAAAAAAACCAATAATTTTTTACATAATGTTTTCCTCCATAGCTGGTTCCATATATGCTTAGCCAGCTGTGCTGTTAAACTCTACCCAACATGAATGAGAAGACTGTGGATACAGCTTTATAATAATACACTACCTCCGTGTAAAATACTTGCTATTGAATATAATCCACAAAAATGTACAAAATTTTCTTAAAAAATTAAATAAAACAGTACAGAGATTATCATATGGAAATGCTATGAAACTGTAATTTTTACCATAAAACTGTGGGCCAGTAAATATTTTCTGTAAAGAGCCCACTAGTGTAAGTTATTGTTGTAAGATATATGAGCAATGAATAAACTTTTGTCAATTAAAACACTATGTGGAAGAATTGAAGAAGCTGAAGGGGTTTGCAACCCGATAAGAACAACAATATCAACCAACCAGACCCTCCCCCCAAGAGCTCCCAGGGACTAAACCACTATCTTGTGAGTACACAGGGATGCACATATGGCTCCATCTGCATATGTATCAGAGAATGACCTTGTTGAGCATCAGTGGGAGGAGAGGCCCTTGGTCCTGTCAATGCTCTATGGCCCAGTGTAGGGGAATGTCAGGGCAGGGAGGAGGGAGGAAATGGATGGGTGGGTGAGAGAGCACCCTTATGGAGGCAGGGTAGCGGGATGGGATAGCAGGTTTCTGGAGGGGAAATCAGGAAAGGGGATAATATTTGAAATATAAATAAATAAACAGAACCACTATGTGGAAGGGTTGTTTCACTTCTTGCTACTGTTCTATGACAAAGGACCACTATTGTGATGTTACTTTGTGAACTGTTACCACTTGCCGACACTGTGGATAACTTGTTTTATCCCCACTTCCAGGACCTATGCTTTGCTTATACATTCATTCTTTTATATATTTTTACATTATTTTATGTGTATGGTGTTTTGTCTGTGTGTATGTCTGTGAACCTTGTGCTTATGTGGTACACCTAGAGGTCAGGAGGGGGCACCAGATCCTTAGAACTGGAGTTCAAGGAGACTATAAGTTAGTATGTGGGTACTGCAAATAGGAGTTTGGTCCTCCTCCTCCTCTTCCTTCTCCTCCTTCTCTCTCTCCTTCTCACCCTCCTCCGCAGCAGGCATATACATGTTTTCTTGTCCCATTCACCTGGGGACACTCCAATAGCTTCTCTTTGAGCCACTGTTCAATTTGTTCTCAAGGTTCCCCATCCTTTTACATTTTACTCTTTAAAAGTTGTTCTCCGTCATACCCTCCTACCTGCAGTGTTAAAAGAGGTGTGTAGATTAGAAAATCATGGTCTTCCACAGTGGTCCTCTTGCTTCATCTATGCCTAAGTTTAGTATCTGACCAGGTCGTCTTCTGTGTTCCCAGTTCAGAGACCTGTGGTTGATTCGCTCCCACCGCCATGAACGTGAAGCTGATTGACTCCAGGTGTCAGGGCCTCCAATCCCAGGACTTTGAGGATTTGTGTCACAAAGGCAGAGGGCTTGGCTCAGTGGGGAGGTGATGGTTACCTATTGCTTCCCGCCATGTATGAGCACAGCAGAACTATCAAGACTCTTAAGAAAATGGTAAGATTGTGCTGAGAGTTTTCTCGGGCCATGAGTATGATCAGGAAACAGAAGGGCGGTTAGCCACGCATAGTATCTTCATCTCACCCGGATGTTCTTGCTGACAGGACCGGGTTTTTGCGGGAGTTAGCTGCAAAGAACTAAGAATTCTTAGACAATTATGGAGGATTTATGCTAATCTGACACACGTTAGTGCGCAGCACATGCTGGCCAGTCTTACCTTATGGAGCTCGTAATACTGGGAGGCACCAACCCCTCCTTGTTCTTCTGCGGTCCAGAGCACTAGGCGCAGAGTCCTCTTCGGACGCAGCCCTGGGAAAATAATAAAAGGCATCTGTCAACTTGTTTTGGATGTTTTTAAAATGGTGGAGACCTCCTCGGCACTGTGGAAATAAGAGTGAATCAGAGGCGCCTGTCTCTGGCTGGTGTTATCATCCATACCTACTTCAGGGTACAGATGATGACACAAGGGTACAGCTTCAGAGATAACACTCTCCAGGAGGGGGTAAAAGCAAAAAGGGCTATGGCCATTGTTATTTGCAGGGCCTAGTGTATGGTCGAGTTCTGTGAAGTATTTATTATACCAATCTAGAGGACAACATCAGGAGGAACCTAAGATCTTAAAGCCTCCCAGAGCTGTCAGTTGGAACCAAATCACTTAGCAGTAAGCATAGTTGGCACACACACACACACACACACACACACACACACACACACACACACACACACACGGCCCCTCTGAGTCCATGAGAAGCCCAGCACCCATTAGGAACATGAGCACCTACTTCACAGAGTGAGGGACCCCATGGGAGAAAAAGGAATCTAGGGGTTTAGCTGTTGCTTAAATGACTCAGAAACCTCCTTTCACTATCACAGTCCGATTGTCACTAAACTGAGAGAAATGAGTAGGACTTCACCCGTTGACTTAGACCGTTGTCTAACATGCCATTTTGATTACTAGGCACCCTAACTCCATAAGGAACAATGTGTTGACCCCGGAGTCTGAAGGAGCTGTGCTTCATTCCTGCTCTACCATCTCTGAATCCTGATGGTTTCTTCTACATGGAAAAAAAATGATGACTACCTCATGGGATTATTAGGAAAATTAATGGATAAGACATAAACAGTCTTACCTAACGCACATGGCAGTCAAGGTAATGTTACGTAGTACATGTATCAGTCATGTTCTCTGGAACATAGTATGCTTTCAAGGACTGTTTCTTAGCTCCTCTGTGCCTAATTCTAGATGGCTTTGCATCTGGTGACAAGTGTCCAGCAAGGTAGATCTAAGACAAAGCCTCTTACTTATGTCTCTTGTACACAGCCCTCGGACACCTCTAATGTATAGGACCCTCAGTCACAGAAATTTCAGATTTTAGTTAAGCTGTAGAAAACACAGCTTCTTTTAGGGTGAGATGCATGCAAGCAAGAACGTGTTCCATTACAAACAAAGACCTTCCCCACAGTCAGAATACATTTTATGGATGAGGTCAAAGCTAAATATATCTGAGCATCAAATGAGATTAATGTATTATTTTAACTTTAATTTAGTCTTAAATTTTAATTTACACTTTATTTTAAATAAAGTATCTTAAATCTAATCTACTTTTCATTTTTCTTTTTATGTATTAATTGTGTATGCACATGCCTGTGCATACAACACATACACACACACCACACACATACACCACAGATATATATATATATATATATATATATATATATATATATATATATATAGAGAGAGAGAGAGAGAGAGAGAGAGAGAGAGAGAGAGCAAGCGCGCAAAAGACAATTATTTACGGGAATTTGGTTTTATCCTTCCACCATGTGGATTGACCTGAGGTCATCAGTCGCAAAGCCTTTACTCACTGATCGACCTTGCTGTCTCCAAGCCAGTTTTAAAATCCACTTATTTAAAGTATGTAAAATGACAGTATCCACAACTATTATGGGAATAAATCAATAGCAGTAGCAAAGATCAAAGCAGAGATTAATTGTACAGAGGAAAGGGGAAACAAAGAGCTCAAGCAGAGTAATGCTATATCCCAGTTCTGGGAAGTACTCAGTGGGATGCAGACCCCCCACAAAGCAAGCACATGGATTTTAAAAGGATGGAGACCACATCTAGCTGTAGCCAGGTAGGCATTAGGACGTTCTGAGTTTTCATGACAGAATGGGCCATCCTTTGGATTTCTGATGAGTACCTCCACCCTGTTTGGCAAATAGCTGACAGATTTGTGACTTTTCTCTATAAGAACAATTGTCAAAACTTCATTTTGGCTTACAAGTGTGATCTGCCTGCATTTTATTTTTATTTCATTTTTATTTTATTTTATTTTATTTCAGAAAGCAGTCGTGCTAGCGGGGTGGGGGGGGAAGCACCTACAACAAAAGATGAAGAGAAGATTTCTTTAATAGTGGGCTTTATTATTCCCAAATTTATAGGCAAAGAAGATGAGACATTACTAACTAATAAATGGAAAAGGTCAATTGGCTGACCTATATTCAAACTAGGAAAATGGCAAAGCAAAATAAACTTGACTTTCAGCAGAAAACTAAAGTTAAGTCTTCTTGTAGATCCCTTTCTCAAATCCTGACTTCTAGAGAAACTGTGGGTCTTCACACCCACTTGCTTCTGTTTCCCACCCTTTGGAATTTTGCCTAAGTTCTGTCTTCTGTGACCTGATTTTGAGGAGCAAGCATGTGTGCCCCTTACAGAAATATCCTCACACTAGTTGAGAAATGCAGTAGTTGTCCAATCCCTTTAACAATGGGTTTAAAGAGAAAGCCTACCCTTAGAAAGATAAATACTTCTGACATATGCATCGCCGATGTGTATTGTGTCTAAGATACAGGTGACTAATGGTCTGGGAGCTTATGGACTGAATGAGCACAGTGTGGCTAAATGCACGGGGCTGGGGTTCTATTTTCACATTAAGCAAGTTAGACAATTTATCATATAATAGATGAGAACATGATCATTGATTTTTTTAAAATAGGGGAATGGACAAAGATTAATTATTCTAGTGAAGAAAATTGCACCTTTTCTTTCCAAGCAGGAGCAAAAAATGATCATGAAAACCTTTGTTCTTGGAATAGTTACTTTGTCTCTGTCTCAGTTGTACAGATACAAAGCAACCAGGCACTTCATTGGTGCACTGGATCAAGGCACCAGACTTTTAAAAAAGGTTTGCACAGATTTATTTATGCTGCCTTGCTCCCATCTAAAACCTGCTTTGTTCCAGGCTGGTCTTGAACTCAGGTATCTGTTTGGCTTTGTCTCCTGGGATTAAAGGTGTGTACCACCATGCCTGTATCTAAATTTAAAAGGGAAGGATCCTGCCCCCTAATCCCTTAATTTGTTATCTCCTAGAACATAGGATTCAGTTCCATTTTACTTCCTGGTCCTCCTTTTACTTGAGCCATATATTTCATATTTTTACTTTCTAAGCTTGCCATGCTTGTTCAAAATATTCTTCATGAGCCTTAACCAGAGAACAAAGTCTCTGCTGGGCTTTTTTGAGACTCTCTTTGTCAATGCAATTAATATAAACCTTAGACTCAGGTAGACTCTTCAGACAAGGACAAAAAGCAGCCACATTGTTCACCAAAATACCAAAAGAACGGTCTCTAGGACACATTCTGAAGTTCTTCTCCACTGAATACTCTTGGGCCAGGTCTTCACAGTTCAAATCACACCAACAAAGCTTTCCATCTTACTACTAGGACAGCCCATTAAGCCCTGGTTAAAGCATTCCATGGCTTTCCAAAACCAAAGTCCCCAAATCCACATTCTTTCAAACAAAAGCATGATCAGGCCTATCACAGCAATACCCCAGGGTTTTATTGCTGTGAATAGACACCATCACCAAGGTAACTCTTATAAGAACAGCATTTAATTGGGGCTAGTTTACAGGTTCAGAGGTTCAGTCCATTATCATCAAGGTGGGAGCATGGCAGCATCCAGGAAGGCATGGTGCAGGAGCTGAGAACTCTACACCTTCATCTTAAGGCTGATATCAGAATTCTGGCTTCTAGGCAGCTAGGAGTAGGGTCGTAAAGCCCATGCCCACAATGACACACCTACTCTAACAAGGCCACATCTTCAAATAGTGCCACTCCTGGGTCAGGCTTATATAAACCTGGGCTCTGTCTTTCAAATTCATCACTTCTTTTTACATTAACTGTTGTCATATGCATATAAATGTATGTGTGTGTACATGTTCCTAAATATAACCTGTTAATTCTGTATATGTTGTATGTATATATATACACTTTTTTTTCTATCTCTAAGCCCCATTTACCTTTTCTTTTCTTTTTGTTTTTGTTGGATTTTTTAAATTTACATTTCAAATGTTATCCCCTTTCCCAGTTTCCTGTCCATAAACACCCATCCCTACCCCCTCCCCCTTCTATAATGGTGCTTCCCCACCCATCCACCCATCCCTTTCCACCTCCCCATCCTGACATTCCCTTACACTGGGGAGTTGAGCCTTGGCAAGACCAAGGGCTTCTTTCCCATTGGTGCTCAACAAGTCCATCCTCTGCTACATATGAAGCTGGAGTCATGGGTCTGTCCATGTGTATTCTTTGCGTAGTGGTTTAGTCCCTGGGAACTCTGGTTGGTTGGTATTGTTGTTCTTTCTTTTAACTCCTCCAATGGGGACCCAGTTCTCCAATTGCCCTTACTATTTGGTCAATTTCTACTTATTCGAATATGCCCATGTCAAATATTACTTTTGAAAGAGCCAGAGTTGGGGCCAATCTAGGGCCAGTGAGAAAATTCTCACCACAAACCTTCGAGCACAAGGACCCCTCCCTTGAAGGAAGAAAAAAACTGGTTTAGCTGGAACAGCTACAAGTCAAACTGTCACACAAAGCTACCTGTGGCTTCCAACCCTGCCACCCTCCCCTTGGGAAAGTCTTGAAGGTACATTGAGAACAATCTGAAAGTTGTTTCCCTCCATCAAATGTGCACAGTACCCTATATAGTTACCGTTGTGCAGATTCTGTCCCAATTGTTTGAATTCTGTCTCAGTTGTTTGCAAGGTGTATAATCCCCTCTTAAAATCTGCTCAGGGTCTGGTTGGGGATTTAGCTCAGGGGTAGAGCGCTTGCCTAGGAAGCGCAAGGCCCTGGGTTCGGTCCCCAGCTCCGAAAAAAAGAACCAAAAAAAAAAAAATCTGCTCAGGGTCATATCCCCTTGAAGTGGGAGGACCCCAGCATGCCAGAATTAAACTCCTCTTGCTATTGCATCAATCATAGTCTACATGAGTCTCATCAAAGAGGTCCTCTAAATAGAAATACTTAGTCTAAATGGTATAAACCCTTTTAAGTTCTTCTGTTAGTTTAGATTTTATTTTTATTTGGGGAATCAGGGTGTTTCTATGTAGTCCTTTCTGGCCTGGTACTTGTTTTGCCTAGGCTGGCTTTGAACTTGTGGCAGTCCTCTGAGCAGTGAATTTAGTGGTGTGCACCACCATGCTCAGCTTCTATTCTCTGTTATTCCTTTCTTTGTTTCTTTCTTCCTCCTTCCTTCTGTCTTTTCTATTACTCCTCCTCCTCCTCCTCTTACTCCTCTTCCTCCCCTTAAAAACAGGTGAATGGTTTACATTCTTAACTATGTATTAGAATATTCGGTTTTACTTAATGCAGACTTTTAAATCCCATCTTTTGTTTTTATGTGTCTTATATCACTTTTTTTTCTATAAAAGAAGTTTCACGTGTGTATGTATAGCCAATTTGTAGCCTATTTTAACTTGATTTTGACAAACATTGGTCTTTGACCTGATGCCTGGTGAGAGGTAAAACATATGCATTTACATTTCTTATCAAAATTGCTTGATCGTAGGGCCTTCTCATCAACCTTTTTTCTTTTTTTAAAAAAAAAAAAGATGTTTGTAACATATAGCAATCACAAGCCCGATCTAATTGTCTTCTTAAAATATGTGATTTCTTTTACCCTGTCATAGATTGATCTTATAGACAAGGAGAAACAGAAGATGTTTAATGATAGATTTGAATTCTGTATCACACTTTTGCTAAGTATTCTGTTTCCCCAAACACCAACTAGTGAGGAACTTCGCATACAGTACAGTTTTAAAAAGTCATAAACCAAGTACAAGTAGCATAAAAAACTCCTTTATGAATGTACATCTAACAATATGGCTTTACACATTTTATTTATTTATTTATTTATTTATTTATTTATTTATTTATTTATTGTGAATAGGAAGGTGTAGCAGGAAGGAGAAGAGTCTTCCATCAACAAACATTAAAAAGTGACAACATTCTGGGATCCCTTTCAGCTTCACATAGCAGAAAGGTGGCATTTGTAGTTTGTTGCCGAAGTTGTCACTGGGCTGCTTTTGTTACCTCCTCCAAAGCTCCCTTTTAATGGTAAAAGAGAAGATGCTATCTGCACTTTCAAGAAATTGCCATGTGCAGAAAATTAGTTGAGGGGTTATCTATACATTATTGAAACATAAATATTTTAATCCTCTTTTGATTTTGACCACAATAAAGGCATTTTATTGTTTGTTTTTCTTACATTTACTTTTCAGCATAGAACATTTCATAGACCAATTTACTTTTTTAAATGTGTTTCAACAGAAATTTGTATTCCAAGGTAATTTCTTCACACTCTCACCAGGGTGAATCTTGCCATGAAAAGATCAAGATTACCAAAATGTCCTCAGAATGCTCTCCTTTCTTTCCATTTCCATGTGGCAGACATAATTAACCCCTGACTTGCCGTGTTACAAAATAACCATTTTTTCCAGTTACCTGTCTAATGTTGCCAAATTAATCCTAAAATCCCACTTTGACTATGTCACTGGCTTCATAAAACTTCAGTAACTGTACATGGTGGTACTCACCTTGAAACCTAGAACTTAGGGGTTGGGGATTTAGCTCAGTGGTAGAGCGTTTGCCTAGTAAGCGCAAGGCCCTGGGTTCGGTTCTCAGCTCCGGAAAAAAAGAAAAGAAAAAAAAAAAAGAAACCTAGAACTTTGGAAATATGCAGGAAGACATGCATTATAGGTGACCCTTGGCTATTGGGCAAGACCACTCCTTGTTACCTCTAGCTTTATTCCAATACTCTTGGCAACATTTCTCTAGCAGAAAACAAATTTTGAGTACAAATTACCTATATGTGTATTTATGTAAATAATGCATATGCAAAATTATCAATAAAAGCAATTGCCTGTAACACTCATTTCTTTTTCTCTATAAAGAGTGCATATCTTCCTGTTCCAGTGGATTTTCATACACCTTCTTGGGTTTTGAAGATCAATGATCTTTGGGGCATCCACAGTCCTATGTGGACTTACTTACAGATACAAGGTAAGGCTCTCTGCTTCCTCTGAACTCAGAGCTATCACTTCTTGGGTCCAGCAACTTGGCAATTAACCATTGCTAAGTCACTTTCTTTTGGGGGTTTTTATATACAGTCACAGGTAAATCAAGGAGCTCCAGTTGCATTTATTAAGTAATAGATCAGTATGACAAAATTTGTTTTAAGCTGCAAAGAGTTGTAGATTAGCTAGTTTAAAGCATTACATTTATTATCATTTATATTTAAATAAAGGACAGCAGACCCTAGGGATTAGGTGAGTCGGGTACAAGTGGAATAAGTAGAATCAGACTGAAATATTTGGGTTTCAATAGAGATATGATGTTACAACTAATGAATCTACAAATACTGACCCTACCCACAATGCTCCTGAGAAGCGTTTGACCTCTTAGGGAAGTGCTCCTTATGCCCTTATGAAAACGTAAGGCATCTTTGAACATTGAAAGTATTTGTCCTGTTTGACTGTCATCTCTTAGAGATCTTTTCTTTTCTAAAAAGGGAATGGAAGGGGGAGAAGAGAGGTTGGGGGCAGCTTGGTGGAGTAGAGGGAGGAAAAGGGGTAGTTGGGATGTATTGTATGAGAGAAGAATCTTATTTTCTAGGGGAAAGGGGAGGGGGAAGCTAGGAGGAGTAGAGGGAGAAAAAAGCTATGATTGTGATTTATCATGAATTACATAAGAGAAGAATCTATTTTCAATGAAAAAATAAAAAGCAAAAGAAAATATAAGATTGAGGTACTGAGAGAAAACTTAGAGCAAATTTAGGATATTTATATGAAATTTCAGTGCTCCACATTTGAAGAGCCTTGTATGGTCAAAGTAATAGATTATTTAACCTTATGCAATGTTTACTTTTCCATATGTATAAAAGCTGACAGGGAAGGGAGAAATTCTACATAGCCTGTCAAACAGGAGCTTGAAAAAAATTTACATTATACCTTGGGGGATTATTGTATGAGAATAACTCTCCAAGTTTATCTGCTGCCTCTCTAGGGTCAAGTTTATAGCAGTGCATTTAGTCTGTGAACACTCCACTCTTGAAATGAAACCAAATTCATGCAGAATTATGTGCTTAGTGTGGGAAGGAATGTGATACTTCCATTTTAAGCACTTTTCCCAGGACCCCTGTCATTAAACCTTAAAAATCAATTCACTGAAACTTTCTTATCTCCATGTAGACACCAACATATCAAAAACATTGTTGCCTGTCCTAACTCATTTAATTCTAATTCCCACATTGGATATTTATTTAAAACACCATCAGTGTTAAAGCAAACCATATATTTTACTACTTTGTAAGAGAAAACTAAAATTCTATGATAGGAGAAGTGAATGTACATATAAATAATATTCGCTTGGCCTAACTGTATATACATAAAAAGATTAATAAAATCAAAGTCAATCAAAATATTAGTTTTGCTCACACAGAAACAACCAAGGAATTGGAAACTAAAGAAGACATATGCTTTAAATTTATGAAAGTAATATTCTAGAGGACAAATGTAAAGTAAGAAAGCCCTAAAATTTTGCCATGAACACTGTAATTACTATTGTAGGAACTTTGAGAATACCCTAAAAAAACTGATAAAAAAAGAAAGATTATGATCAGAGAGGAACTGGAAAGAGGGAGGGAGGGAGGGATGGAGGGAGGGATGAAAGGAGAGAGAGCATGCATTGTTTCAAGAGGAGAATGGAAGGATATAAAGAAAGTTAATTAAACAGAGAAACAGTGAAACTAACAGAAGTTATGAACCAAATGGATTTAACAGATATCTATTGAACATTTCATCCTAAAACAAAAGAATATACCTTCTTCTCTGCACCTCTTGGTACCTTTTCCAAAATAGACAATATAATCAGTCACCAAACAGACCTCAACAGATACAAGAAGATAGAAATAATGCCATGTATCCTAGCATACACCATGGAATAAGGCTGGTCTTCAACAACAACAAAAAAAGACAGAGTGCCAACATACTCATGGAAGGTGAACAAAGCTCTACTCAATGATATCTTGGTCAAGGAAGAAATTTATAAAAACTAAAGACATTTTAGAGTTTAATGAAAATGAAGGCACAACATATCCAAACTTATCGGGCACAAGGAAGCAGGGCTAAGAGGAAAACTCATAGCTCTCAGTGCTTCCAAAGATAAACTGGAGACAGCATAAACTAGTAACTTGACAACATACTTGAAAGCTCTAGAAAAAAAGAAGCAAATACACCCAAGAAGGTAGGAAATAATGAAACTCAGGACTGAAATCAACCAAGTAGAAACAAAAAGAACTGTACACAGAAACAACAAAACCAGCAGTTGGTTCTTTGAGAAAATCAAAAAGATAGATAAGCCCTGAGCCAGACTAACCAGAGAACACAAAGAAAATATCCAAATTAACAAAATCAGAAATGAAAAGGGGGACATAACAACAGACTCTAAGGAAATTCAGAAAATTATCAGATCCTATACAAAAGCCTATACTCAGCAAAACTGGGAAATCTGGAGGAAATGGACAATTTTTTAGACAGATATCAAGTATCAAAGTTAAACCAGGATCAGATAAACCATCTAAAGTCCCATAACCTCTAAAGAAATAGACATAGTCATTAAAAAAAAAAGTCTCAGGACCAGATGGCTTTACTGCTAAATTCTATCAGACCTTCATAGAAGACCTCATACCAATGCTCTCCAAACTATTCCACAAAATCAAAACAGATGGAACATTACCCAACTCATTCTATGTAGCCACAATTATGGATATACCTAAATCACACAAAGACCCAACAAAAAAAAAAGAGAACTTCAGATGAATTTCCCTTATGAATATCAATGCCAAAACACTCAATAAGATTCTCACAAACTGAATCTAAGAACACATCAAAAGTGATCATCTACCATGATCAAGTAGGCTTCATCCCAGGGATGTAGGGATGGTTGAATATATGGAAATCCATCAAGGTAATTCACTATACAAACAAACTCAAAAGAAAAAAAATCACACTATCATCTCATTAGATGCTGAGAAAGCATTTGACAAAATTCAACACCCCTTCATGATAAAAGTCTTGGAAAGATCAGGAATTCAAGGTACATGTATAACATAGTAAAATCAATATACAGCAAACCAGTAGCCAATTTAAAGCTAAATGCAGAGAATCTTGAAGCAATCCCACTAAAATCAGGGACTAGACAAGACTGCCCACTCTCTCCCTACTTATTCAATATAGTACTTGAAGTCCTAGCCAGATCAATCAGACAACAAAAAGAGGTCAAAAGGATATAAATTGGAAAAGAGAAAGTCAAAATATCACTATTTGCAGAAAATATTATAGTATACTTAAGTGACCTCAAAAATTCCACCAGAGAACTCCTAAACCTGATAAACAACTTCAGCAAATGACTGGATATAAAATTAACTCAAACAAATCAGTCTCCTTCCCCTACTCAAAGGATAACTAGGCTAAGGAAGAAATTAGGGAAACTGCACCCGACACAATAGTCACAGATAATATAACATACCTCTAAACAAACAAGTGAAAGATCTAAATGACAAGAAAGTCAAGTCTCTGAAGAAAGAAATTGAAGAAGATCTCAGAAGATGGAAAGATCTCCCATGCTCATGGATTGGCAGGATTAATATAGTAAAAATGGCCATCTTCCTGTAAGCAATCTACAGATTCAATGCAATCCCCATAAAAATTCCAATTCACAGAGAATTTGCAAATTCATTTGGAATAACAAAAAACCCAGGATAGTGAAAACTATTCTCAACAACGAAAGAATCACCATTCCTAACCTCCAGCTGTATTACAAAGCAATAGTGATAAAAAAAAAAAAAAAAAAAAGTACGGTATTGGTACAGAGACGGGCAGGTAGATCAATGGAATAGAATTGAAGACCCAGAAATGAACCCACACACCTATGATCACTTGATCTTTGACAAAGAAACTAAAGGAACTAAAATCATCCAACGGAAAAAAGACAGCATTTTTAACAAATGGTGCTGGCTCAACTGTTTGTCAGCATGTAAAAGAATGCAAATTGATCCATTCTTATCTCCTGGTACAATGTTCCAGTTCAAGTGGATCAAAGACTTCCACATAAAACCAGATACACTGAAACTAATAGAATAGAAAGTTGGTAAGAACCATGAACACAGGGGCACAGGGGAGATTTTTCTGAACAGAATATCAATGGCTTATGCTCTAAGATCAAGATTCAACAAATGGTACCTCATAAAATTGCAAAGCTTCTATAAGGCAAAGGACACTGTCATTAGGACAAAATGGCAACCAACAAATTGGGAAAGGATATGTACCAATTTTACACTTGATAGAGGACTAATATCCAATAAATATGAAGAACTCAAGAAGTTAGACTCCAGAGAATCAAATAACCCTTTTAAAAAAATAGGCTACAGAGCTAAACAGAGAATTCTGAACTGGGAATATCAAATGGCAGAGGAGCACCTAAAGAAATGTTCAAAATTCTTAGTCATCAGGAAAATGCAAATAAATTAACCCTGAGATTCACCTCACACCAGTCAGAATGGCTAAGACCAAAAACTTAGGTGATAGCAGATGCTGGTGAGGATGTGGAGAAAGAGGAACACTTTGGTGGGATTGCAAGCTGGTACAACCACTCTGGAAATCAGTCTGGAGGTTGCTCAGAAAACTGGACAGAGTACCACCTGAGGACCCAGGTATACCACTCCTGAGCATATACCTGAAAAATGCTCCAACATATAACAAGGACACTTGTTCCACTATGTTCATAGCAGCCTTATTTGTAGTAGCCAGAAGCTAGGAAGAACTCAAATGTCCTTCAATACAGGAATGGATACAGAAAATGTGGTACATCTACACAATGGAATAGTACTCAGCTATTAAAAACAATGACTTTATGAAATTTTTAGGCAAATGGATGAAACTAGAAAATATCAGCCTTAGTGCAGTAACTCAATCACAAAAAAACATACGTGGTATGCACTCACTGATAAATGGGTATTAGCCCAAATGCTTGGAATACCCAAGACACAATTCACAAACCACATGAAGCTGAAAATGAAGGAAGACCAAAGTGTAGATGCTTCCGACCTTCTTAGAATGGGGAACAAAACTACTCACAGGTGGAAATATGGAGGCAAAGTATGGAGCAAAGACTGAAGGCAAGGCCATCCAGAGTTTCCTCACTTGGGGGATCTATCCTATATACAGACAGCAAACCCAGACAATGTTCAGGATGCCATGAAATACATGCTGATAGGATTCTGATAAAGGTGTCTTCTGAGAGGCTCTGGCAGAGACTGACAAATACAGAGGCGGACACTCACAGCCAACCACTGAACTGAGAACAAGGTCCCCAATGGAGGAGTTAGAGAAAGGACTGAAGTAGCTTAAGGAGTTTGCAGCCCCATAAGAACAACAATATCAACCAATCAGACCCCCCAGAGCTCCAAGGGAGTAAATCACCATCCCAAGAGTACACAGGATGGACCTATGGCTCCATCTGCATATGTAGCAGAGAATGGGCTTGCCAGACAACCATGGGAGCAGGGGCCTTTGGTCCTGTCGAGGCTTGATGTCCCAGTGTAGGGTAATGTCAGGGTGGGGAGGTGGAAGGGAATGGGTGGGTGAGGAAACACCATCATAGAAGCACGGGAAGGGAGGATGGATTAGCAAGTTTCTCGAAGGGAAACCAGGAAACAGGATATCATTTAAATGCAAAAAACAATATCCAATAAAAAAAAGAAAAGAAAAGAAAAGAAAGTTAATAGTGCCAGAAACAAATGAAGGGCATATAGGTCTAGTGGGGAAAGACTTTATAATAGTATATTTGTGACATTATATGTGGCTAGTGTTAATAACATAATTTGGGAAGAAGTGGCCAAGATTTATTGGGCACTGAGTCCTGGTCTGGTATGCTGTTTAACTTCCATTGTCAACTTAATAGATTGAAATTTACTTAGAAGCCACATTTCTGCACACTTGTGAAGGCATTTCCAAAGGGACTAACTGAAGATGATTACACACTAAGCACTGGTGTCTCCATTCATAACCTAGAACCTATCCTAAATGAAATAGGAAAAGGAGACAACATGGCGAGCAGCAACATTCTTTTATCTGTTTCCTTTCTGTGTCTCCAGTATAACTGACATCCTTATACTCTTGACACCATACAGCATAATGGAGTACACTAAAATCATTAGCCAAAAGAAACCTTTCCTCTCTTACTTTGCTCCTTTTCAAGTAAATAGTGAAAACATTAAACAACAACAACAACAACAACAACAACAACAAAAGTGTTAGAGAACTGGAGTTCTTCCTATGAGGAACTTAAGCATGTGATTCTTAGGGTTTCTGAAATGGCTTGCAGGAGACATGCTGAAGTGTTTGGATCTGAGGTAGTCTATAGATGTTCTAGAACTTTGTAGTCAGAGCTTAAGGGGCCGTAGTGATCTGGGAGTTTGGATAACTAGAGTGCTGATAGAAATGAAGGCAGTAAAGACCGTGCCTATGAAGGTTCAGAAGGAAACAAGGACTATATGAGGAACTGGGCTAGAGGTCATTCATGGAATAATCTAGCAAAATATCTCAATGTGTTTTTCTTATGTAGGAAAGGCTTGAGAGAAGTTGAATATAATGGCTATAGACTAAACTGCTTGTTGAAGAAAATTTCAAGATATCTAAGCTATATCCTTGTTACTAGTTACTACATTTACTCAGGGGGACAGGGAGGGGAGGGGGAGGGAGGGAGAGGAGGGAGGGAGAGAGAGAGAGAGAGACAAAGTGTGGCAAGGGAAAAAGAGTGGAAATCCAAGTATAATTGAAGATAAGATGGTTTTGGGCAAAGTGGATATAGTTGTTAGAGAGCATAGCACCACTGAGAGGAAGACTGGCTTTGCACTGAGGCAGCAAGATAGGCACTGGGAGGTAAGGTATCCCATTACTCTTTACTGGCTCCAGGGCATTACAATTCAGTTGCCTTTGAACGGAGAGTGTCTAAAAACACTGAGCCATCATTGCACCCTCCTGGAAGGTAACTGCCTAATGACAGGTTTCTCAAGGCTCAGTTATGAATATAAAGAGAGGCTGTAGAAAATGGTCCAAAAAGACAAGACGATGTATCAAACCTGAAGCAGAATTTGGTTTTGTCCGTGTGATGCTGGCATGGAAGATAAAAGGTTATAGGGTCAGGGAAATTTGCACCAAGGGTTCAGAGAGCCACTCAGACCTGCATGAATGTGTTGAGTGGGTGTTGAAGAAGGAGCCTAAGTGGTGGGAGGAGAACCTAGAGCACTGGGAAAGCAACAATGATGGGATGTCTGCCAGGGAAGGGAAGCTCCAGGAACCGGCTTACAAGTAGTCATGCAGCCTGCAGACCATAGGCTGGAAGGAGGGACTACCCATGCCTAATATGGTATATATGATGTCATTATAAACCCCAGGTATCAGACATAGCTACAGGGTTCTGAGTTTAACCTGTTGAGTTTCAGGCCTTGTGTTAGTCTAAATTTTCCTTTCTGTGTTCCTGTTCCTCCATTTTGGAATGGGAATGTATATTCTATGCAATTTTACACTGAAAGTACATAACTTGCCTTTTGATTTTACAATGTGTATAGTTAAGAAGATTACCTTTACTCTCAGAGGAGACTTTGAACTTAGCCTTCTAAGCAATATTGGAACATTTAAAACTTGGGAGACCATAGAAAATGAACTAAATGCACTTTACATTTTAATATAGCCATGAGCTTCTGAGGACCGGGAATAGAGTAGTATGGTTTAAAAGTGATGCCTTTGAATGTCTAGTTGGCAAGAGATGAACTTATTGTGTTTAATCTCCATTACCAGCTTCAATGAAGTCAGAATCACCACCTAAGAGACACACTTGTGGACAAATTTGTAAAGGTGCTAAAAGAGGTTTAAGGGAGGAGTGAAACCACACCATTCTCCAGACTGAAGGCCCCAAAGGAATATGATAGGAAAATGATAAATCTTGATGAGCAGAGCACTCATTTATTTCCGTTTCTTGATTGCATGAACAATGTGACAAGATGCCTGCTCCAGTGGTCTGCGTTTCCTTGCACCATAAACCGAAACAAATGTTGTCTCCCTGAAACTGTTTCTGTGAAGGCACACGTTCAGAGTAATGAAAGCTAAATATTCTAATATAATGTTTACATACAGTATCTCATGGTATTGCCATAAATGTTATCTCACTTAGTTCTGAGAAGCAATTGTTATTGACTCTTTTTTAAGAAATAATAAAACTGAGAGGGAGAGAAATTAAGCTACTTTCCCTTAGCTCTTGGTCACAGGCAGAGCTAAGATTGATGCCAAGACAATCTGGTAGGAATCCATCTTCTCAACTGCTTTATGATGCTGCCTTTCCAAATGATAAGCCACACTCAAGGCATGGCCAATCCGGAGCATCCCCTGGTTTCTGTTTCTATTCAGGCAAAGTTTTTATATAGTCTAAGAAGGCTGCATGTATTCCTATTAATCAGAGGACTGGGTAGGACCTTCAAATACCAGCTGAAACGGTCTAATTCCCAAGAGACAGTTTCTATTAGTTTGAGTAAAGGTTTGGTCATTGGGAATGGGAATACAAAGTAGAGCATTTTCTAAATGCTTTCTTGGGGTCCCCGCAATTGGTCCCTATGATGATGAGAATCTCCAGATTCATAGCAATGGGAATAACACAATGTTGAGCCATTGGGTCCCAAAATTGCTACCGATTTTGGATATGTCATGAAAGAAACAGAAAAGAATGATATCTTTCAGATGCATGATTCAAGATGTGTTTGCACTACAGGGAGTTAAGCCCCAGAAAAACTAAAGATGAATCTAGGAAGTAAGTAAGCCTAACATCCAGTTAAAGTTATCAACAAAATGAATGCCCAACACAAAAAGCCATAAAAACCAAGAGACTATTACAGTCAAGGTTGTTATGAAAATAACAATTGTTATTATCAAAAATATAAACACTGTTGGGGTAGAAAAAACTCATAATGCTATCTTAAGGGTTTTAATTTCCTCTAATTAAAACTAATTAAAATATTGAACTTTTGCTCTTTTCTACAGAGGAATGATTATACTTGAGTTTGAGTTATAACTGAATTTAGGAGTCAATTTTGGGGACAGAGGTAATCAAGGCTTGGGTTGCTTGAGATCAATTTTGTAACTGTGAAGGTATTTACAGTTGAATCAATGCTGTTAGAGACTGCTGGCCAATTGTTAAGAGGGTGGGACTTGGGGCAGAGAGGAATTGGGTATACTGGGCAATTAACACCAAGTCAGACACTGTGGTAATTTCTTCCAGATATTGTCTCATTTAATTTCTACAACAATCATATTGTACTTAAGACTACGCTATCTGGGAACCAGGAAAGGGAAAAACATTTGAAATGTAAATAAGAAATACCCAATTTAATAAAGATGGGAAAAAATAAGTTTAACAATTAAAAAAAAAAAGACTATGCTATCTGACTGCAGCATCCCAAAGTAACAGATAAGCAAAGCATGATTAAAAGAAGGCAATCACTTGAGCAATGCCACAGGGCTGGTCCACATTAGAGGCTGGAGATGAATTCAGACTCTGTGTAACTCCTACTGCCCAGGTCTCTTTGAGATCACCAGGACTCAGAACTCCTTACATGGGGAAAATTCTCTAATGTAAGAAACCAAATTACTTAGTATAAATTCTGACAATATGGGCAGACAACTGAGGTAGAATGTAAATAAGAATGTACAAAAAACTAGGAGCTTTCTCTTTAAAAATTCTCTGTCTCCCTCTCCCTCAACTGCTCCTCCCTCTCCCTCTCCCTCTCCCTCTCCCTCTCCCTCTCCCTCTCCCTCTCCCTCTCCCTCTCCCTCTCCCCCCTCTCTTTCTGTGTGTGTGTGTATGCATGCATGTGCCCTTTAAGTAATGTTCACATGCATGTATGTGTGGGTCATAGGGAAAGCTTGGGAGTTACCTCTTAGGTGATATCTACTAATTTTTAAACATTTATTGTCCTGTGCTTCTGTATACATGTGCATGTATGATTCTGTGTAGGCATGCATGTGTCACAGTATATACATGGAGATCAGAGAACAACTTGTGCTACTTATTTCTCTTTTACCAAGTGGGTCCTCAGAATCAAACTCTACCATCATCCTGGTGGGGAGTTCCTTCACTTGCTGAGTGATCCATCTGAACCCTGTTTTTCTTGTTATTATTTTGTGACTAGTCTTCGAGTGGCCTGGAACTTACCAAGTAGGCTGTACTAGCTAGCCAGAAGTCTCAGGCATTTTCTTGCCTCTACTTCATCAACTCCGCAGTTGCAGTTGATGCCAAGCTCTTCTTTCTCATCTGTGTGCTGGAGATCTAACTCATTTTCTTATTCTTGTTATTCTATGTTATATCCAAGCTGAATATACCTTTCAAATGTACTGAGGTGTCATTTTCAGATCACAGACTTCTCACAGTGAATTTCATGTGCACAGAACACTAAAGAACAAAGATGTTCAGTAACAAAATGAAGCTTGACTATTCAGACCATTTCAGCTCACTAGGCTAAGCCTCATGAGGTGAAGTAACTCACATTCATGGTCACATCCATCTCAACAGTCCAAAATAGAATTTGAAGACAGATAATTCTATGTGAAGCCCTGATTGGTAACTTCATTCTATAGGTATCTCTCTATCTTCTCAGTTGTTTGGGGTAACTACTTGGGGGACAGTCCTATGGTATGGAGGAAGATAATGACAAATTCATTGGATATATACTCAAAAGTTTCCAGAAAGACCAACTGGAGTCTGGGACCCTCACAGCACTGAAAAACAGAAGGGGAAGAATTGTCCTGCATTCTTGGTCCTGCATTCACCCCGGCACATTGTTTACATTTTGTGTGTCCGTAAGCATCACCACATTATTAGAATATTGATTATTAGTGAGCCATTGATTCTGACTCCTCAGCTTCCCTGGGCTTGATTCACCACCTTGTTGCTTCAATCTATTTCTGTGTTGGGGTGGGGGATTAATAGCAGAAAATGTCAAACTGTTCTGAACAAACAATTTCATCTTTAAATTCTTCAAAGGACAGTGGACATTGAGGATGCTCTAAAGCATAATGGTGTCAGGTCATTTTCTCAAGCCATGGGAAGGCAGGCAGTTCTCATCAGCAACTGTGTTTGTTCAGTCATTTGTTAGCATTGAACCTGGAGTACATTCTGCTGTCAATTGGTCTAAACCTAGTCTTACTCAGACTATTTTATTTTGCCAGCATTAAATAACAGAACCAGAGTGAGTCTGCGCACGCACGCGCGCCTTATAACCCAAGGGCAATGTCAAATAAATAACTTGTGCCAGTGCTTCATAGTCTATTCTTTATAGCAGTAAAACATTTACTTTATCCCCTTGAATTTGAAAATAAGAAAAACCAGGCTGTACCTTATTATAAACAATAGCAATTTCTTCTCTTATCTAGAGATGCATGCTGTGCCCAGAGTTAGATTACCTGAGACCTTAAAGGCAAAGTTGTGTTCCCACTGCCTGCCTTTTGCAGCCAAATCACAATACACTCTGAAAACTTATATACATTGCCATTTTCAAAACCAGCCTTTGCTCTGGTATTTGAATAAGTAAAAGGGTTTGTTTGTTTGTTTGTTTGTTTGTTTGGGTATTTTTTTTTATGAGGACAGTGCCAAGTTGCCTGGTGATGGTCCCAATCTTGATTTGCTAAGTCATCATCTTCCATTAGCAAGCTATGGACACTGGCAGGTTTGAGAACAGTCACTTCATGGAAAATAAAATGTGAGTCAGACAGTTTTCAGAAACATTTGGATGTGATGTTCTCTCTCAGGCATAGCTGTGGCATTTCCCAGTGCCTGTCTCCTTTATTGGCTGCCAGAAGCATTGTGGGAAGATACCAATACTCAGACCTAACTAAAAAGTACACGGAAATAGTTAGGTGCCAAATGTAAAGATACACAGAAGCTCTGTGTGAAAATGCCCCTAAAATGGAACCTGGTTCCTCTCTTCATAGAACCTCTCTGATTCCAGAACCAGTTGTTAAAGTATTGGTGACTTGAGGACAGAATGGCGTGCTAGAAAAGAAACTTGAACAAACTTTTGGAGGTACAGGGGAGGTCAGGTCTTGGAACAGCCATATGCTTTTTAATTACTGAGGGTATAAATGTTTTTCTCCATTTTATCTTTTTTTTTCATAAAGCGTTTTTCATGCTTTCCTGCTATTTTGCAATGACCCTGCCTCCTTACACACATAGGTTGCCAAACTAAAAAGAATCTGCCCACGTGTTCTCTATTTAGTTGAAAGATAAGTTTCAGCTATTCCAGGCAAGAGAATGAGCCAGCAACCTGCTGCCGAACTCAGGTAACAAAAGGCTCCCTTAGAGCCTGTCAGTTTCTAGTCCTCACTGCTGCTCTTTGGCCAGAAAAGCTGTCCAGTGCACCTGGGTCCTCCCTGGCTGCCAGCAAGCCTGTCAGTGAGCACATCAGGAATCCAGCGGTGGCATTTACATTTTAATATGAAAGTCAAGAAACTTGTCTGTGTGATTCCAAAGGCTCTAAGAAAGGGAGATGCAGACATAACCAACAAATATAGGATAAGTTACATTTGGCTGAACTGTGGTTTACACTAAGCAGATTCAGAATTTTTCCAAAACCAAAAATTCTTAAAAAACCATGAATGTGCTTTCACAGGCTTCATTTCCCTTTACATCTTCATATAATGGATAATTCTGATTATTTAGTGACTACAAAGAAGAATCTCAGAATCCTAAAAGAAGGTTGGCTGCATTCAAAATCCTGATATTGGGGGGGGGCAGAGAGCTGAACTCCCAGAAGTGAGGACAGTCCTGAGATCTCAGGGGAGACCTCCATTTCTGCTCACATTCCTGGGCCAAGAGGAACCTGCATAGTGACCTCTGGATACAGGAATATAGGAGGAATCAGCAACAGGAACCTGCTGGTTTCTACCTGCACCCGGAACTGAACTGAACCAGTCCCACAGCTCCCTGCACCTAAATCCTGAGTGGGAAAGAACAGGACCCTCAGAAGTGCAGACAGTCCTGAGAACTCAGAGGAGACAACTACTTTTTGCCCACATTCCTGACCCTAGAGGAAACCACCTAGTGCCATCTGTGCCCTCTGGGCACAGGGACCTAAGAACAGTCAGGGCAGAACCCTTTGGGTTTCTGCCTGAGCCCAGAGCTGAAAGCTAGTCACCAGGAGCACCTACACACCTGAAAGCAGAGGTAAGACCAACTCTTCAGAGCCAAGGAACCCTCCTGGAGGCTTCAGGTCACATAACCCAGGAGCAGCTCTCTGTTCCCAGATCCAGCTGAAAGAAAACGGGTCTCCAGGGCTGACACACAGGCCTAAAGGAGGGTCAAGCCACTGTCAGAGACAGCAAGACAAGCTAACACCAGAGACAACCTGATGGCAAGAGGCAAGCACAGGAACCTAAGCAACAGAAACCAAGACTACTTGGTATCATCAGAGCCCAGTTCTCCTACCAAAGCAAATACTCGATATCCAAACATACTGAGAAACCAAGATTTGGATTTAAAAATCACATCTTATGATGATGATAGAGGACTTTAAGAAGGACATAAATAACTCACTTAAATAATACAGGACAACACAAGGAAACAAGTAGAAGCTCTTAAAGAGTAAACACAAAAACCTCTTAAAGAATTAAAGGAAAACAAAACTATCCAGGATTTAAAAATGGAAATAGAAACAATAAAGAAAGCACAAAGGGAGAAAACCCTGGAGATAGAAAACCTAAGAAAGAGATCAAGAGTCATAGACGTATGCATCACCAACAAAATACAAGAGATAAAAGAGAATTTCAGCAGCAGAAGATACAGAGAAAACATCTACAAAACCATCAAAGAAAATGTAAAATGCAAAAGGTTCCTAACCCAAAAGATCTAGGAAATCCAGGACACAAACCTAAGGATAATAGGTATGGAAGAGAGTGAAGACTCCCAACTTTAAGGGCCAATAAATATCTTCAACAAAATTATAGAAGAAAACTTCCCTAACCTAACAAAAGAGATGCCCATAAACATACAAAAGCCTACAGAACTCCAAATAAATTGGATCAGAAAAGAAATTCTTCCTGTCACATAATAGTCAAAATACCAAAGGCACAAAACAAAGAAAGAATATTAAAAGCAGTAAGGGAAAAAGTAACATATAAAGGCAGACCTATCAGAATTACACCAGACTATTCACAAGAGACTATGAAAGCCAGAAGATCCTAGACAGATGTCATACAGACCCTAAGAGAACACAAATGCCAGCCCAGGCTACTATTTCCAGCAAAACTCTCAATTAACATAGATGGAGAAACCAAGATATTCAATGAAAAAAAACAAATTTGCACAATATCTTTCTACAAATTGAGCCCTACAAAGGATAATAGATGGATAACTCCAATACTAGGAGAGAAACTCCACTCTAGATAAAGAAAGTAATCACCCGGCAAGGAAATTTAAAGAAGAGAGAGATACAAACATAATAACACCTCTAATAACAAAAGTAACAGGAAACAACAATCACTATTCCTTAATATCTCTTAACATCACTGGACTCAATTCCTCAATAAAAAGATATAGATTAACAGACTGGATATGTAAAAAGGACCCAGCATTTTGTTGCATAAAGGAAACACACCTTAGAGACAAAGACAGACACTACCTCAGAGTAAAAGGCTGGAAAACAACTTTGCAAGCAAATGGTCTGAAGAAACAAGCTGGAGTAGTCTTCTAATATTGAATAAAATCGACTTTTCAACCAAAAGTTATCAAAAAAGATAAGAAAGGATACTTTATTTTATTCAAAGGCAAAACCCACCAAAATGAACTCTCAATCCTAAATATCTATGCAGTCACTGATAAGTGGATATTAGCCCAAAAGTTCAAAATACCCAGGATACAATCCACAGCCCACATGAAGCTCAAGAAGAAGGACGACCAAAGTGCGGATGCTTCACTCTTTCTTAAAAGAAGGAACAAAAATATTCATAGAAGAGAATACCGAGGTAAAGTTTGGAGCAGAGACTGAAGGAACAGCCATTCAGAGCCTGTCTCACATGGGTACACAGCCCATATATATATATCTCCACCAATAGATAAGATTGATGAAGCTAAGAAGTGCATGCTGACAGGAGACTGATATAGCTATCTACTGAGAAGCATGGCCAGAGCATGTCAAATATAGAGGGGGTTGCCAGCAGCAAACCATGGAACTGAGAATGGGGTCCCTGTTGGAGAAGTTAGAGAAAGGATTGAAGGAGGGGAAAGGGCTCCCAACCCCATAAGAACAACAATGCTAACTCACCAGAGCTCCCTAGGACTAAACCACTACCCATGGACAGACCCATGGCTCCAGCTACATATGTAGCAGAGGATGGCCTTGTTGGGCACCAATGCAAGGAGAAGCCTTTGGTCCTGCCATGGCTTGAGCCCCCATTATAGGGGAATATGGGGGGCAGGAAGGGGAGGTGGTTGGGAAGGGGAACACCCTTATTGAAGAAGGGGAGGGAGATGGGATTGAGGGCTTATATCTGGGAAACCAGGAAAGGGAATAACATTTGAAATGTAAATTAAAAAGTCCAATAAAAAACAAATCCTGATTTCGAATTGCATTTGGGTAAATCTAAGATAGAAAGATATATGCTGGAAGAGATTCTCAAAAAGGCTACCCAACTTTTAGTGTTCTTAAAATCTCAGGTCAATATCCATCCTTTTTATTACTTATATGAATTTAACTACTCTTGTTTTCTGAATTATTTCCTCATGGTAGTTTGGAAGGCCTTCCAGTAAACACAAATAAGCCATCATACCACACAGGTTGAAGGTCCTCAGGATACAGAAGATATGGCTGACTCCACACTGACCTTCATGCACTTTGGTCCCAGTGGCTGATGACTGTCAGCCAAAGAATAATACTAGTTTATAATTGATGCCATTTAAGATGTTAAAGTCATCAAAACCTTGCTGAGAATAGTTTAGAATCGAAGCTATTCATAAAAACTTTCTAGCTATCTTTCTTACACTCTAAAATGTTAACAAGAAAAATGGCTTTTTTTATTCAAACCAGTACAAATGGAATAAACATAAATATTCAGTTACTATCGACAAAAGTCAATAAGCTTAGTCAATCAAAACCCTCACCTGGTAAGATATAATTCGTATTATATTTTTCTTAAAAAATAAAATTACCTTTGTTCTTAAAATAGAAACATTATTATTGGGCCATGAGACAGCATATCAGGTTAAGGCATTTGCTACCAAGCCTGATGACCCAAACTTGATCACCAGGACCCACATGACAGAAAGAAAGAATACACACACACACACACACACACACACACACACACGCTTTAAATGTAATTTAAAGAAGAAATATTATTCATGAAAAATTCAGGAAAATAATCAAATATCTATTAATAAGAGATAATTTTGTTATTTTATTTGTATTTTTCTTTAGCTTTCCCCCCTACATTTCCTTCAGTTTTTTCAAACTTGACCTATCAAACACACATGTAATTTTTAATTTTTACATACAGCTTACACAGTTATTTTTTTGGTCTCCATAAATTTTTACTTGAGTTGGTTGCAAAATATTCCACTGTATGGATGTAGAAAAATAGAACTCTTCAACTGCTATAATGTTCATTTGCCTACAAGTTACATTTTATTTTAATATAATTTTATTATGCAAAGTGATGAGTTTAAAGACATTCACATGTAATTATAACATGCATCCTGACCATATTCCTCCCTCTCTCCTCTCCTATGCCCAGCCTGACCCCTAGTTCCCTTCATTCCTAAAGTCTTGCTTTCATTGCCATTTCATACACATAAAATCTAAGATGCACAAATACAACATGCACTTCTTGTTTTTCCGAGGTTGAAAACAAGCAGCCCGGTCAATAAATGGGCTGCTGGAGAGAACAGACTATTTTTAAAGATGAAGTGCAAATGTGTGAACAATGGTCAGCACCATTAGCCAGCAGGGAGATGCAGACTAAGTTTACACTGAGATCTGAACTCTTCCTAGTTAGAATGACTTCTATTAAGAAAATATACCACATTTTACCAATGAACTCCAAGTCAACAGATCAGAAACTTGGTACACCAGTGCTCACTACATCAATATTTATACTAGATAAATTATGGAGGCAGCCTAGGTTTTCAACAATAGGGCATTGGTAAGAAAAATATGGTATGGAATTCTTTTCAGACATGAAGGAGGATGAAGTTGTATAAATTGTAGAAAAATAAATGCAAATGGAGACAATGATATCAAGTAAATAAAGCCATACTCTAAAAGAAAAGAAAAAGAAAAACATAATACTAATTGCTGGCAAGGTTGTTGGCAAAGGGAAACTGATGCATGCTGCTGCTGATAGTGTAACTAGTCCAGGCATTATTTCTGATTTTTGGTGTTACAACATAGCACCAGTCTTTAAATATGAACCTTTTGTCAGACACTGAATTTTCTTTGATGATAGATTATGAGATGTAAGTAGTCAAGGGTACTTTATAATGCTTAATAAATATTGCCATTTTCAAATTATTTCTCCATTTTGTCTTTTAAAGAATCATCAATTTACAAAGCTAACTTGTTATTTAACTAGTTTAAATTCTAAGTATTCAAAACTGCTGAGATTTAACATATTAGACTTTCTTGAACTTTTCATATTTGGGGCCATTGCTTATTTAGTCATTGAATTCTTACTGATTCATTTAAATAATTTATATAGTAATGATATTATTGTTTATAATGCCATTGGAATCCTTTGTGTATTTCAAATTAAACTTTGTAAATTTCCCAATTGCAATTTATGCTCAGTTGTTTCGTTAATGCTTCAAGGAGCAGCTTTTTATTTTGACATAATGGAAATAAATTGGTGAATCAAAGAAAGAGTTGGTTAAATTCAAAGCGCAATTTGATATCTATACCTCTAAGGTTAAAAATTCATTGTCATAGTTTCTTAAGCATAATTAGAAAATATGACTACATATCCTGTATAACAGTGATTTTAATCAATAAAACAACAGTGCTTTAGAGAGTGATGAGATTCTCAGTAGATGTCCCATATATGTACCCCCCTCCCCCAGCAATGAGAATTTTTTAACCCCTGCTTGGTCTGGCAGTACAATTCCATACAAAGCTCCCCTGCCCCATTACAAGTAGAAATGTTAGTGTAGGCCCAGACTCACATATGTACTCGTGTTTGTTAGATTTTTGTCAACTTGACACAGATTAAGGTCATCTGGAAAGATGGAGCTTCATGTGATAAAATGCCCCAACAGATTAGCCCTGTAGGAAAGTCTATAAACATTTTTTGATTTATAATTAATGTGGGAGGGTCCAACCTGCTGTGGTCAATGCTATTCCTTGTCAGGTGGTTCTGGGAGATATAAATAGCAGGTCAAGGAAGCCATGAAGACCAAGCATGTTCCTCCATTGGTTTTTGCTTCTATTCCTGCCTCCATGTTCCCGTCCTGTTTAAGTTCCTGCCTTGGCTTCCTTTAATAACCAAATCTGATCAGGATGTATAAGCTAAATAAATCCTTTCCAAGGATCCAAGAAAAATTTTATATCAGAGTTTTATCACAATAGAAAGCAATCTACCACAGGAGTTTAAGATAATTCCATAGAGGGTTCTAGTGATGGAACCTAAAATAAATCAAGGCTAGTTATATCTCAAGCAAGGCTTAAGGTTTTCAGCCAAGAGAGGTATTAAAAAGTATACGCTGTGTAGAATTTTTGGAAATAAAGACAAAATCATAGAATTGCACTGTTATTTGCCCAAATCTTGATGTGGTACTGAGGTGAAGGGATTTCACTGGGGTGCCTACGTCAAAACAAATACTGTGGAGTATCAATGTTAGACCCATTGACTATAGGACCTCATTCATGGTTCCCAGATTTTCTAATTGATTCTTGAATTCTGTTTTGCTAGAATTGGAATAACTTTTTTCATCTTTTTTCTTTATATCTCCCAATATGATCTAATGGCTTTCTTCTGACTTGAAAAATCCTGGAGGAATGTTGTTGGGGGACCTACAGACAAGCAATCTGGTATACATCCAGAAGGACTTTCCTGAATACTAATAAAATAGGGCTTCCTCTACATGCTTTTTATGCAAACTCCATGCAAAGCTCCTCACTCTGTTTTTTTTTTTTTTTTTTTTTTTTTTACAAGTTCAAAAGTAGAAGCAGTGTGTACTTTTAAGCCAGACAGGAAGGTAAGGAAGGTAAAGTGGAAGTGCCCTTCAGCTAGCTATGTTCTTCTCAGCAACTGATAAGACTAAGTTCTTGCTAAAGAAAATCCATAGGGTACTGTAAGAGACAAGTAATTTTTGTATCTTGGTAATATGGAGGGTTTCTGGTTACATAGTAATATATCATGAGGATAAATGACCTTTCAGAGAAAATATTTCTGGTTATGTTGCTTGGATTGTCTTGGCCACAGGGGTATGAAAAAGTCAAAGAGGTAAAACAACCAAATAGTTGTCTGTCTAAAAATTGAATTCCATAAACTTGTAGGAGACATATGGGAATGTGTGTTTACGTATGTATGTATATATGTATGTATGTATGTATGTATGTGAACATATGTGAAGGATGAGCATGCACATGCATGTGGAAGCCAGAGGTTGCTGTTGGGTGTCTTTCTCTACCATGCCCACCTTATTTTTGGAGATAGAGTCTGTCAATGAATGTGGATCTCAATGATTTGGCAAGATTAGTTGGTCAGCAAGCCCCAGAGCTTCCTGTCTCCTCCCCCTCAGCTATGAAATTACAAGCATATACCCTAATGCTTGGTTTTATATGTGAGGGCTATGAATCCAAACTCTGATCATCGACCATCTCCCACACCAAATCCCCTCAAGTTTAATATTCTAGAGTATACCACACAGGAAAAAAAAAAGAATACTGAGTATCAATACATTTTAAAAATGCTTTAAAATAAAAATATCATAGAATAGTCGCTAAGAATTTGACCTTTACATTTGACTTTCATTAAAATCTGGAGCACAATTTATCATACTAGCTAGAACAACATGGCTTGCACCCAGGGCTTTATGTTTGTGCCTTGGGTTACCTATGTGGAAATTGAAAATGAGATGGTATAACGAGCATGTTGGAAAGGCTATGGGGAATAAGTGAGACTCATCTAGAAAAGGTGTCAAATAAATACTCTATAAATATAAACCTCTGATAGGCTAGTGTTAACATATTCCTTCTTTAACACTATTTTTTCTAGGTTCATCCTTATTATGTATTCTAGCACAAAATAGATTTTTTTTAAATTTTTTTCAATTTTTTTAAATTAGATAAATTTATTTACATTTAAAATGTTATTCCCTTTCCCGGTTTCCAGACCATAAGCCCCCTATCCCAACATCCTCCCGTTCTTCGTGTTCCCTCTCCTGAACAACCCCCCTGTTCCTGCCTCCCCACCCTGACACTCTCCTATACTGGGGGGTCCAGCCTTGGCAGGACCAAGGGCTTCTCTTCCCATTGGAGAACAACAAGGCCATCCTCTCCTACATATGCAGCTGGAGCCACAGGTCTATCCATGTGTAGTCTTTAGGTAGTGGTTTAGCCCCTGGGAGCTCTGGTTGGTTGGTATTGTTGTTTTTATGTGGTTGCAAGCCCAATCAGCTCCTTCAATCCTTTCTATAACTCCTCCAACGGGGACCCCATTCTAAGTTCAATGGTTTGTTGCTAGCATTCACCTCTGAATTTGTCATACTCTGGCTGAGCCTTTCAATAGATGGCTATATCAGACTCCTGTCAGCATGCACTTCTTGGCTTCATCAATATTGTCTAGTCTTTATATATATATATGGGCTGGATCCCCAGGTGGGGTAGTCTCTGAAGGGCCATTCATTCACTCTCAGCTCCAAACTTTGTCTTCATATCACCTATAAATGTTTTTATTTCCCGTTTTAAGAAGGACTGAAGCATCCACATTTTGGTTGTCCTTCTTGTTGAGCTTCATGTGGACTGTGGGTAATTCAAGCTTTTGGGCTAATATCCAGTTATCAACGAGTGAATACCATGTATGTTTTTCTGTGATTGGTTTACCTCACAAAGGATGATATTTTCTAGTTCCATCCATTTGCCTATGAATTTCACGAAGTCATAGTTTTTGATAGCTGAGTAGTATTCCATAGTGTAGATGTACCACATTTTCTGTATCCATTCCTCTGTTGAAGGGCATCTGGGTTCTTTCCAGCTTCTGGCTATTATAAATAAGGCTGCTATGAACATAGTGGAGCATGTTATCTTTGTTTCATGTTGGACCATCTCTTGGGTATATGCCCAGGAGAGGTACATCTGTGTCCTAAGGTAGTGCATTGTCCAATTTTCTGAGGAAACTCCAGACTGATTTTCAGAGTGGTTGTACCAGCTTGCAATGGCACCAACAATGGAGGATTGTTCCTCTTTCTCCACATTCTCGCCAGCATCTGTTGTCACCTGAGGTTTTGATTTTAACCGTTCTGACTGGTGTGAGGTGGAATCTCAGGGTTGTTTTGATTTGCATTTCCCTTATGACTAAGGATGTTGAACATTTCTTCAGACACTTCTCACACATTGGATATTTCTCAGATGAGTATTGTTTAGCTCTGTTCCCCATTTTTAATAGGGTTATTTGGCTCTCTGGAGTCTAACTTTTGAGTTCTTTGTATATTTTAGATATTAGCCTCTATCAGATGTAGGATTAGTAAAGATCTTTTCCCAATCTATTGGTTGTCTTTTTGTCTTAATGGTCCTTTGCCTTACAGAAGCTTTGCAGTTTTATGAGGTCCCATTTGTTGATTCTTCATCTTAGAACACAAGTCATTGGTGTTTTGTTCAGGAAATTTTCCTCAGTGCCCATGCGTTCCAGGTTATTCAGCACTTTTTTTTCTATTCGCTTGAGTGTATCTGGTTTGATATGGAGGTTGTTGATCCACTTGGACTTAAGCTTTGTACAGGGTGATAAGAATAGATAAACTTGCTTTCTTCTGCATGCTGACTTTCAGTTGAACCAGCACCATTTGTTGAAAATGCTGTCTTTTTTCCACTGGATGGTTTTAGCTCCTTTGTCAAAGATCAAGTGCCCATAGTTGTGTGGGTTCATTTCTGGGTCTTCAATTCTATTCCATTGGTCTACCTGCCTGTCTCTGTACCAATACCATACAGTTTTTATCACTATTGCTCTGTAATACTGCTTGAGGTCAGGTGATTCCCCCAGAAGTTCTTTTATTATTGAGTATAGTTTTTGCTATCCTGGGTTTTTGTTATTCCAAATGAATTTGCAAATTGCTCTTTCTAACTCTATGAAAAATTGAGTTGGAATTTTGATGGGAATTGCATTGAATCTATATTTTGCTTAGGCAAAGTGACCATTTTTACTATATTAATCCTGGCAATCCATGAGCATGGGAGTTCTTTCCACCTTCTGAGATCTTCTTCAATTTCCTTCTTCAGAGACTTTAATTTCTTGTCATTCAGATCTTTCACTTGCTTGGTTAGAGTCACACTGAGGTATTTTATGTTATTTGGACTATTATGTAGGGTGTCTTTCCCCTAATTTGCTTCTCAACCTGTTTATCCTTTTGAATGGAAGAAGGCTACTAATTTGTTTGATTTAATTTTATAGCCAGCCACTTTGCTGAAGGTGTTTATCAGGCTTTGTAGTTCTCTGATGTAATTTTTGGGGTCACTTAAATATACTATTATATCATCTGCAACTAGTGATATTTTGACTTCTTCCTTTCCAATCTGTATCCCTTTGACCTCCTTTTGTTGTCTGATTGCTCTGACTAGGATTGCAAGTACTATATTGATTAAGTAGGGAGAGAGTGGGCAGCCTTGGCTACTCCCTGATTTTAGTGGGATTGCTTCAAGTTTTTCTCCATTTAGTTTGTTAGCTCCTGGTTTGCTGTATATTGCTTTTTACTATGTTTAGGTATGGGCCTTGAATTCCTATTCTTTCCAGGACTTTTATCATGAAGGAGTGTTGAATTTTGTCAAATGCTTTTCAGTATGTAATGAGATGATCATGTGGTTTTATTCCTCTGAGTTTGTTTACATAATGGATTACATCAATGGATTCCCGTATATTGAATCATCCCTGCATCCCTGGTTTGCAGCTGCTTGATCATGATGGATGATTGTTTTGATGTGTTCTGGGATTCGGTTTGTGAGAATTTTATTGAGTATTTTTGCATCAATATTCATAAGGGAAATTGCTCTGAATTTCTCTTTCTTTGTTGGATTTTTGTGTGGTTTATGTGTAAGCATAATTGTGGCTTCATAGAAGGAATTTGATAGTATTCCTTCTGTTTCTATTTTGTGCAATAGTTTGGATAGTATTGGTATGAGGTCTTCTATGAAGGTCTGATATAATTCTTCACTAAACCCATCTGGTTCTGGGCATTTTTAGGTTCAGAGACTTTTAGTAACTGCTTCTATTTCTTTAGGAGTTATGGGACTGTTTAGACGGTTTATCTTATCCTGATTTAACTTTGGTACCTGGGATCTGTGTAGAAAAGTATCCATTTCATCAAGATTTTTACAGTTTTGTTGAATATAGGTTTTTGTAGTAGGATCTGATACTTTTTTAAATTTATTCAGATTCTGTTGTTATGTTTCCCTTTTCATTTCTGATTTTGTTAATTTGGATATACTTTCTGTGCTCTCTGGTTAGTCTGGCTAAGGGTTGATCTATATTGTTGATTTTCTCAAAGAACCAGCTCCTAGTTTGGTTGGTTTTTTTGTATAGTCCTTTTTGTTTCTACTTTGTTGATTTTAGCCCTGTGTTTGATTCTTTCCTGCCTTCTACTCCTTTTGGGTGCATTTGCTTCCTTTTGTTCTAGAGCTTTTAGGTGGGTTGTCAAACTGCTGGTGTATGCTCTGTTCAGTTTCTTTTTGGAGGCACTCAAAGGTATGAGTTTTGCTTTTAGCCCTGCTTTCATTGTGTCCCATTAGTTTGGATAAGCCATGCCTTCATTTTCATTAAATTCTAAAAAGTCTTTAATTTCTTTCTTTATTTCTTCCTTGACCAAGTTATCATTGAATAGAATACTGTTCACCTTCCATGTATATGTGGGTTTTCTGTTGTTTTTGTTGTTATAGAAGATCAGCCTTAGTCTGTTGTGATCTGATAGGATGTATGAAATTATTTCAATTGTCTTGTATCTGTTGAGGCCTGTTTTATGACAGATTATATGGTCAATTTTGGAGAAGGTACCATGAGGTTTTGAAAAGAAGGTATATTCTTTTGTTTTAGGATGAAATGTCCTATAGATATTTGTTAAATCCATTTTGTTCATAACTTCTGTTAGTTTCTATGTGTCTCTGTTTATTTTCTGTTTACATGATCTGTCTGTTGATGAGAGTTGGGTGTTGAAATCTCCTACTATTATTGTGTGAGGTGCAATGTATGATTTTTATCTTTAGTAAGGTGTCTTTGATGAATGTAGATGCCCTTGCATTTGGAGCATAAATATTTAGGATTGAGAATTCATCTTGGTGGATTTTTCCTTTGACAAATATGAAGTGTCCTTCTTTATCTTTTTTCATAACTCATGGTTGAAAGTAGATTTTATTCGATATTAGAATGGCTACTCAAGCTTGTTTCTTGGGACCATTTGCTTGGAAGTAGTTTCTGTCTTTGTCACTGGGGTATGTTTTCTGTATGCAGCAAAATGCTGCGTTATCTTTAAATATCAGTTTGTTAGTCTATGTCTTTTTATTGGGGAATTGAGTCCATTGATATTAAGAAATATTAAGGAATAATGATTGTTGTTTCCTGTTATTTTTCTTGTTAGAGGTGGAATTATGTTTGTGTGTCTCCCTTCTTTTGTTTTCATTGCAAGGAGATTACTTTCTAGGGTGCAGTTTCCTTCCTTGTGTTGGAGTTTTCCACCTATTATCCTTTGTAGAAAGATATTGTGTAAACTTGTTTTTTCATCAAATATTTTGTTTTCTCCTTCTATATTAATTGAGAATTTTGCTGGATATAGTAGCCTGGGCTGGCATTTGTGTTCTCTTAGGATCTGTATGCTATCTGTCCAGGATCTTCTGGCTTTCATAGTCTCTGGTGAAAAGTCTGGTGTAATTCTGATAGGTTTGCCTTAATACATTATGTGATCTTTTCCCCTTACTGCTTTCAATATTCTTTCTTTGTACACTTGCTGTTGTGACTATTATCTGACAGGAAGAATTTCTGTTCTTGTTCAATCTATTTGGAGTTTTGTAGTCCTCTTGCACATTTATGGGCTTTTCTTTCTTCAGGTTAGGGAAGTTTTCTTCTATAATTTTGTTGAAGATATTTACTGGACCTTTAAGTTGGGAGTCTTTGCTCTCTTCTATACCTATTATCCTTAGGTTAGATCTTCTCATTGTGTCCTGGATTTCCTGGATATTCTGGGTTAGGAGATTTTTGTATTTTACATTATCTTTGACTGTTGTGTCAATATTTTCTATGGTATCTTCTCCCCCTAAGATTCTTTCTTCTATCTCTTGTATTCTGTTGGTGATGCTTGTGTCTATGACTCCTGATCTTTTTCTTAGGTTTTCTATTCCAGAGTTGTCTCCCTTTGTGCTTTATTTATTGTTTCTATTTCCATTTTTATATCCTGAATGGGTTTTTTCAATGTCTTCACCTGTTCAGTTGTGTTTTCCTATAATTCTTTAAGGGATTTTTGTGTTTCCTCTTTAAGGGCTTCTACGTCTTTACCTGTGTTGTCCTGTATTTCTTTATGGGAGTTATTTATGTCCTTCTTAAAGTCCTCTATCATCATGAGATGTGACTTTAAATTCAAATCTTGCTTTTCTGGTATGTTTAGATATCCAGTATTTGCTTTGGTGGGAGAACTGGGCTCTGATGATACCAAGTAGTCTTGGTTTCTGTTGCTTAGGTTCCTGTGCTTGCCTCTTGCCATCAGGTTGTCTCTGGTGTTAGCTTGTCTAGCTGTCTCTGACAGTGTCTTGACTCTCCTGAAGACCTGTTTTCTTTCATCCAGATCTGGGAACAGAAAGCTACTCCTGGGTTTGTGTGATCTGAAGCCTCCATGCAGGTTGCCTGGAGCAGAAGAGTTGGCCTTACCTCTGCTCTCAGGTGTGTAGGTGCTCCTGGCAACTGGATTTCAGCTCTGGGCTCAGGCATAAACCGGAAGTGTTCTGTCTCTGACTCCTCCAAGGTTCCTGTGCCCAGAGTGCCCAGAGGGCACAAGGGTTCCTCTTGGGTCAGGAATATGATCAGAATTAGCTGTCTCCTCTGAGCTCTCAGGATTTGTCTGTACTCTGTGAGTCCAGCTCTCTTCCCCATGGGATTTGGGTACAGAGAGCTGTGAGACTGGTTCAGTTCAGGTTCCAGGCAGAAAGTTGAAGTGTCCTGTCCCAGACTGCTCCTTCCTTTCTGTGTCCTGAGGCCACCAGGCTGGTAGCTAGGAGCAGAAGAGTTGGTCTTATCTCTGCTCTCAGGTGTGTCAGTACTCCAGGCAACTAGCTTTCAGCTCTGGGCTCAGGCATAAACTGGAAGCTTCCTGCTCCTGACTACTCCTATGTTCCTATATCCAGAGGGCAGTAGGCAGGTTCCTCTTGGGCCAGGAATGTAAGCAGAAGAGGAGGTCTCCCCGATCTCTCAGGATTTTCTGCCCTTCTGAGAGACCAGTTCTCGCCCACACGGGATTACTTTTGTTCTTGTTCATTGGCTGTATAAGCAACATCAGGGAACAATTAAATTCCAGTATAAGAACATTTTCTTATAAGAGAACACAAGAGTAGATCCATAAAATCCAGGAAAGCTTCAATGGTATTTCATATCTCCTCACTCAAAACAGCAAAAAGTTGCCATTCATGTTACATAGCTCTCTGTAACATTAATATAGAAAGAGGTTTTAACATCTAACCATGTTTGGAATTCTTTGTCCAGTGCTGAACATTATCATATATCCTGCTTTAATTCTAGAGAGCATTCATCAATTCTCTCCCACAAGGATTATTTGGAATTGTACAATAGAATTTATGCTTCAAAATCTTTTATATTTTCAATTCTTTCTCTTTAACTTACCTTGGGAAATATCTAATCTCCATGACGTAGTTCATAACATCTTTCCTTGATAGTCTCCTTTTGGAAATAAAGCATTATTTGTTTTTTATACTAAGATTTTTTTTGAAGCTTCCAGTTTTTTATTTGTTTGAGCAACCTAAATTCTCCCCCAACACCCCCACCCCCCTTCCTCCCTGTGTGTAGGGAGAGAGAGAGAAGGAGCAGAGCGGTGTTGGGTAAGGCTGGAGATCTGCACATTTCTAACCATCTGTCTGTGAACTACTCTTGCTTGCTACCCTGATGCTCTTAACTGCTGAGCCATTTCTCCAGAGGCAAGTTTTCTGCATGAAATCAGTGAGTGATGATTTTAGTGTGAATGTCTGACAATGCACTGTCCTTTCAGTGCTCTGCTGAGGCAACTGATTGAACAAAACTATAGGCTTATACCTAGCTCTTTGGAAATTGTAATGGAGTTGATACACACCCTCACAGAAAGAGGAAGACTCCATTCACTCACTCTCAACCCTTCTACTAAGATTTTTAAAAATTGAAATTACTATATATTTTAATTCTAATAATTTAAATTGGATTTTTTGTATATGCACATTCTTGTGTCATTATATATTGCTACGTTACAAACTCTTGCTATTTATATTTTAAATTGTTATCTAAATATAGGATTAGGGACTAATGTCAGGGCCAATGCATTATAAGTTATACAATAAACAAATGAAGTATACCTTCAACTCCCTATTCACATTTATGTGTGTGTTTCTATTTACATATGTATGTATATTACTTGTGGGGTGTGTGTGTATATAAGGTGTGTGTATGTGTGTGTATATGCACTTATGTATGTGCATTCAAAGGTCAGAACATAACATCAGACGTCTTTATCATTCTCCTTTCTATTGCCTTGAGAGGATCTCTCACTGAACGAGAAGCTTTACTTTCTAGCTAAGCTGTTGACCAACAAGCTTTTGTGATTTTGTGTGTGTGAAAATTTAAGAATATATTCTTTTTTTTTTCTTTTCTTTTTTTCAGAGCTGGGGACCGAACCCAGGGCCTTGCGCTTGCTAGGCAAGTGCTCTACCACTGAGCTAAATCCCCAACCCTAAGAATATATTCTTAAAGTTCCTCCTCAGTAATAGCATCCCATGAAAATTAGGGCAACATGGCATGCTAATATACACAGAAACACACGGAGTGGAGGACGGGGCTGGAAGATAAAGGAGAGCAAAGGTTGGGAGACAGAAGAATGGAGGTTGTCCAGACTTCACAGGACGCTATCCTTCTATTTCTCCAGTTGGAATTTAATTTATTCAGAGATAAATTCTAAAGTCTTTTGAAAACATCCCAAAGCCTTAATAAATGGCTTTTCTTAACATTCACATGCAACTGTTTCCAGTTAGTCTTCATTCCCTTTGCTTATCCAAACAACCCTAAGACTTGGGACCATTCTCAATACCTGTGTTAATGAGGAACAGATGGATGAATGCTGGGTAACAAGTAAGGCCCACAAATGCAGAGGCATAGCCAGGTGAAATGGCCATTGCTGGAATTGATCATCAATTTCCCCCAAACCCCATTTTTTTCCAAATTGAACCTTTTTGAAATTAGAAGAGTCTTGTGATGTGTTCATTGAAATGGAGCTTCTATCTTTAAAATCTTTTCTTATGTCAACGATCTTTGACATAAAGAAATAAGAAAAGAAAAATCTTTTCTTATTTCAATTCGCTAGTTGGAATTAAAGAAATCTGATCACTTAATATAATTGTGAAAAGACTGTAAAGAAAACAAGCAGAAAAACAAAATGACAACAATAATCTGGAAACTTCTAATTCAGTGGGAACAAGAGAAACCAATCTCCTAACTGAAATGGGCAGACAATGTTACCCAATCAAGTCAGCAAAGGTCTGAGTGTGGTCAAAGCCAGAAGAAAATGAAATTACAGGACTTGAATTCTTTGGAGAAAAATAACCTTTTTCTAGTTCCCTAGGGTCTGTCTATATGAAAACTTTGACTCTTCTAGCTGAAGTGAGTTTTCTAATAAACCAGTACAACCAACTTTATGAGCTTTAATCTACCCAGCTAACGGGGTCTTAATTGGTGGAGAAAAAAACTAAAAGGCAACTTGTGAGTGTTTTTCATCAAAACTGAGGTATCTCTGGGAGAGATTTTCCCCTTGAAGCTAAGAAAACATTTGAAGAGACTTTCCAAACAGACAACTCCAGATGAAAGGCTGCAAAACAGACTTATGACTCGGTTATAAATTCTGGTCCTCTCATGCCATAGCAGGACTCGGGGTGAGTGATGAGAAGCCTGGGACTTTTCATAAACAAGGCTAGATGTTCCTCATGTAGACTATTTCCAGATGGTGGGCTACCTTACTCTATTTTTTTTTTCTACCTTACTCTAGTAGTAACAAGCCAACTCCATTCTAATCAGCAAACTTGCCAGGACCCTTGGGGAAATGTTAAAGTCTTTGAAAGCATTTATCATTCAGTAAATTCCTTCTAATGTCATGACCTCATTATTTAATTGTTATTTGGGGAGAGAAGCTAGAAACAGACCTAAAACAAAATTAGTCAAAAATCACAAACTGTGGTTAAGAACTATTACAAAATAAATCTTAAAGGAGAGTAGTAATTGTGAAACTAAAATGTTGAGGGTCCTATTCATTCCTATACTCTACGCAGATGTACACTTTGGGCCCCCAAACTATATTTTACTAAATGACTTGTATAATAAAATTAAATTTAAGCTTAAACTTGTTACTGAAACTTATTTTGTGCCATACTGATACCTATCTATGAACATAAAAGTTCCACCTGGGAAGTTATTAAATAGGTCATATAATCTAAAACCTGGGCTTCAAATCTTTTGTGTGACTCTGCAATCACAAGGTCCTGCAAGTTCCATTTTTAAAGGCCAACAAATCCTTTTCTTCAAAACAAATGTCCCAAATGAAAGATGAATTCCCACCTCATTCTCACCTCTACCCATTTTGATCTAATCATACTGCTACCTTCCTGTCATAGTCTATAGGATTTAGAATTATCATGGATACACATATTTAGGCATTTCTATGAGGGATTTCTTTAGATAAGGTTAATTGAGATGGAATCACCTATCCTAAATGTGGGCAACATGGACTGTAGTCATGGACTAAATAAAACGGAGAAAGGGAGCATAAAAAGGAGGAGGGGCATCCATGCCTGTCTCCTGACTCCACATGCAGTGAGACCAGCTGCCTCACATTTTTGCCATCATGACTTTGCTGCTAGGAAGGACTATAGCCACTGAAACCATGAATCGAAATGAATTCTTCCTTTCTCAATGTGCTTCTTTCTTTCTCTTTCTCTTTCTCGTTCTCTTTCTCTTTCTCGTTCTCTTTCTCTTTCTGTCTGTCTGTCTGTCTCTTTCTTCCTTTCTCTCTTCCTTTCCTCTCTCCCTCTCTCCTTCCTTCTCCCCTTTCCTCTTCTTCCTTCATTTCTCTCTTCGTTCTTTCCTCTCTCCTCCTTCCTTCTCTCCTTCCCTCTTTCCTTCCTCCCTCTCTCCCCCTCTTCTCTTCTCTCTCTCTATCTCTCTCTCTCTTTCTCTCTCTCTCTCCTTCCATGCTCTCTCCCACTCTCCTCTCCTTTCTTTCTCTTCTTTTTTGTTTGTTTGTTTTTTGTTTTGTTTTTTGGTATTTGATCAGAGCAACAAGACAAACAACTAGCAGTGAAAACTGACACTAAAAAGTGATGCCGTTGCTGTGATAAACCTGATCGTGTGGTTTACGAGCCTTTAGAACTGCATGGCTACAGACAGGTGGCAGCATTTGGGGTTTTGAGCTAGGAAAGCCTTAGAACCCTACACATCTAGTTACTTTTAGAAGTTTGAAAGACTGGAGTTTTGAGAGAAGACTAGACTTTGGAGGCCTGACTCATGATGTTTCAGGTGAGAGTGAGGACTATTAGGAAGCAGGTTTGAGGCCATTTATATGATATTTTGTCAAAGAATCTGGTTGTATTCTGCCCATGTCTGGAACTTCAGTAATGCTAATGAACAACAGAAATGAAATATTTGTTTGGTGGAGGACATTCAGGCTACAGTACAGATATACAGATAGTGCTCATTGTTTTTTAAACCAGATCTACAATGAAAGAGAAGAAAAATAGACTAGAAAGATACAAAGAATATGTAATTTGGTGAGGAAAACAAGTGTCTAAAAGATGTTGTAAGGCACCAACCATAGAAGTCTCTATCCTGTGAAAATCCAAATGCATTGGGATGAAAAGTACCCAAATTAAGAATGCCACTGAAAATGTTCTCTGTTTCACAAAAGCAATTCCCTAGGGCAATGTTTCCCCGAGCTTAGCTCACAGAGGGTGATGCACCTGTGGTGTAAGGGGAATAGGCTCTGTCCTGAGCTGGTGGCAGAACTTGGCAGGACCATTTACGTGGCACTAGTTTTAAAGGCACGGAATATACAGGATTGAAGGGGGTCAGGCAGTATTGTTGAGGGGCATCATAGAGTCTTTATCATGTTTCAGAAAGTCATTGTGGCCAGACATGTGTGGTATGTTTGTAGTCTCTACTAGGAGTATCAAGAGGAGGCCACTGAATGAAACAGAATGCTGAGTTTGGCATGGCCTTGGGGAGGGTGGGGGCAGGGTTCAACATGACAGGGTTCCTGCCTCTTGGACTGAGCCAGTAAATGTGGGCCTCCGAAAGTGTCAATGGCTGCCATGGACGTAAGCCTTGTTTTTATAGTATTGTACATATTTTACATTCCTCCTTTAAGGAATGTCCTTACTGCTAAGGTTAATGACTCCATGATAATCAGACAGGAGGCGAAGGTGTGGCTAATATCTCAGCAAAATGGTAAATACTGGGACCTTCAGGACAGTCCTTGAGGCTGTGGAAAAGAACTCCAAATACATAAGTTTGAAAATATATAATTTCTCAACTATTCAAAACATAAGGATGCAATATGAATTAGGAGGGGATTTATTAATCTAAAGGAACAGAAGCAGCTTGTCAGAAAGTTATAAAGAGAGGCAGATACAAATGCTGAGTTCAAGGTCAGCCTGGGACACAGTGAGTCTATGCCCAAGTGTGGTAGAAATAGTAACTGGGCCCCACCCAGCTAGTTTATCCTCTATATTTAACAGAGGCAGGAAGATTTCTGAATTCTTTTGCAGTGTTAAAAGGAAATAAATGTGTGCTTGCTGTCTCCTAAGAATTAGGGAGCTGGGGTCACAGAACACTGATTGATAGGATAATAAAAAGGAAATCTGAAGTAAATGACTAGATTGATATGTAAAATAAGAGACTGGGCTTATGATCTGCAGGAGATGAGCTATCCAGAGAATTTTTTTTAGAATAGCAAGAGAGAACTGTTTCCAGCATAACACAGAATGCTGTGTGGAGATCTCCAGAGAAAGTAGATCAGAGAAAGAAAGAAAGCATAACAGAGAGGGGGCAGGCAGAAAGCTGTCTCCAGCAGAACATAGGCTGCCAGCTTGGATCCACAATTTGACTTTGAGTTCTTTGTTTTTGCTGCTCTCAGACACTTACTCTCTCAGAACCCCTCTCCAACCTGAGGCTGGACCTTCGCATGTAAAGATGATGCATAAGTTGAGATGGGAACCCCCACAACATTGGAGACAGTAGAACTATGGATTCCTGCTGAAGAAAGCTGAATATGAGGAAAAGAGACTACACAAGAGAGAGGTTCTGTACACTGCATCAGCAGAGCTAGGAAAATTCCAAATCCTTTGAGGCTAGGTCATTTTGTCACAAGCCTCAGACATTGGACACAGCTGCAGGATCTGGCATTTGCCCTGCAGGGTTTCAGTCTTTCTTTGATCTAAGCATGTCAAGTATTCCTTTTGGAATGGGAATGTTTATTCTGTAATGTTGTAGATTGGAAATGTATATTTTCCTTTTTATTTTATAGAGACTTATAGTTAAGACATTGCCTGGGTCCCAAAAGAGACTTAGACTTTTAAACACATTTGGAATTGTTAAAGACTGAGGGGGATTTTTAAATTGATTTGAATATATTTTGTATTATGAGATGATCAGAACTCTGAGCCCCAAATTCAGATATTGAGATGTCTATGAAACATTGAGACATTTCAGATTCCACATAGCCATACCAAATTTGTTTTACCCATTTGACCTTTTAAATTTGTGCTTATTCTTTTTAATTCAAGTATATGGATTCCAACCCATATATATATATATACATACACACACATATACACACACACACACATATATATATATATATATTTGTATTTACTATTTTACTTAGCTGTCATCAAGACACCCAAGTCATAAACCTTAGAGTTGCTTCAATACTTCCTTCAGTCAGACATTACGAAGAATTAATACCAATGAGAATTTTCTTTTTCATATATTTGCCAAGTACTTACATTGAACATATATATGTATATATATGTATATGTATATATATATGTATACTTAGTTTTTATGATAATCTTATAAGTATTATTTTAGGAACTCTTAGAAGTATCATTATAATCTCCTCTTAAAATGGAAGTAAATGCAAGCACAGATTAATTACTTCTAAGAATAGTCAACAAGTGAGTCATGTTTTCATAGTCTAAGTCCTGATAGTGTAGGCTCTAGGACAGTGGTTCTCTACCTGTGAGTTACTACTTCTTTGACAAACTTTTATCTCCAAAAATATTTTTATTACAATTCATAACAGTAGCAAATTAGTTAGGAAGCACCAACAAAATAAGCATATGGTTGAGAGTTACCACAACGTGAGGAACTGTATTAAAGGGTTATGGCTTTGGAAAGGTTAAGAACCACTACTCTAGAACATGAAGCTCATTTTCAAACCCAAAGTTGTTCAACAGTCTTATCCACTGTGCTAAGTAATTATCAAGACCTATACAACTTGTTGCCTCAGCCTTTCCCAAATAAGCCTCCTCTCCTGTATCTCAGTACTTGCTGGCTTATGTAGGTCTATTTATCCACTAAGACTAGACTCTAAATTTCATGAAGACCAGAGAAAGTGTAACTTGTGCACTACAATGCTTGGTACTTAGCACAACGCAATGAGCACTTAGAATAAAATATCAGTGTTTTTAAAAATCTATGGCATATTTTATATCATGTTAATTAAGGTAGAGAGCCATATCATTTATACTGCAACAGGTAGACAGCCATACCATTTTGGCTGCAAATAGAAAATTTTTGAGATGGAAATAGAGAACTGCCAAAAATTATTTTCAATCAACCATTCCAAAAATAATTAGGACTTATAACTACTGGGTGACCAAATGTATGAGGTTGTCTTTTCACTGAGGGACCCTAAAGGCTTTCTCCAGCCTTACACCCACCCACCTTGGGTCAAGGCTAAGCCAGGCTCCATTCTCCACTCACAGGAACATTCTTAAGGAAAAAATTCTCAGAATGTACTCAGTGATAGTTACCTGACCTTCTGGAAAGTCCCAGGTAGAGTTCAAATGCATGTCACGATCTGCCCATGCTTGGTAGCCAATAGATTTAAAGGTCAATATGCTTAGCCAATAAGTTTGAACTGAAACCTTGCTGATCTAACCTGTGCCACTGAAAAGTATAAAAACTGGTTGCAATAGCCATGCAAAGTCACCTTCTAGTCACTAGACTTAGAGGGACTGATTGAGGGTTGACCCTGATATGCTAGAAAATAAACCACTTGACTTGCTATTGTATCAATCTGCATCTCAGTGTCTCACTCAGGGGCATCTCGAAGTTAAGTACCACTGACTGAGGGTCGAGGTCTTACATCACAATGCTGCACATTCTTATTCTGGCATTGTAGCAATTTAAATCAGGTAAACTACATGTCCTAAACCCTCTATTAGCAGGATTTAGAGTATGGCAACATAATTCAGGTATGTGAGATTTCAAAAGAAGATAGAAAAACATTGACTCCCTTGAGGTGATAAATAATGCCATGGACTTGCAGGCCTCAGGTGGGAGCTTCTGCCAACACTGCTCAAGCATTATCTTGCACACCACTTACCACAGTACATTATGCAGCTACAGTCTTGGCTGATTATTTCCTGTAGTTCCTGTACTTTATGATTTTTTGAACATAGGTAGTTACGTGCATGACTTGCTCTCTGAGGCTTTCCAGCCCTTTTACGAAGATTTGTAAGGTGATGGATAAAAGCTCAATTCAATAATCAGAATTTTCAAATCTCTATTTTATTTTAGTACAGTTGACTTTTTAATCATGCAAAACCCTGTATCAGTTGGGCGTTGTGTACTTTCCATTACCTCGTCATTCATTTATACTCCAGCCAACACTCCTCCAATCCTTTACTTTAAGTATGAACACACAATTTAGAAAGTTGTTTCCAAGGATTGTAAGGCTTAGAAGAGATATATAGCCCTAGCTAGTTTGGTCCTAGGAAGTCCCACTTCACCTACCTCAAGGTTTGAGATCACCATGAGCCCTCAAACTAACAGAAAGAGAAAATGAGAGAAAAATAGAATGTTTACTAACTGTTGATTATTTATTTCATGGGATTTGATTAGCTAAACTAAACCCCTCTATGCTTGAAATACCTAGGATAGTTTATATTGTCCTTATTGATTCACTGTTAGATAATAATTCTATAATTTAAGCATAATAATTGCAAAAAATATACATTATCTATGTTTATATACTTAAGGATATAATCATTGGTTTTACTGCTGTAGTGGTTTGAATAGGCATGGCCTCCACAGGCTGGAATGCCTGGGAGCCCCAGTTGAAGTGGAAACTTCAGGGTTCTTTGGAGAGTCAGTTGTTTTGGGTGTTTTGCTGGGGCAGACATGTGAAAGAGTATTTTCCTGAAGTGGACACAAATAGGCAGACTCATGAAGGAATGTTTCACTGAAGCAGACACAAGAGAGAGGCTGTTCTGCTAAAGCAAACACATGAAATGACACGTGATAAAGGATTCTTTGCTAATAACACACGTGTATTGTTCCATCTTCTAATTCACAGTTTAGCTCTATTTGTTGGGACTCCCATGCAGAGTCAAGTCACATGGAGGACATGTGATGTTTGGAAGTTATAAAGAGGACAGAGTTTGGCGAGCTGGTACAGCCAGTTGTGCAATGCTTGTGGGTCTTGTCTTCATTGATCTTTGCTTCTCTGTGAGAGGCACAGTGGAGAACTTCTCCTGGTGTTCCTGCTGGTCCCTTCTGCTGACACAAGCTGAGGCTGAGGCCTGGTTGTCTCTGCTAGATCATGTCACTAATGTTGCTAATCCAATTCTACCAAACTGCACCGCTGTTGCATCTATGAAATGTTTGTGAGTGGATTGAGCTGCTGCTGCCCGCTAACCTGTGAACTGAACTGCCAATTTCCAGACAACACAGATGGGAGTTGGTCCAAAGAACCTTTCCAAACAGGTCCACTTTCTCCATATCCTTTCCTTTCCATCACTTCTGATAGGTGGTAGACTACAAGGGAGAGTAAAGCATTTAAGAACCATCATTAAAAATAAGGTTTGATAAAATTAAAGTTACAGGCTCTATTAGGAGGTAGGGCATTGTTGGAGAAAGTGTGTCACTGTGGAGGCAGGCTTTCAGGTCTCATATATGTTCAAGCCATGCCCAGTGGGATAGTCTCTCCCTGTGCCTTCCAATTAGGATGTGGATATTTTGGCTCCTCCAGCACCATGTCTCCCTTCATGCAATCATGATCCCTGCCATGATAGCCTCTAAACTGTAAGCCATCCCCAAATTAAATGTTTTTCTTTGTAAGAGTTGTTGCAGTCATGGTGTCTCTTCATAGCAATAAAACCCAAACTAAGACAACTGCATATAAACAAATATTATTTTATATAATTTTATAATATAAGCTTAGTGTTTGGCTTATATACCTACTGACCAATATTACTCGAATTAACAAATGTAAGAGTAAAGTCTAAAGTAGTATTATTGTCTTTAGCAATAAGAAAAAACCCAAAATTTTGTTGGAATAGAACCCATTTGTGAAAAGAAAATAATTTTTGTTTTAAATTAAAATCACCTATATTTTTCAATGAGGGATCATATTTTTGAGATTCCAAAAGTATAGTACTCTCACCTATTAGGGTTGTAAAGGACAGGGTCTATATTATTAATTTTTGTATTTAACGTAAGTTGATGACCTGTAAAGTTATAATACATTGAACAGCAATGGCTACTGAATTTGGAAGTCATGATCTTTAGCTATGACACTATTAGCTTCTGGTAAACTCTGATTTAAGAAACAAATATATACACAGACAATACATCAATACAGCATCTTAAAGAAAAATGGCAAAGTTAGAGTAATACAATGTATGTGATTATAGAAATGGATTTGCCATAGGCACTTTGTATGACTTTCATCCTCCTATCTGAAGGTGAGTTTAGATAGACAGATACATTTCCATGTTAATGACAGTGGTGAAGATGGTTAATTTCTGGGGGTGATGTATGGTCAAATCAGGTAGCCTAGCCATCCTATACAATACAGATTCAATTCCTGCTTGAATTGAGGCATTCATCACTGTGCTCTGCCTACTCATGTTTCTGTCAACAAATGAAGGTCATGTTACTCCCTGCAATTTGTGCTAACAGGAAATGTGCATACAATAGCCTATCAGAAGGAAAGATGTGCACAACACGATGCACTTGAGATGAGCCAGTAGGAGGCTGGAGTCTATAAGTCTGCTATTCATCACATGTTAATTTACATTAAAGAAAGCAAAGGAAATGAATCTCAGTAGAAACTCACCTTCACTGAGTACATGTGGCTGGATTTTGTGCTCCCTAATTCTGAATGTATACTCTTTCTGATTCATCATAGCAGCTCTCGAAGATGGCAATATAATTACCTCTATTATGCAATAAGCAGACTTGACTATCTTTCTGTCTCAAAACCTGAGCAAAGCTTCTTGTCTTTCTCAAACTCAATTTCCCTATTTGTGACGTGTGAACAATAGAACTTTTCCTGCACCTAGGCATTCCTTACACATGTAATTCTTCTCAGATTTTTCTTTCCTGGATAGATGAGCAAAATCAGACATATTTTGTGTCATGGTTCCATACTTTATTTTGACTCTCAAAGTCTATAGTGATGGGGCTTTAAAATAAGAGTCCATCTGCATAATCCAGACCTTCTCAGACACTGCACACCTTTGGAAAGAAGCTGCATTTCATGTAGTACTATTAGAAACACAGTTTTTCCACTAACACTACTCTTATATCAAAGATGAAAGTGTGACCAGTGATAATAATCAGAGTCCAGCTTTCTGTTGATGATTGCTGAAATACACTCATCAAGTGACACAGAATAGACCCATGTAAAGGCCAAGCTGATCCACTTAGTGTCCCAGGTGGATCCATTGTTCTATGTCTCTGGTGGGGGTACCAGATGTGATTATGAGTGAGTGTGAATAGGTATCAAAAAATAAAGAAGAGATTTAGGCTTCCTTACCTCCCTTCCCCCATGTCCACAGTATCTCCTACTACATTCTTCTTGTTAAATGTTCTGTCTCATCCAGTAGTACAATCCTGGGTAACAAGCCCTAGATACATGGCTTCTGGGGAACCTTCAGCCTTGAAATTGTAACAGAGGGTTTTGAGAAAACTCAACTCTCATGCCAGCTTCTCCCCTCTCTGCTGCATATGCTTTTAATAAAAGATACACTTCTGGTCACATCAACATCAAGCGCAATAAAACTGATTACCCACACTTGATGATTACTGTTGCAGTCTTCATTTAAAGACTGCAGTGAGCATGTTTTCTATGACAGTCATGTGTATGTTCTAGAAGATGAGAGGAATTGATATGTAGAAACCATGACATGAGCTTATCATGGATATAATTCACACAGCACATACTGTGTCTAAGGCTCATCAAAGTCAAAGCAAACATTATCGTTTAGCAAATAGGCAATTACACAAAGCTAATATTTAACAAAGAATTTTGATATAAATGAATAAATTCATCTTCAAAGACTAAAGATACACATATACACTCACAAAATGAAAGTTTCTAAGGCATGCTTTGAAGAAAGCTATGCCCTGTCCTTGTTACATATTCATTTGGAAAGTGTCTCTTCTATCCTTGCTCATCTAACAAGTGTCTTTTAAGAATGACAGATGCTTGCAAATAGATCCATTCTTATCACCTTGTACAAAGATAAAGTCCAAATGGATCTTGGAGCACCACATAAAACCAGATACACTGAAATTAATAGAAGAGTAAGTAGGCAAAAGACTCAAACACATGGGCACAGAGGAAATTTTTCTGAATGGAACACCAATGGCTTATGCTCTAAGGTCAAGATTCAACAAATGGAACCTCATAAAATTGCAAAGCTTCGGTAGGGCAAAGGACACTGTCATTAGGACAAAATGGCAACCAACAGCTTGGGAAAAGATCTTTACCAATTCTACATCTGATAGAGAGCTGATATCTAATATATACAAAGAACTCAACTCAAGAAGTTAAAACTCCAGACAATCAAATAACCATTATTAAAAATGGGCTACAGAGCTAAACAAAGAGTTCTCAGCTGAGGAATATCAAATGGCTGAGAAGTACCTAAAGAAATGTTCAACATCCTTAGTCATCAGGGAAACGCAAATCAAAATAACCCTGAGATTCTACTTCACATCAGTCAGAATGGCTAAGATAAAAACTCAGATGACAACAGATGCTGGGTAGGATGTGGAGAAAGAGGAACACTCCTCCATTGTTGGTGGGATTGCAGACTGGTACAACCACTGTGGAAATCAGTTTGGAGGTTCCTCAGAAAATTGGACATAGTACTACCTGAGGATCCAGCTATACTACTCCTGGGCATATACCCAAAAGACGCCCCAACATATAACAAGGACACATGCTGTACTATGTTCATAACTGCCTTATTTCTTATAGGCAGAAACTGGAAAGAACTCACATGTACTTCAACAGAGGAATGGATACAGAAAATGTGTACATCTACAAAATGGAATAGTACTCAGCTATTAAAAACAATAACCTTCATGAAATTCATAGGCAAATGGATGGAACTTGAAAATATCATTCTAAGTGAGGTATCCCAGTCACAAAAGAACACACATGGTATGCATTCACTCATAAGTGGATATTAGCCTAAAATACAATTCACAAACCATATGAAGCTCAAGAAGAAGGAAGACCAAAGTGTAGATGCTTCAGACCTTCTTAGAAAGGGGAACAAAAATACACACAGGAGGAAATACGGAGACAAAGTTTGGAGCAGAGACTGAAAGAAACTGCCCCACATGGGGATGTATCCCATATACAGCCACCAAACCCAGACAATATATCAGATGTCAAGAAGTGCATGCTGACAGGAGCCTGATATAGCTGCCTCCTGAGAGGCTCTGCCAGAGCATGACAAATACAGATGTGGATGCTCGCAGCCAACCATTGAAGTGAGAACAGGGTCCTGAATAGAGGAGTTACAGAAAAAACTGAAGTAGCTGAAGGGGTTGCAACCCCACAAGAAGAACACAATATCTACCAAAAAGATCCTCCAGAGCCCCCATGGACTATATCACCATCCCAAGAGAACACAGGGATGGACCTATGACTCCATCCACATATGTAGCAGAGGATGGTCTTGTTGGGCATCAATGGGAAGGGAGGCCTTTGGTCCTGTCAAGGCTTGATGCCCCAATGTAGGGGATCAAGTCAGGGTGGGGAGATGGTAGGGGATGAGTGGGTGGGTGAGAGAGTACTGTCATAGAAGCAGGGGTTGTGGGATAGCAGGTTTCTGGAGGAGAAACCAGGAAATGGGATAACATTTAAAATGTAAATAAAAATGCTATTAAAAAAAGAATGACAGCTGCTCTTGGCAAGAAGTTGAGTGAATCCAATTTTCTACTCTTTATTCTGAGGGCTTGAACTAGTGACAGGACTAACTCTACATTAAATCATATGAAATAAATCTTCCTAAGTTGTGAGGTCAATGAGCAAGGTGTGGTCAAAGCTAGACATTTCTTGAGGTTTAAAGCAGTAAAGAACAGGGTGAGGGAAACAGACAGGCATTTCTCTAAATCAGCTCATCTTCTCACACATAATGCATTGTTTCCAGTCTGGAAGATACGGAAAGACAACAAAAATTCTAGACACATCAGAAGCCTGAGAAAGAAAATGTGCATTGAGCTGAGGACATACAAATCCAATGAAGTTGGTCTCTCTGTAGAGACATTAAAGATATTTTCCTTCTGCTTCTATCCTTCAGGACAGTGTTACAGAGAAGAGCAGATAGACTGGTAAAATTAAAGTTATCTCAGAATTTAGGTGAGAGCAAGTTCGCCCTGGACTCAATCCCTAGCATAAAACATGACTTCTGCGAGAAGAGCAAGCAAAACTTTTTAGCTAAGTTAAACATCAAAGAGGTGGAAATTTAAACGTGCCATCCTGAGTAAATATATCCCTGTAGTTTATAAATAAACCGTGAGCAATTTATAAATAAGTAAGTAAATATATACATACATAAATAAATCTGAACAAGATAACATCCATGGGTGGGTAATGCTTGCCAAAGATACCAAGAGTTATTAAAACAAACCACAGTACTAGGTGTGGGATATTTCCCTACATATTTCTATATTTATGTAGATTTGAAAAGTTAATAATACATAGAAAATTTTTATGGGGGTGGCAGGCTATGAATGGTACCTGGATTCCTAGTTGAGATAGGTTGAATCCCTGGGAGACCCTAAAAGGAACAGCAGATGCATTCCCAGTCTCCAAGGAAATCAAAGTCTCACTAGCTGCAGCCCCCCCACGGATCCCTGTAGAGAGGTTTGAGACAGACCAGTCACATAGAGCAATGCCCCAAACACCTCCTCCACAGGTGAGGACGTGACCACAGATAGGCTCCAGACAGATCAGTCATAGAAACAGGAGTACACCCCCAAATATGTAGATGAGGTCTTCCCAAGCTCTCAGGCCAAATCAATAGGAAACACCTGCTGTCAGACACTGACCCATCCAAAAACTGTATTTAAGAATCGTGCTCAGGATTAAAGGTGTGCACCGCCGCTTGGGGAAGAGATCTCTCCCAAAATCGCCACCAGAAGATGGTGCATTCCTTGCTGGCTAGTCAGTCTCCTGCTGGCTAAGCCCAGCCTGAAAGGGAGGTGGAACAACACCTGCCTGAGTTCTCTTCCCTTCTCCTGAATCTGCACACCTATCCAGTCCAGAGATCTCCGTGGGAAACCTGCGGTGCGGAGGTCTACAAAGTTTGATGAATGAACAAATTTAATTTTTTAAAATTTTTGTATGGTTATCTAAAAAAATTAAATGGTGTGCTTAATATTATTTTTGTGGAATAGCCTTATGACTCATTAGAAATAAACAATTTACGATGAAGTGTTTTCCAAGGGAAAAAAAAAATTCCTATTAGCACACGACAAAACTAAGACAAAGAGCAATTAAAAATTATAAAGAAAGAGTTCAAAAATGATAAAAACACCCTCCACAATAACCAAGTAACAATGTGTCTGTTGATAGCTTAGACATAGGCCTAAGTAAATCACTGGATTGTAGTAGTATATATGGTGGGGGTGAGGTGTGTGTGTGTGTGTGTGTGTGTGTGTGTGTGTGTGTGTGTGTGTGTGTGTTTGAAGAGAACATACTGAAACAATCTGTAATAATTCTCTCATTTCCTCAAGACCTGCATCAACACAAATATTCACACATATTGATAAGAGCACAAGAAGGATAAATAAAATTCTAAGTAGTAGGAGGAAAATGAAGGATGGATTAAGTAAACCAGCTAATTTAGCAAAAAGTGGAAGGAAGTAATAGGAAAATAAAAATGCAACTTTAATATAAATTTTTTTTAAAAAATTACAAAAACGGTCAGAAGGACAACGAGGGCGAACAGAGCAAAATTTCCCATTATCTGATACTGTCAGGTTGGAGAGTTTAAAAATCTAACTTGTATCTTTACAACAAAGTCAACTAGGAAACAAGGACCTTGACAAGCTGAAGCTAGAGCAGCAAAGAGAGTGCTGGTCCTGTGATACACACGGACGCACAGACGCACAGATGAGAAAGCAAACTTGCAGAGGACATCGTGTCTAAGAGTGAAGCAGAGCTACAGATTCAAGTGCATGAAGCAACGAAGTCACAAACCGTGTGAAGATAAGCCGTGGCAAACCGGGAAATTTATAAACTTTCAGTCCTTGTGGGAACTTTTAATACACGTCTCCCAGATCTGATAGATAAAGCTCTCGTCCTGACACATGGTTTTATTGAATAATGGTATTAAGTTTGCTGTAATAAACAAATGCTAGGCCCTATTCCTAGAAAAGGGAGGTTAACACATCATCTTTTCCAAGTTAACACAACCCAGTTTTGAAAAACAGACTAGGTAATAAACCAAAATAACTTTGAACAAATACCAAAGGATTCATATTCTAGAGACTATGTTATGACCCTTATCCAGTAGAAGTGGGACTCAACAACTCAACACTGTGTTCTTAGAAATTTAAAGAAAGTTGCAAAATTTAAAGTCAAAGAAGAAATCGTAAAGAAAATTCCTCCATATTTTAATTCAATGGCTATTCTATTCAGAACTTGTGAGAAACAGTCAACCCAATGCTCAGAGGTACCTGTGGACACAAGTGCATGTGTTAGAGACCAAAAAGACCAGTCTTTGGGGACTAAATGTTCCTCAAGAAGACAGAAGTAAAACAGAGTAAGTCTAACTACAAAATATCATTTGTATAAGCTCAAAATCATAAAACTGTGTGATACTATTTTGAATATACTTATAGAGTAATGTGAAAACAACCTCAGACTATGGGCAACTCTGGGTTACAACTTAAGAGAAGAGAGGACAGTAGGTAGAAAGGTCCAAAATAGATTTCAACCATGACTATGTTTTAGCTCTTCCACAGCAAGGCTCTGACACACATACCACAAATTTTAGCACTTATGAAATTTAAGCCAATGTGCTTGTTTATTATCCTCTGCCATTTTAAATGCTTAAAATGTATCTTAGCAAAATCAAAAAAAAAGAGAAAGAAAGAAAATCAGAAAGAAAAATGTACTATCAGCCACTTGAATCAAAAAGAAAAGACTTTCTACCTTTGCAGTTGATAGAACCATCAACATAATACCCCTGTCTAAAAATTAATTTTCTGTAAAAACTAGAAACAAAGGAATTGCAATTCCTGCTATTTAAACCAAATGAGAATTGCTCACAGAATATGGTGTGTTCTAGAATGCTAACTGCTATCATTACTTTATCCTAGAATTGAGAATAGTCTACTATTTTCTTGATGTTAATCTAAGATCTGGACAAGAAATTTTATTTGAATCTACTTTATTTAACTTCTAAAGCAAGAGCATCATTGACACCGTTAATGAAGTAAAACTACAAAATGTGAAATACAATTATCCAATACTCCATTATCACAGAAAAAGAACAGTAATTCAAGCATAAGTAATCGTCATAACTCCCTGGGTTTTTATTTTTTCATTAATACATTCTGAGACCTCCTGAGCCTGTGGATACTGGACCTTGCTAAAAGTCAAGATTCCTTGAGAATGTGGTCACTGTGGACAGCACCAGAATCTCCGTCTTCTCTGACTTGGTGTTTTTCTCTAACTTTAACAACTGACTTGGCAGTAAGTTATATAGCCCTTCATAGTTTCATCCTGTTTTTTCTTTCCCACAGGAATATATAAACATCTTATATACAGTATTACTTATGTGGATCCCATTGACAGAGGAAAAGATAAGAAGAGATAATAATCTCCCCTTCCTCATGCTATAGGATGTCATTTTAATTCCATGTCACATTTACAAGACATCTTTTACATGTTCTTCACTGTAGCAACAAATGAAAACCTGATCCTGTATTAATTTTACATAAATATTATATTATTACATAAATATAGTCATAGAGGACATTTGCTGTTCAGGACCAACCACTCTTCTCTTATTTATATGATGTTTTTGCTATGGGGTTGGGCCTTGGTCATGTTGAATTTGTAATGATCTACAGTCATGAAGACTTAAAAGTTGAACTGTTCCTGAGTCACTTTTCCTGCTGACCCACCTGCATCTGTTGTTACCACCACCACCACCACCACCACCAATACTACTGGCTTATAAAAGGCTAGCCGCCATCTAAATTATTTCAAAGCATCCCATCAACTATTCAAGATAAATTGTTCTCATTGTAAACAGCAACAACAACAATCCAGAACTATGGGAACCAGAATCATTTGTCTAAGATAATATAGCCACCACCACCAAAAGATTTGAATTCAAGAAATCCTAAGACTGAATACATGATTATCTGACTATCCATGCTGCGACCCATGTCCCTTCAAATTTTGGGAAATGGGGGTGAAGGATTGAAAAGTCCAAGATCTGGTCACCTAATAAGTTCTAGAGATGCTTGTGTCAGGCAAGAATATGGGCTGACCACTAGCTAATCAATGATGTTTATTTAACATGAGGACATTAGCAGTATTAAAAGCAAGCCATCTAACAATAGTCCATGTCTTTCAACACTTTGTTTTGCCTATTGTGAGTACATACCCACTAAATATTCTCTGTTCACATTGCTTGCATATGAGAATGATCACAGATTTACAGGGAAAGATGCCAATTCTGTTTGGAGAGTTTCAGAACTAGGTAACTATGCAGGCTGGACATTTCACCATCACCAGAAGGTCTATGAACCTAAACCTAACGTGGATGTTTAGAAAAGTTTACCGCAAGAGAACTCCCTGGAAGATGGTTAAGCCACAGCTTTTGAAATAGCATGATGTTGAAAGTGTGGAGGCACAAAATATGTCATCCCTGGGGTCCCATCATTTCCTCTTTTACGTATTTAGCTTAGTAAGGTAGAAGCTGACTAACTTAGCATATGGCAATAAGCTGTACTTAGTAACTCAGAAGCTGTGTCTTAACATAGTTGGGATCTCCATACTCAGTTCCACAATATCTTTGTGGTGGTGATCACATCATTTTAGAAGTTTAAATATAACTTACTTGAATTTTCAGTTTAGAAAGAAGATCCATCACATCACTCTCATACTTAAGAATCTTTAATGGCTCCTGCTTCCTGTAGCATTTCCACACAGTTGCTTTCACAAGTAGTCATTTTTTCATTTGATCCACTTCCTACCACACCTTACCTATTGCTTCAGATTTATAGAAATATCTTTTGCTTCTTAATCCACAGTCATCCACAAGTTCTAGTTGTTTTTATTTTCATTTGTTCTCCTACCACCTACTGTTTTGATATTTAGCTTAAATGTCCTTGCCTGTGTAAGGCTCTCAGACTATAAGCTCTTGGCAGAAGGAACTGTACCCTTTCCATTTGATTTGCCTGTTATGACACGGCCACTTACTGAAATACAATAACCTCCTTGTAAGCCATCGCACTATGCCACGGTGATGTGGTTTCAGTGAGGTATCTAGTTTTTCCACACAGATTTATCCTGGACTTGCATGTACTCCATTCTTAAGTAGGAGGAAATTCATTCGCTAACCCTAAATTGTTGTATGTTTTGGCTCCTCTTCTCCAAGAATCTATTGCTTCATTCACCATTGCCAACTAGAGAAAATGAGAATCAATAGAATTCATCTTCTTTTATCATTCACCTTTCACCACCCCAATTGATTATGAGAAAGGGAGTAATTGGAGGCCTCTGTTATGTTTACTTGTACATTAAAATGATGCATTCTAATCAAATGATAAAACAGTAACCACAACATTCAAATAGCCTACAGCTCTAAAATGACTACAGATTTTCTTATACCATACCCAAACTACATGGCAAATCACAGTCTGGGAGTGTCATTTTTAACAAATCTTATTTTATCTCATAGATAAACTTTACAGATCAAGTTATACACAAATTGTCTTTAGCATGCATCAGCAGAAATGCCTGTGTTAGCTGAAAGAGATGGAAGGATGTCAAGTGTGTTAGTTACCAAGTTTACAAATGAATTTGAATCTCAGAATAAGTTCTCAGCAACTTTCAATCTTAAAACAGTGTTTTCCATAAAGGCTAGACACTGCATAACTTACCAAAACAGGAAGGACATATTTGGATGAAAAAATGAGATGATCACTCTAATGAACATGAGAAAGAACCACAAATGCCCATAACTGTAGATTCTCTTTTAGAAGTGAGTAAAAAGAGGAAACGTGAAAAAGGATGAGTGTAGTGTTGACATTTCTAATTCCTCAATTGTTATAGACATTTGCTTCACTAAGCAGTTATTAAAAGGCAAGACCTGAATTTTCTCATAAACAATAAATACAAACCACCACTTACATACTAAAAATTAAATTAACAAAAGTTAAACTGAATAGGGAGGAAACATTTAAATATTTTAAAGAAATTGTTTTTCTTTATAACATTACAAGTGACTATATTACTCTCTAAAAGTAGTGAAGACCCGTGACTTCAACAGGATTCTTGATCGAGGGTTATTATTTCCCATCTTGTGTTTGTAAAATAATTGTGAAGAAGGAGATTCTACAGTAGGCCATAGTGCACAGAATACATGAAATCTTATAAGATAAAAATTTCCTGTAGAAAAAAATTCAGATTCATAGGAAAATATAGCAGACAAAAGATTTATTATATTTTAAATAATATTCCATTTATTTTAAATAAAACAGATTGGGAGAGTGTGGAAAAGGAGTCATCAATTAAAGTTTTCTTTAAGTTGATATAACTGCTCCTTCAGTATGGCCTCTATAGGTCAATTATGGAACCACTACATGGTCCCAAAGGTATACAGGCAATTTAGAATGAAAACAGATCTAAATACATTGGGGTTTAGCCCAATGAAGGCCATTTTGTGATCACTTGTAGAGTCTTCTTTAGTTCTGCCTCCTTTCAAAAAGCCACAGGACAGTGCTCAAAAGCACATTCTTTTAGCAAGTGTCTTTCTTGGAAAAGAAATTACTAAGAAGAAGTTTTTAAACCAATCTGTTATAATATTTTTTTCCTTTTCTGTGTACTATCTCCTGACAGTTTTAGAAATAGTGTTCCTTAAGTCAGGCCGAGAGTGATATTCCAGTGTACCACCATTCAAGGGTGATTGTCAGTAGTATTAGGGTTGGAGTCAATATGTTTAATTTACATTTTCCACTGGATAGACAGCCATATCATCTTGGATATGTCATGTGACTCTTCTGCTTTGCTTTCTTTTTCTGTCCAGTGGCTGTCACAACAGCTATATCTGCTGCTTGAAGCTATTAACAGGAAGGAATGATTATGTGTACACTGTGAGGGCTTAGCACATCACACCATGCAGCAAACACAGTTGATACTTTTAGTTCAGCCAGAGGTCTGAGACTTTAGGATGAGTGCCATTCAAAGTGAAATCTCTTTTCTAGGTGTGAGCCCATCCCCATATGGGCTCAGGGCACCTAGTCCTACAGTTTAAATGACTTTCACCTCATTGGTGAGCAGTTGCTGACTGTTTCTGTAGGTCAGATATACCGAATTGGATTTCCTGGTGATTTTCCAGATCTGAGACAAACCTGGACAAAGAACACTTCCTCACCATTGTCTTCATTTCCAAGTGAGAGCCCTTGCACAGGAGATGGCTGCATAAGGCTCTAACAGAATCAGCAGCTTGAAATATATTTGACTGTATTCACTGGAATATTCTGGATCAGGCAGGCCTGGTGATTCTTCTATAAGTCTTCCCACTTCTTACTTCTTCCTATGCCAACAAAGTACTTAATCTAATAGTGATATCAAGATTTTCCCTCTCTTTTTGTTTTCCTTCTGTTTCATTTATTTGTTTTTAGAAGGGGGCTGTTGAGAACACTTTTGTCTTTATAAAAGTAAACTGTAGTTATTATACCAGAACCCAACACTTCACTGACAGATTAAAGAAAATGTGTGTGGTTCCTGCTACTCTACAACCTTCAGCAATCATCCAAGAATATTCCTGACACCAGGTTTCTCCTTGATAATATATGCACTGCTGAGATTTCCCGATTCTGTCTCATTGTATTTCAGGAACTACTATTTATCTTTATTAAACAAAGCTCAAGCATCATCATGTTGAGTTTGCCTTGCCTAGCCAAACTACATAGAGCCTTCCCTCCATAGGTATCCAAAGTAAACTGTACATGTCATAGTTATGGAGCATTCGCAGCAAGTTTACAGCTGTTTTTGAATCACTGATCTCTTCTGGTTCAAAGATGTCAAAGTCAATGGCTACTTCTTTGATCGAGGTATCTAGCATATAGATATGCTCTCGACACACCAAATACTTCAGTGAGTGACCAAAGAAGCATACAAATAAATACCTTCTAAGAAGCTGTAGTGACAATTTTGGGATTTTGGTTCCTTTAAAAACCACATAAATAGTATAAGAATATATTTTCATTTTAATCCCAGGTGTGGAATATGGGGTTTCTTCAAATTGTCCATTGACTATGATTTGCCACATCCTCTAGCAGGGGCCTGATTTTGCCGGCTATGCATAGTTTCTGTGATTGTGCGACATTTGGAATTCTGGGAGCTTTTGAGAGGGTATGTAAATGATAGGGTTCCAAGAGGTGGGGTGAGTTGTTCACTGGCTATTATTGGTTGTGGTTTGTTAAGTAGTAGTGATGAAGAAACAAGAAGAAGAGGAGGAGGAGGAAAGGAGAAGGATGAAGAGGAGGAGGAAGGAAGAGGAGGAGGAAGATGGAGGTGGAAGAAGGAAAAGGAGAAGAAGAGGGAGGAACAAGAGGAAGGAGGAGGAAGAAGAGGAGGGGAAGAGGGAAGAAGAAGAGGAGGAGGAGAGGAAGGAAGAAGGGAGGAAGGGAGGAAGGAAGAAGAAGAGGGGAAGAGGGAGGAGGAAGAGATGAGGAGGAAGAAGAGGGAGAAGAGGGAGGAAGGAAGAGAAGGAGGAAGAAGAGGAGGAAGAGGAGGAAGAGGAGGAAGAGGAGGAAGAGGAGAAGGAGGAAGAAGAGAAAGAGGAGGAAGAAGAGGGAGAAGAAGAGGAAGAGGGGGATGAGGAGGAGGAAGGGGAGGAGGAGGAGGAGGGGGAGGAGGAGGAAGAAAAGGAGGAGGAGGAAGTAGAAGAGGAAGAAGAAGGTGGCACTGGCAAAAGGAAAATTAGATATCCTGACACTGAAAATCAAACTTGCCCCAAGGAACTCAACACCTCTAATCAGCAGGAAATAGTTTAACAGTAATGTATCTCCATCTGACCTGACTTTATTTAGGGACTTCTTTCCTTTCCCCCTCTGTCTTTTTTCTCTCCTATCTACTGTAAGGGGGTTGAAAGGGTAGAGAAAGGGTAGAGAAGGATGAGAAATGGAAGGACCTACAAAGTAGCTGAAGACAGCTACAAGAAACAGACTCTCATGCCTCATAATAGTCACAATCAGGATGCTCAGATTTCATGACTTTAGGAATATCTTTGTCCCACATTTCAAGATCCAGACAATGCTCCTTTCTCTTGCACTTCTCTAGAATCAAACCCCACAAATTCTAACTTCATAAATGTGATAAAACTGGAAGAAAACTGGAGTAGAAGGTGGTTTATTTTTTGACTAACAAACAATGTGAAGTATAGCAGTTTTGGCCACAGGCTTTGTCCACTGACATCAGAACGTTCCAGGAAATTACATCTCAAATAAACAGCATCACATCCAGTAAAATACACACACACACACACACACACACACACACACACACACACACACACAAAATTCAATAGCACTCCACAACAAATAGCCTGCTGCTGACAGTTACTTAGGAATGACTGATGATACTTATAAAATGCAAACACTTTATTAGATTAATTAAATATAGTTTAAGCTGATAGCTTGGGCAAAGGTGTGAATCTGCAAGATTTGTAAAGTAGGAAGACAAAGGACAAGACAGTGGAAAGCTATAACTTAGACAAAGATTCTCAAATATCAGAGAGCCCCACTGGACTAACACTTCAAATTAAATAGCCATCAAGGGACTCTGATGTTCAAGCTGCTTGACATCTTATCCAAGGGAGAGCATCCAAGAGGAGTGTCATTTTTCTCAGAAAAGGATTTCCACAGAGATTTCATGATTCACCAATTAAACATTTTAGGCTCAGTATAATTAAGTAATATAATTATGAACCTTTTTTTCTTTTTTCTTTTGTCCTGGGTTTGTTTTATTTCTGCTTTATCTTTCTTTTTAGTGTTGCTGAAAATCAAATTCAGGATCTAACACTAAGCAGATATTAAGCACATGTTCTAATACTGAACTATTCTCCATCTCCAAGCTCATCTAGAATAACTGGTATTCATACAGAACTAGTAAGTCACACACTGGATCTAGACCTTCATATTAAAATACATAGATAATCTAACAGAAGAAATTCAGATTTAATTTTTAAATTCTATGATGGTTATTCATTCAAACAGGTGTTTGAACAGAAAGTGATCAGAAGATATCTAAGACTCAATAAACTTTATAGAAAAATGGAAAGTGTGGAGGATTGCCTAGGCTCCCATCACATAGGAGGATAGGGTCTTAAATGGCAAAGGAAAGGATACGTTAGTGACTCTCTAGCCACTGGCTCTAGAGCTGCACTATTACAACTAAAACACTAAGAGCAGTTTCTAATGGGACTACAGGTTAAAAAAATCATCCTCTCTTGTACTTGATTTGTTTTTCAAAGTCATGCTCATTAAGTTATAAAATATAGTATTTATGAAGAACTTGGGTTGCGTAGGGCCCTGCTGTAAATAGATTAGGCTAATGCTTCATTTAATTTCTAAACAAGGACAAGAAATAGGAACTATTATCCTTATTATCTAGATGGGGAAACTGAGGAACAGAGAGTCAAAGTAAATTACCAAACTTTACGTAACTGAAGTTTACGTAACTAGGAAGTTGTTGATTTGAGGTATGAATAAAACAGGTGGTTTAGCTCCAGTGTCCTGTGGGCTTCTTGTTTTTTCTGTTTCCTTTTGTGTTTTTTTGTTTTTGTTTTTCTTTATTTTTTCAAGACAGGTTTTTTTTCTGTGTAACCTGGCTGTCCTGAAACTTGTTGTGTTTACCAGATGCCAAGTTTTTACTGCTATTAGCAGCCACTATGACCAAGGCAATTCTTGTAAGGATATCATTTAATTGGAGCTGGCTTACAGTTTGAGAGGTTCAGCCCATTATCATCAAGGTGGTAGCATGACAGCTTCCAGGCAGGCATGGTGCAGGAGGAGCTGAGAGTTCTACATCTCCAGCTGAAGGCTGCTAGCAGAATACTGGCTTCTAGGCAGCTAGGATGAGGGTATTAAAGCCCACACCCACAGTGACACACCTACTTCAACAAGGCCACACCTCCTAAGCATAAACAAATCACCACACTCCAAGTGCTAGCATTAAAGGTGTATGCCACCATGCCCAGATTAGTGTCCTGTGTTTTTGACACTGTGTCAATGCTGCCTCAGAACACATACTTGAAAGAAATGCTATTTTTTATTTTGCAGTTTAAGTTGTAATTTCATATAAATTCTCCTAAATCTTACAGAGATTAAATGTGTGAATTTAAAACATGGAACAAAACCAAAACAAACAAAATAAACAACAACAACAAATGCCGAGTTCAATATTTTCAGATATAGGTTACTATATTCACTATGCCTGCTGTTTGCCAGTTACCCATGAAATTGAATTGAGGTCAATTAATAGTAATTTATAGTCCCATGTTGAGGACCAGAGCACAGAGATTCAATATGTAGAGATGACCTGATTTTTGTTTCAACCTGGAGCAAATAAAATACTCTGGAATATTATCATTGAATAGAGAAGAGAAACATGAAGTTCAGAGTGTTCAGAAGATGTGCCCAATACCAGGAAAGTAGTCAGAATAACTTAAAACCCAACTCAGATGAACTAGTTGTTGTTCTTATTGTATTGCTGCATTTCTATCAAATTGGTGAAACATATTAACAAAATTAATTTCAATAATAAATACATCTGTGCTCTGTAAGGTCAAATGTTTGATTTGATTTGATTTTTTTTTGCATGTTTTTCCCAAGAACCCATTTTGTTCTGGAATGATTGACAGAGAAATGGAAAGATCACAAAGAGATGGAAAGGAGGGAGGATTCCACAAAAGATAGACTTCTGAATATGAGCGTTGGGGTTTGGTTGTTGAGCAATTTCTTTCTTTAACAATACTCAGTTGTAAAGTAGGCACTGAAACTATTTCTCTCTTCACAACAGTACCTGTGGGCAGATGTGGACATCTCTAGCTCTGTGCCAAGGCTCTTAGAACAGAGAGCATACCCTAAACCTCTCTGTATACCCAACGTCTACAGAGGGCTTTATAGAAAGCACAACATCTGCTCAGTGCATCTTTTCTATCATGTATGGTAACAATGCTGGAATGTTAGGAATCTGCAACTCGAGATTTCTAATTAGTTTGTTTAATTATTTTTCATAAGATCCTGTGTCAAACATCTAGACATATTTTATTGGTTTATTTATTTGTCTGTCAAATCAGGGTGGTTGTTCTCATCATCCATCCAAGGACATTTGACAATATCTAGAGACATTTCTGCTGTTAAATTTTTTGGGTGGTGGTGGTAACTGATAGTGGAAAATAGTGGGTAAATCTGAAGATGTTATGAAATCCCACACTGGAATCTAAAAATGTCAGTAATGCCAAAGTTGAGAAATACCTACATAAAAATATTACATAAGTAGTTTCTTTATTTCTACATTTCAAAATACAAGTAAAAACATGATTTATAAAAATATAGATTAAAATACCACACCAAAGATTTTCTTAAAACAAGACCAAATCTACTGTTAGAAAGATTTTCATTTTGAGATGGACTCTCATGTAGCTCAGGCTGGCTTTGAGCTCACTACGTGATGACTAAAATGACAGGCGTACATCACCATACCCATTTTTATGACTTTCCGGAGATCGAACCCGTGACTTCATGCATGTTAGGCTGCATTCTACCAACTGAGCTGTATCTAAGATGAATAATTTTTAATTGACTCATGAAAAATACTAGAAGACTCTTTAAAAGTGGCAGGAAATTATGAGACTGGAGACATATATACTTAAACAATGAATGTTTTGACCTCTATGCTATCTGAAACAATTTGTTTTACAGCTACCATTCAGGACATTCTGCAGATGAAGCACTTCAAAACCACCATTCAGACAATAGACTCTTGATTCAGACTATTCCTTTGTTTCAAAATTCACTCCATATCCACTCTTTTGACTAGCCCATCAAAAGGAAATGTATATTTATTTGCAAATATGGTCATCAAAAGGAGCTGCTATTATCCATGTCTTCCAATGCCTATTCCTCTCATATATATCTAGGTCCAGTTTCTCCTACCATAACTACAGAATCATTCTTTTACCATTAAAGCATTTCCTGATTTCCATGGAAAGGTGACTGGCTTTTCCCACTATTCTCACAACCTTATTCTATCTTAAGAGAAGAGGAGGAGAAGTCTGGAGCAGTTGGTTATTCTCTGCATTTGGCCATGCATGGTCTGGTTTCATCTCCAACTGATATGGTTTTATGTGTTCTGGTTTTATTTGCTTGTTTATTTTTCCCAATAGATGATACTGGAATAAAAGTTTCTTTAAGGGATAAGTTTTTCTTGGAATAAACTGAGAAAAAATATATATAAACTGCAGGAGGATCTCTCAACATACCACAAAAAAGAATCCAGCTTCTATACAGAGTTAACATATCATTATTGAGACAATCACATGTGGTTTAAAGACTTTCTAAATATTTACCAAGATCTTTAACAAGTGAGAGTGCTTCCCATGATATGAAGGCTCCACCGCCATCATCCAGGGCACCCTGCCCAACGTCCCAGCTGTCCAGATGTCCACTGACCAGGACAACCTAAAATAAATAATAAAAAGAAGGAAACACTAAAACAAATGACATCAAAGAAGACACATTCAGGTATTTCAAACACTAAGATCAAAATTCTTATATTTGTCGTAGAATGTGTCTTGAGACACATATTGTTTCCAGTGGGAAACTAGGCACAACAGCATCCATACAATTCCATGTTCATTTTCAGAGTAGCAAGAGTCCTCCCGATGTACCTTTCTACTAATAATATTGTAAATGCTTCTTTTATTTCCTCAGAAGAAGGGATGAGATAAGAGACATGCCCAAGCATTACAAATACATGGCTTGAGCTGAGCCCAGAGCATTTCTATCTAACTATCCCAAGGCTGAGGCCTGGAAACGTCTAGCTTCTATACAATCTAATCTTCCGAAAGTCCAGATCTTGAAGGCTTCAGTTTCCAGCCTCTGTCTGTTAACCTAGGCCTAGAATGATTCAGCCTCCTCTGAGACTTGTTGCCGAATAAGCTCACTGCCTAGCTCTTTCTTAACTCTGGCTAGCTGGCTCAAAGCTGACCTCTAAGCTGACCAATTCCATTGGCTTCTCCTGGCTTCTGACCAAACTGGTCTGCTTGGAAAAACTGACTCTGAACTTCACAAACTGAACAGAACTGCATGAACCTGACTGAACTCAACTGCATTCAATGGAACTGCACTGAACTCAACTGACTTGTCTCTCTCTGCATTGCTTTTAAGTATCCTCTCTTTCTGTCTGTTCTCACAAGAGTTGGACATATTTTGACTCTGACTCATTCTGCCAAATCTTTCTATGATTCACCACTTTGTCTGCCACTCAATTAGATGCCATCATTTGGGATTAAAGGTACAAATGGCACGTGGGTATTCCAGCCAGAGAGATAAAGGTATCTACTAACAAGGAGTCTACATCCCAGCTGGATCACACAGACCTAGGTCTTCAGATTTGATCTTTGGCTGAGTAGCTACGTTTCTGGATTAAGATTCTTCTCTATCTTCCCCATTCTCTTTAAGCTAAATATTGTACACAATTTAACTATTACAACATAATATAATCTTGACTACTAAGGGCATTGGTTTATTGCTGATTTTTCATTATTTTATGGCTTAAAGTAAAAATTACATAGAAAGGAGCTCAAGACTTCAACCACATTCTCAACTGGTTATTGATTTTAGAATATACTTAATAAACATATCAAATTTAATTTAAATGAAAATGAGAACAATAATTTTTAAAATTATTGTGTTTTTTACATTATAAATTACTTTGGTATTTATAAGTAAATAAGACTTAAAACCTAGCTCTAATTGAATAAAACATTTAAGAGAGATCTCTTTTTATGACAAAAAGAGAATTTAAATAGTATTTAAAGGAACATTAGTAATTTTATTTCAGAAAACATGAAAGTGATTTCACTAGAACTGAAATAAACTTTTTCTTTCATTGGTAGGGATTGAATCCAAGGTCTCATGAGTGATAGAAAATTACTATACTGCCAAGTCATACACATAGATGTTGGTGAATTAAAATGTATGTGCACATCTCTAACAAGCTGAAGACCATGAAAAGTGGTGCGATGTCAAGAAAGTTTTGATATAGAAATATCGTTGTCCATATGCATCACATAATATGCAAAGGTGGATCAGAGAGATTATAGAGCTAGATAATGACTTTAGGGAAAATGGCTTCATCAACTTAGAGTAGGCAAATTTCCTAATAGATGCCAAAAAAAAAAAACAATAAAGGAAAGTAGTAACTTAGACTTTACCAAGTGTCAAAAGTATCTCCTCATTCATGGACCCCTTTAAGAGAGTAAGAAGGTATTTTGCTAGGAGAAAAATCCATGTCTATACCCAATAAAGGACATCCACACCAGAGTGCTATACAACTATCCTGGAAAACTATCTTACCTAAGCACTGTGAACATACACACAGGCTGTGACTCAGAACTCTCACTTCTAGTTGTATGGTGTATGCAGAACTGCGTGCATGTGTGTGGGTACTCTAACCAAGACAATTTTCTTAGTTCTAGGAATAGTTCTGTCCTCATCTGAAAAAGAAAATATCCAAGTCTCTGTTAAAAGTAGAATGAACAATAGTATTCATGAGTGGAACGCCACACAATAGTAAAAATGCAATACATAATAAACAGCATGAAGAATAAAAGAAGCCAGATACAAAATAGTGCTCTGTGTATATTTCCACCTACATAAAACATAAAACCAAACAATTCAGAGAAGTGGTCTCCTGTGTCAAGGAATATGAGAAAACAGAAGGAGGTATGAGGTGAGCTTCTGTGGAGCTATCCTGCTGCTTCTGATGTGGGTGCTGATAATGCAGGTGTGTTCAGCTCACGCAGTTAGCATGTGTGAACTCTCCGTGACAACACTGAACTCAACAACATTTTTAGAAATTAATGTACAGCAAACTGTCAGAGAATGAAAGCTGAACCAATATTCTTCATTACTTTGGGGAGAGAATTTGTGGCCTGTAATATCACTGTGACCTCTGCACTGCCTATTCACTGAACAGCTGAAAGATCTCCTGATGACTTACAGGCGACCCAGCCTACTATGACTTCATTGTAGTCACAAATAAGGATAAGGCTCCAGACTAATAAATGGCCATATAATGAATCCAAATGAAACGTTTCTAAGGGGGAACAGAAAACAACAACAATAACAATGATGATGATGATGATCGTGTGTCATAGCAGAGTCTTTTGACCTAGAAAGTGGTGTCATCCAGACAAGTCAGGGTGAGATCTGGTCATCATCCTCACAGCCTAGGACCATTGTTCTATCAAGACTGTCTCAGACTAAAATGTCAGAATATGTTTTAATTAATGTTTTCATAGTTCATTCAGGACTACCCACATCACGGCAGCCATCATTTTATATTTTTGACTTCTTCTACAATCACTGACATCATTTTATAACTATATTTCTTTGTGTCTCTTATAAGCTTCCACTCCCCAGATAGCAATTGCTACTTATAATAGCAGTTATGACATGAAGGAAGGTTTAGAGTAGTAAAAATCTAAATTATGAAATATATGCTCTGATTTTTAGCACCGTGCTATAGAAGGAAAAAAAACATATCATTTAGATTGTGAGGGTTTGAAACATTTTTCAAATCGTAATATTGGGGCTCACAATATGATGATTATAAATTCAGTATTTATTTTAACAGGAGCAACAAATTTTTAAAGAAATTTTAAAAGAAAATTTGAAATTTTCGTATTGTTAATTCTTCTGCATATGTGTAGAAAACAGCAGTGAAAAATTAATTCAAAATAGTATCAGACCAGTTTCTACTGCAGCCTAGAAGACATCCAGAAAAATATACAAATCAAGGGCAGCTGAGAACCTGCCCTTGGTCGGGGTTAGGCACTAATGAGCATTAATTGTAATAAAGGTGCATCTGACTTAAGCAAGCAAAACAGAAACAGATGACACATGGCAGCAGTAAAGTCAAGATTCACAAAATTTAGCACCCGGTAAAGAGGAATATCATCCCTTCATCCTAATTCCCTAGAGCCTAAACAGTACGCACAGCCAAGAAAGCAAAATTGAGTTATCCAGTCCCCCTGTGGGTTGCCACCTAGGAGTCAGGCAGAGCTCTGACCAGTTCCTCCTCTCAAGTGGACTTTCCATTACCTTTTCTTCTAAAGTAAGTAAACAATAAGAGAACTGAAAAAAAGCCAACAAAGACAGCAAGAGCAGCCATGAGAAGACAGTAGGAAGGAGAATGGGAAGCCTAGTGCTCTGAATGTGAGGTGTGTGTTCTCTGTGAAGCACACATTTGCATATCTCTAGTAACTATCAGAAGCTTGGGTCTGAGGAGTGAGGGAAAGTGCTCAGCAGGAGGAAACTGGATATAGAGAGGAAACTGGCAGTCTAGGGAATGAGGCTGGTAGAGTGTAACCCCTGCCAGGCTAGTGTGGCTTGGAAAGGATAGAATTAAGGAAAGCAGAAGACACAAATGTGTTCCCTCTTCTGTTACTGGGATGTCCTCAGACTCTAGATCCACGTGCATTTGCCTGATTAAGAAATAAATGAGAAAACACATGGCAGAACGAGAAGGAGAGACTAGCCTGGGAAGCTGTGCATTTTTATGAAAATGTTCTAATGTGATTCATCAGCGAAAAAAATCATAATTTCCGTCAACAATTTTATTGAGTTCTTATTATGTACTAGAGACACAGAAATAAGTAAATATTCTGAGAGAATTGCATTCTGGTGGAGGAGACAAAAACAAAGTAAATAAATATAACGTAAGTATAGTGTTTTATGGTGTAAAGATAAATCTGGGCATGATGTCACATATCTGTGATCTCAAATCCAGGAGGCTGAGGCAGGTCGATCACCAGTGTTAATTTAGTTAGATTACATAGCAAGTCTATGTTACAAAAGGATAAAGAGAGGAAGAGGTGGAGACAGGGGGATAGGGAGAGAGCAGAGAAAACAGAAAGGACATTGGCAGAGATTGGAAGTTCTCTCCCTAGGGAGATGGTATTTGAATATGGAGACCTAACATTCTAAGCAGCTTGAAAAAAACGTGCAGAAGCTCTGAATGGAAACAAGAAGAGCACATTTAAAGACTGATAGAAATCTGGTGACTTAAGTATAGCAAAAGTAGTTGCTGGAAAGATGTAGAGGCTATGGGAGCTACACAAGCATACAAGTCACAGAGTAGAATTCCTCTCTACTGATGAGGGACATGTGGGACTCACAGCATCCTGTTTATGTGCACAAGTCACTGCTAGTGGGTAAACTGTAAAGAATTCAGAGTGAAAGAGGAGAGGAAACAGGACTATTTGCCAAAATTAATTCATCCAAAATCAGTTTATGAGGAAAACCAGCTAGCCATAGGAACAGGCTGTCCCCTCCCTACCTAAGAAAAAGCAAAATAATCCATAAAACAACTTTCTGAAAAGCACAACATTAATTTGATCAAGAGGGCTACATCTCAGGGGATAATGTGGACCTCCAAGAAGAAATGAGAGAGCACTGTTGGCCTTGAGCAGGGAAATCAGGAAAGCTGCAATGTGTATGAATGGGAGTCAGCACAAGCACTTAGAATCCCTGAAACTTAATGTCTTAATTACTGTTTTATTGCTATGAAGAGACTCCATGGCTATGGTAACTCTTATAAAGAAAACCATTTAATTGAAACTGGCTTACAGTTTCAGAGGTTCAGTCCATTATCAGCATGGTGAGAAGCATGATGACACACAGGCAGGCATGGTCCTTGGAAAGGAGTTAAGAATTCAACATTTGGATCTGCAAGCAGTTGGAAGCCCCAGGCTGCGGCTTCTGAAACCTCAAAACACACCCCTAGTGACACACTTCCTCAGACAAGGCCACACCATTCTTATTCAAACTATCAAAATCAGGTAGTTTTCTAAATCTTTCCCACAGGCCTCCACTCAATGACCCCAAGAAAGACTAGGGATAGGGCAGGGGTAAAGGCTTCAATGGTACTGGGATCTGGATGCTGCTGGAAGCAGGCCATAAACATACTTCCAAGACTCTTTGTGTGCAGTAGAAGACAGTCCTGCACATCACTTCCTGCACAGGTCAGGGGCTATAGACAGAGTCATTGAAACTACTTTGTTCCCTGTCTCTCTCCATGACAGACAACACCCATAGCAAAGTCTTCACATCCAGGGTACCACAAGGACAGGTTGCAGAGACTTAGTTCTGTGGTATAGAAAGGCAGAGTATGGGTAGCCCAGGATAGAAATACTAAGAAACCTCACTCTTGAGATCAGATACCAGGACCTGGTTAGGACTAGGGAAGAAAAGAACAGGAAACCAAGAAGCTATGCTTTCCAGACCAGAATCTTGAGCCTGAGTCACTGGCAGACTGAACAGCATTCATCTGGGGAAAGATAAGCAGATAGGCACATGGTAAGGTCCAGACATGCAAAACTTCTTAGAGCCAAGGGCAGATGAGACCCTGGGCCAGGAACCCAGACCCAAAAACAAAAACAGAAGAGTTTTAGCTTGCAAAAATATAAACATCGAGGTTAAGAACAGAATCGATATTCAAACCTAGCTGTACTCTGAGTAGATTTATCCAACTCTCTTCCTACTAATGGCTACTGAAGAGAGGCCATATTATGTGTTGAGTGTAACAATATTAGTGGCAGGGTCTCCTGGCCTCCTACACATGATATCTAGTATCTGGTAGGAATGGTGAACTACAAAGTAGGCAAAAAATATGACCTGTTGTTACAGAATATAGTATTCAGCAGGGCCAGACACAAATATTGTTGGGACATTTAAGCTATTAGATGAGGATTGCTTTAAAAATAAGTAAAATGTAGATCTAATGAAAAGATGGGGAGTTTCATTAGAAATTAGAAAGACTACAAGACTGAACTATATATGCAAAAAATATAGCATATTTATAGTGACCTAATATTTATATTTGCATGTAAATAATGTAAACTTTCATTAGCTTTATAGCTTTAGCAGAGTGTAAAAGATATTTTAAAAACAAGGTACGACATGGTTAGACTTCAATCAATGTCAACTCCTGAAATTGGAATCACCACAGAATGTCTTTGTGGGAATTTTCAGAGATGTTTAACTGGGGAGAGAAGCCCCAGCCTGAATGTGGGCAGCATCTCACATGGAATAAAACCAGAAAAAAGGAAAAGAACAGAAAAGCCCTTCCATTCTCCTATCCCTACTTCCTGGTCAGTACCATTGATCAATCTGCCCCTGCCATCCCCATCCACACCAGGATAGACTCAACCCCTCTAACCTGTGAGCCAATTAAAACCCTCTTCTTTTAACCTGATTCTTGTCAGGTATATGGTCAAAAAAAAAAAAAGAGTTGGTACAGAAAGTTGGTACCAGAGTCAGGGTTGTTGTTATGCCAGCCTGACCAAGTGGATTGCAAATATATGGAACATGGAACTGGTTTATGGGGAAACTTTAGAAAAGTTCAGATCTATTGGACACACAATATTTAGAATATTATCTTTAAATTTTTAATGACTCATTCTGATGGGAATGTTGAACACCAGAATGAAAAAAAAATACATGTAAAGAGAACCTATATCTCAGGAGGTTCCATCCATGTGGAATAAACATTGTATCAGGAAAGGTTGAGAGGCTATTCACGTTACTCTGTGACAAAGAACCTGACTGCTTTCTGCTAGGTTCTGAGATTCTGAGTGAGGTTTACATGAAAAAATACATACTAATTTATTTGGTGGGGAAAGTTCATGACAGCATGCATCCAGGCTGTGGCTTGTTACTGCTCACTGATCCTAGTATGATCCATGGCTAGAGAGAATACAAAGAAAAGAGAAATATACTGTTTGGTGATAAAGGAGTAAGTGACCTTAAAGTTGCAGACAATCACAGAGAACAGCTGTCACTGTAGCTACCAGCGATAGGCTACTCCCATGACAGCAGTTATCCCCCATTTTACAAATACATTGCCCAGACAGATCAGAAGCACACCAGGCCTGTTTGCTTTTGGCTTTGGGGGTTTATTTGCAGATTCCCCTTCATGCCCCTAGGTTAGCTTTGTGACATGTATTTTAAAGTATCCAGGAGTCTCAGGATGACACAATTGGATGGCTGACATATTTCCAGTCTCATGGAATCTTTAATTTTACAGCAACAACAATAATTGTCTGAAAAATAGGATCTATGAAAATGAGGAAGAGAACCCACACCCAGGTGCTGCTGCTGTTATGCTCCTCTGGTTTCTCCTCAATGGATGATGTGAAATTCACCTTTGGTTTCTTTTCTTTAATACAGAACTTTTTACTTGACAGCAAAACTGAACCTGCCTCACCATGCCTAAACACGAAGTTTAATAAGGACTTTTAGCATTAATTGATATGGACAAGTTAGTAGTCTCTAAAGAGCATTTTCTTATCCATAAGACAAATCTATCTGTGAAGCCTTTTGTGAGAGTTAAATTTTATGATTTATCCCTACCACTGTGCCTGACACAAATACGAACTCCTTAAATGCTTGCCATTGATTTTGCTCCAGTTATGTATCAAGATGGCCTTGAAAATTGTATGCGGTTCTCTCTTGGAAAGATTTCCTTGGGATTTTGTAGACTAAGCAAAGATTCCTACAGATTGCTTCACCAAGCAGTAGTTCTATGTAGCAGTCTATGTGCTGCCACTCTCCAGTAGAGAGACTATCAATCACAAGCACATGTTATTTAGAAATGTGACAAATATTTTTAAAATGTTTGCTGAGCCCAATTTAACACAGCATGAACTTATTCCATTTGGAAACACATATGTGCCTTAAGAGAGCTGTATTACATTCTTATTTGCATAATGTATTGCAAAGGGTGAAAAGTTATAGCTCAAGCAATCGAAAACACATAGCCATATTTCAGGAATCCTAGACTTACTAAGGAACTAGGAAGCACTAGGTTCAAGTCGAAGTCTCCACCACGTTCCTCGGGTTCATTTCTTCTGGTTTTGATAGTGCCAATTTCAAGCAATTGCAATAACAGAGCTGATGGTACTAGGCATGGCATGGCTGTCTCTCTAGTTGGGCTTGACTACAGGGAGAAAGCATCAACATTCTGACATGGTTCATGGAGAAATGAGATACATAAGCTGACAGTAAAAGCATTTCCTGTTACCACATCTTAGCACCTTTTGGATGGAGACATTGCTAGGAGTAAAGAGGTAGAGAGTGGAAGAGAAAGAGGAATGTTAATTTTTGTTGTCATTGAAGACATTTGTGTTGCTAAACTTTTTAAAGATCAGGAAGAAGATGCCATGGCCAATTTATTGATCCAATCATGTATTATTTAAGATATGTTCCTTCAGCAAACTGAAATAAGTCAGGACATATCATCATGCTGTCTTTGAACTCTTTTTTTTTCCCAGAGTGAAGATCATAACCTTTAGAGGAAGACAGTCCAGAATATGATCTTTCCTTCTGCCATTGACTGAGGACTTCCAGGCAGCCCTTGAGCTGTTGGAGTTCCCATTTCAATGTATCAAAATGAAGAGCTTAACATCTGTCCCTAGTGCTACCACAACAGCCATTGCTCAGTGTGCCTCTTTGAACAAGAGGTATGTTCCATTTGTCTAGTTTTGTAATCTTCTTGAGATTTAATCTGTTTTCTTATTAACTGAATGCCTGCCAAACAGGTAAGTTGTGTGTAGTTATTGATATGGCTTTGTCTGATAACAGTTCTGAAGCAGTTGGAGGACAAGGAATAAATGGGTGAAGGGAGCTAGGACAAGACCATACTAGGAATAGTTTGAAAATTCAAAGCCTGGTATTTCCAAGTCAGACAGACATCAACTGGGAAGAGGAGACAACTGTGCTTTTCCCAACAGCATTCAGCTGAGAAATTCCAAACTCCTTCACGGAAAATAGCTTTGTCTTTCCTTCACACACCTACACCCTCATAGGCTTATAATACAGTGAAGTGAACTGTTTAGTAGTAAAGTGTGATTCAGAAGAAAACAACATTTACATTTGTGGTCAAATGCACATTTAAAATCCATTCTCCAGTACCCAGATTCCATGAAGATGGATCTGGACTCTCAGAAGTGGGGACAATGCTGAAAGCACAAGGGAAACAACCACTTCTGCTCACATTCCTGGTCCAAGAGTAACCACTCTGGAGCCTTCTGGACACAGGAAGCAAGGAGAAGTCAGGGACAGGTTCCTTCCTGTTACCTTCAAAGCTGGGAACTGAAAGCCAAGCTCCAGGAATGCTGATACAACCGAGAGCAGAGGTAAGAGCACCACTTCGGTTCTGACGGACCCACCTGAAGCCCTCAGGACACAGGGACCCAGGAACAGTCTGGGAAGGATCCTTCTGGTTTCTGCCTGCGCCCAGAGCTGACCCAGTCCCACAGTTCTCTGTACCCAGTTTCCATGGGGGAGAGAGGTGAACTTTCAGAAGTGCTGGTAATCCTGAGAGCACAGGGAAGACCATCACTTCTGCTCACATTCCTGGTCCAAAAGGAATGCACCTGGAGCCTTCTGGACACAAGAACATAAGAGCAGTCAGGGACAGGATACTTCTGGTTTCCGCCTGCACCCCAGAGCTGACCCTGTGACAAAGTTCTCTGTATCCACAGCCCTCTGAGAGACAGCCAGTCTCCAGGAGTGCTGAAACACAGGCTTGCAGGAGGGTCGAGCCACTGTCAGAGACAGCAAGGAGAGCTAACATCAGAGATAACCAGATCACTAGAGGCAAGCCCCGGAACCTAAGCAACAGAAACCAAGACTAGATGGCATCATCAGAACCCAGTTCTCCCACCAAAACAAATACTGAATACCCCAACACAATGGAAAAGCAAGATTTGTATTTCAAATCACCTCTCATGAAGATGATAGAGGACTTTAAGAAGGGCATAAATAACTCGATTAAAGAAATACAGGATAACACAGGTCAATGAGTAGAAGCTCTTAAAGAGGAAACACAAAAATCTCTTAAAGAATTACAGAAAACCACAACCAAACAGGTGAAGGAATTGAACAGCCCAGGACCTAAAAATGGAAATAGAAACAATGAAAAACATCACAAAAGGAAACAACCCTGGAGATAGAAAACCTAGGAAAGAGATCAGGTGTCATAGATGCAAGCATCACCAACAGAATACAAGAGATAAGAGAGAGAATCTCAGGGGCAGAAGATACCATAGAAAACATTGACACAACTATAAAAGATAATGCAAAAACACAAAAAGCCCCTAACCCAAAACATCCAGGAAATCCAGGACACAAAGAGAAGATTACACCTAAGAATAGCAGGTATAGAAGAGAGTGAAGAGTCCAAACTTAGAGAGCCAGTAACTATCTTGAACAAAATTATAGAAGAAAACTTGCCTAACCTCAGGAAAGAGATGCCCATAAACATACAAGAAGCCTGCAGAACTCCAAATAGATTGGACCAGAAAAGAAATTCCTCCTGTCATATAATAGTCAAAACACCAAATGCACAAAACAAAGGAAGAATATTAAAAGCAGTAAGGGAAAAAGGTCAAGTAACATATGAAGGCAGACTTATCAGAATTACACCAAACTTCTCAACAGAGACTATGAAAGCTATAAGATCCTGGACAGATGTCATATGTCACACATAACACTAAGACAACACAAATGCCAGCACAGGCTACTATAATCAGCAAAACTCTCAACATACAGGGAGAAACCAAGATATTTCATGACGCAACCAAATTTACACAATATCTTTCTACAAATCTAGCCCTACAAAGGATAATAAATGGAAAACTCCAACACAAGGAGGAAAACTACACCCTAGAAAAAGCAAGAAAGTAATCTCCTTGCAACGAAACCAAAAGAAGAGAGACACATAAACATAATTCCACCTCTACCAACAAAAATAACAGTAAGCAACAATCACTATTCCTTAATATCACTTAACATCAATTGACGCAATTCCCCAATAAAAAGACATAGACTAACAGACCGGATACATAAAGTGGACCCAGCATTTTGCTGCATACAGTAAACACTCCTAAGTATCAAAGACAGACACTACTTCAGAGTAAAAGGCTAGAAAACAATTTTCCTAGCAAATGGTCCCAAGAAACAAGCTGGAGAAGCCATTCTAACATCGAAAAAAAATGAACTTTCAACCAAAAGTTATCCAGAAAGATAAGGTAGGACATTTCATATTCATCAAAGGAAAAATCCACCAAGATGAAATCTCAATCCTGACTATGTATGCTCCAAATGCAAGGACACCTACATTCATAAAAGAAACCATATTAAAGCTCAAAGCATACATTGCATCTAACACAATAATAGTGAGAGACTTCAGCACCCCACTCTTAGCAATGAGCAAACCATGGAAACAGAAACTGAACAGAGACAATGTGAAACTAACAGAAGTTATGAACCAGATGGATTTAACAGATATCTATAAAATATTTCATCCTAAAATAAAAGAAAATACCTTCTTCTCAGGACCTCATGGTATTTTCTCCAAAATTGACCATATAATTGATCATAAAACATGCCTCAACAGATACAAGAAGATTGAAATAATCCCATGCATTTTATTGGATCACCATGAAATAAGGCTGGTCTTCAATAGCAACAGAAGGACCGAAAGCCTGCATACACATGGCAGCTGAATAATGCGCTACTCAATGATAACTTGGTCAAGGAAGAAATAAAGAAAGAAATTGAAGACTTTGTAGAATTTAATGAAAATGAAGATACAACATATCCACTCTTATTGGACACAATGGATGCAGTCTAAGAGAAAAACTCATAGCTCTGAGTGCCTCCAAAAAGAAACTGGAGAGAGCATACACAAACAGCTTGATAGCATACCTAAAAGCTCTAGCACAAAAAGAAGAAAATACACCTAAGAGGAATAGAAGGCAAGAAATAAACAAACTCAAGGCCGAAGTCAATCAAGGAGAAATAAAAAGAACTATACGAAGAATCGACAAAACCAGCTGCTGGTTCTTTGAGAAAAATCAGCAAGATAGAGAAACTCTTAGCCAGACTAACCAGAGGGCATAGAGAGAGTATCCAAATTAACAAAATCAGAAATGAAAAGGGAGATATAACAAAAGAATCTGAGGAAATTAAAAAACTCATCAGATCCTATTACACAAGCTTATACTCAACAAAACTGGAAAATCTGTATGAAATGGACAATTTTCTAGATAGATAGCAGGTACCAAAGTTAAATCAAGACCAGATAAACCATCTAAGTAGGTCCATAACTCTTAAAGAAATAGAAGCAGTTATTAAAAGTCTTCCAACCAAAAAAAACCCAGGACCAGATGGGTTTAGTGCAGAATTCTAGCAGACCTTCATAGAAGACCTAATACCAATACTGTCCAAACTATTCCACAAAATAGAAACAGAAGGAACACTACTCAATTCCTTCTATGAAGCCACAATTACACTTACCATACCATACCACTTACTAAACCATACAACAATCCCACAAAGAAAGAGAACTTCAGACTAATTTTCCTTATAGACATCAATAAAATTCTAGAAAACTGAATCCAAGGACACATCAAAATGATCATCCATCATGATCAAGTAGGCTTCATCCCAGGGATGCAGGGATGGTTCAATATATGGAAATCCATCAACATAATCCACTATATAAACAAACTTAAAGAAAAACCACATGATCATCTCATTAGATGCTGAGAAAGCATTTGCCCCACCTGTGGACCCAGCCCATATACATATAGCCACCAAACCCAGACAATATTGCTGATGCCAAGAAGTACATGCTGACAGCTATATCAGGCTCTGCCAGAGCATGACAAATACTAAGGCAAATGCTAGCAGTCAACCATTGAACTGAGAAGGGGGTCATCATTGGAGAGTTAGAGAAAGGATTGAAGGAACTGATGAAGTTTGCTACCCCATAAGAATAACAATGCCAACCAACTAGAGGTCCCAGGGACCATTCAAAGAGTACACATGGACAAACCCATGGCTCCAGCTTCAAATATAGCATAGGATGACCTTGTGGGGCACCAATGGGAGGAGATGCCCTTGGTCCTGCCAAGGCTGGATCCCCCAGTGTAGGAGAATGTCAGGGCGGGGAGGCAGCAAAGTTTGGATGGATGGGTGGGGTACACCCTCATAGAAGAAGGAAGAAATGGTATGGGATATGGGGTTTATGGATGGAAAACCAGGAAAGTGGATAACATTTGAATTATAAATAAAAAATATCCAATTAAAAAAGTAAATCCCAGTCCCCATTATTCCTCCAACCTTTACAATTTAAGTGACATAAACCTATTAAAAATATTATTTTCAACTACTGTGCAATGAAACTTCCTTTATCTCATTGGGCAGAATAAACATGGGTATATTTTAAAAAGATTAACTTTTACTATCTGCAAAGGTCAGAACTACTCAGAAGTATGAACAAAAAATTAAAAGCAGAAATAAAACATTGTTTTAAATTTTTGTTTTTACACTCCAGATTTTATTCCCCCCAGGTCTACCCCGTCAGAGTTCCACATCCCATACCACCTCCCTGACCCCTGTACTCCCTCTTCCTGCTCCCCCTGTCTCTTCAAGGATATCCCCACCCCACCAACCCCATCAGACCTCTAAAATTCCTGGGGCCTCCAGTCTCTTGAGGGTTAGGTGCATCTTCTCTGACTGAAGCCAGACCCAGAAGTCCTCTGCTGTATATGTGTTAGAGGCGTCATCTCAGCTGGTGTATGCTGCCTGGTTGGTGATCCAGTGTCTAAGAGATCTCAGGGGTCCAGGTTAATTGAGACCGCTGGTCCTCCTACAGGGCTGCCCTCCTCAGCTTCCTCCAGCTTTTCCCTAATTCAACCAGAGGGGTCAGCAGCTTCTGTCCATTGGTTGGGTACAGATGTCTGCATCTGACTCTTTCAGCTGCTTGTTGGGTCTTTTGGAGGGCAGTCATGATAGGTCCCTTTTTGTGAAGGCCCCACAGCTTCAGTAATGGTGTCAGGCCTTGGGGCCTCCCCTTGAGCTGGATCCCACTTTGGGCCTGTCGATAGGTTTTCTTTTCCTCAGGTTCTTCTTCATTTCCATCCCTGCATTCCTTTCAGATAGGAAGATTTATGGGCCAGCATTTTGGCTGTGACAAGATGAAATGTGAGCAATGACAGCAGCAAAAACACTGTGTTTCAGTGAAAAGTGAAAGTATTGTTTCACGAGAGCAGATTATTTTACAAGTGGAAATGCTTCCAACTTCAGATCTAACTTGAGAAAGGTATTAATCTGAATATAAGTACAAAACCTTCATCCTGGTGGGCATTCAGAAGAGGCTTAATCAAACCTTTTATGGGATGAAACATTCTGATTAAATCAATTTCCTGATTAGATAGATCAGATTTTTAAGATAGAGTTGCCAATCTTTCTTACAAATATCATCTAAGATCAATGAAACAGTGTGGATGGTTAGCCCAATGTGCATCTGTGTACAAAATAGCTAAATGTGTTACAAATGTTGTAATCCTGCTTCTTTTCTTGGGGGGGTGTCACTAAAAATAGCAGATGTAAAATCTGTCTCCATTTGCTTAAAATACTCTCATTCTATATACAATTACATGGCAAAGAAGCTCTCCATGAGCAACATAATAAAAGGTACCAGGATGCAGAGTGAGTCCCTTACCCTGAGAAGGAAGGGGAGTTTATACCCTTAGGCAGTATCTAAAGAATTTGGGGTAATTTCCACTATCTGAACCACTTGAAGAAGTCAGAGAAGAGTAAATATGTGAACACTGTAACCTTTCAAAAGTACAACTATTTAAAAAGAGCACACTGGCAGTGTTCAAACAGTCTAAAACAATGAGCAGCCTGACATTTTTCAAACAAATATTTTAAAACTCATGTCCACATGTGTGCAGGAAATTAATGCCATTTGTTCAACAATAATAGACTTGATTTGTATTCAGTCTCATATAGTGGATTATATTTTCTGATTTCATTAAACCTTCGAAAGGTTACAGCTGGTTGACATATGAAAAGCTTTACACCTCGAAGAGAGAGAATTACAGCAGGCCCTTGGTTACACAATTACTCCCGAGAAGAAGCAGAAGAGCAGAGAACTGTATTTCCTCCCCCTCACTGATAATACATTCAAGTTTTATTATGCCAAATGACAGAAACCAACATAAGGTTGAGCATAGCAGGTTCCCCTTGGAGCTGAGCTCTGAGTGTGCCAGAGGAGGAGTCCTTTGCAGTGAGTTCTGGAGACTTGAATCTGCAAGCCAAATCTATAAAATGTAAAGGCAGCAGGCACCACAGTGAGATCGCATGTGCAATCTTGGCTGGCAAACATGGGATATGCTTACCAAGACACAACTCTGGATTCAGCTAAACAATATTAAAGGTCATTCTGTCATTTCCTTTTTCAGATGGCTAAAAACAACTAAGCACCAGACAAACAACCAACTGACCAAACAAGCAGACGAACAAAGCAAAATCTTCCAAGTGGTTTATTGGGAGTGACAGAAAGGCTGTGTGACTCTAGAGAGATTAAAGTCAGACTTTAAATATTCTTATCAGCCTACTTGTATCATGAAATAACTGACCACTAGGAAACACATCCTGACCGATGCAGGTTTTATTAGAGCTTCCATCATCATGAAAGTGATTTCTCCAAGAGGAGCTTTAACAGATACTAAGACACAAAACCTTCCCTCCTGAGAGGAATAGTGACACAAATGTCACTGTGAAGACACTGTCAAGTCTTGTGTGATAACACAATTTCTGAAATTGAGTCTTGTATGCAATAGAGGTTAAAGTGTCTGTGCCTGTCTCCCTTTCCGAAAAGCAACCTTCCTTTTTGAGTAGTGTTCCTCTTCTGCCTCTTATATGTTTATATTCCTTCCCTTTTGAAATGGAAGCTTCTGTGTCCTTAATGACTTTGTTCTCAGAAGAAGCAAGAGGACCAGGCTGCTACTCTCTTACTGCAAGGCATTAAGTACATTACTTCACTTCCTGGTGCCTTCATTCTGTATCTATGCAAAGATAACAAGCGTTCTGAGAGTATTAGTTGTCATGGCAGCTGAATAGCTACAAAAATGATGACAAGGCCTGACACAGAGTGGCCAATTATAAATGATTTGCACTCATTTATTATTTCAGTCATGGCTGTATGCTGTAGAGATCCTACCTTGATAGAGAGAGGGGGAAACCTTTCAAATTTTTGATAATTTGCCTCCAGGTTCTTCATCTTTTCTAATTAAAATTCCACCCTGGAAGTAGCTCTTACTCAGTGCAGAAGTGCTAGAGGGCTTTCTGAGTGAAGGTCTGCATACATCTGAAAGGCTAGTTGCAGATTTCAGCTATCATTCAAACCACTGGACCAGAGGGAACCCTCCAGAAAGTTAGGTTCGCAGTAAATGATGTACCTACATTCTCCCAGATAGAGTTCAGTGGGGTTACCCAGAAGTACACCAAAGGAATTCTTGATTTTCATTCACATTAAGATTACATTAAAAGTCACTTTATGAAGCAGAAGGGAGAGGTATTCAACTGGTATCAAGTGTAGCTGCACAAATTCAGGTTGCTAGGTTCTGCTCCAGACCTACTAAATCAGAATGTGATCATGGGTCCTAGGAGACTACATTTCTGCAAGCGTCTAGATACCTGCTCTATCACTAGGACTACTCCAGGAAGCTCAGCTCAGATAATAGGGGTGATCCCCAAACCTATGCTGTTAATGATGGAACTTTCTGGTTGGATGACAGAGCTGTAGGCTCCTTAATCCTATTCATCTCTTTTACACCCATGGGTCCATTTCTTCATTTGCTTTGCATACTTGTACTCAGCCTCAGTAAGCAAATATAACCCTACAAATCACAGTGGGATCAAAGCAGGCCTCTGGGCAGAGGCAGATACCCCAAGAACTTGGTTCTAAGAATGATGTCTCTACAGAATCCTTCCTTAGTGGGTCACCCAGCAAGATTATCCAGTTTCCAATTAGGAGATCACCATTGAGTCTTCGGCAAAGCCTCTAAGCATCCCAGTAACTTTAGAGCCTGGTTTAAGAAGCCAGGCTAACTGAACATGGCAGACCGTTTGCTGGAAATAGTCACGTGGAAAATCAGCTTTAACAGTCCGTACACAGACATGCTATTCAAGTTCGGCTAATGAGAGAATCCAAACTGTTTCTATAAATTATAAATCAATCTATACCTCCCTCAGTGATTCAGATGTGGTGAACAAGCTAATATTCACTAGAGAAAAGCGAGGGTGGCAAGGACAAGGGTAAACATGCTAGCACAGACATTACTCCATCACCAGCAGAGAAATCCAATGTTTTAGTAGCAAAGTGCATGGCTCAGTGTTTCCCTCATTCAACATTAGTTGCACATTCCTTCTCCATATCGGCTCCTTTCTTTCACGTCTATATTTTAGAAAATGAAATGTAGTTACACTTGGTTCAGAGCTGTGCAGGAGGACCTACTGGTACACAGTGCATACAAGGTTGGGCCAGTGGTGCTCACTCTTTCATCAAGACCCCAAAGAACAGCAAGTTTTCCCTTCAGTAGCTTTAAAATTACAGTTCCCAGGCTTGCTCACTGCAGGTAGGGAAAAGAATCATCATCTCTGGTAGGAATGAAGGGTGGGACGTAGAGTGACTTGGTAAATACTCTGGGGTCCCACAGCATTAGCTGGGGAACACTCAGCCTTGAACTGTCCTATCTATCCATCTACTCAGTCTTCTCCTGAAGCTCAATAAGGACTCTTACCCCACGGCCATGCTTTGGACTTGAGCCCACACAAACAACTCCCTACAAAGTGCTAAGTGCTAACTGGTGCAATACATGGGCAGCTCAAAGTCTGAGGCTGATTTACATGCCAGCCAGCCAAGCTAGAAGATTAAAGAAACAAGTCAGCCAGGCAAATTCAGCTAGGCTGCGGCATGCAAATAAAGTTAAGAAATGAGAAAAACATCAAGATTATAATGGAGAGCACAAGGCTAGCACAAGTTCAGCCAATCCCAGCAGCTCATTAAAAACAGTTCTCCCCCATCCCACTGAGTCGGCTCTCTGATTTGAAAGTTACATAACCTGGCAGCAGCAGAACCTCAAACTCCAGCCATTACCCACAGTCCATCCAGCTAACTGCCAAGCACCAGAATATTCCATGGGAGAAGAACGGGGGTGATTTTCTAAGTCCCTATGTTTTCATGAATGTGAATTTCTCAGGTTTTGCAGGTCAGAAGAACACTGTGTGATGATTAGCTCTTGCTTGTATGGAAGGGTGAAGAAGGCCAGACAGTAAAGAGCTGATGCCACTCGGAGAAAGGGGATGGAGAATCTGAATGAACACAGTGATTTTTAAAAATGTAAAATGAATTGGTAGCTTACTTTATATCTCCTGAAGGGATCAAGAAATCACATACAGTATTTAATTATCAAAGACTAACTCCAGTAGTAAAACTGGAATTTTAGTTGCTGGAATTAAGAATATTTCATAGCATTGATTTATTCACTCATTTAGCAAATACCCAGTAGCATAATCTATGTTTGGATTGATGTGCACTCAGAAAACATGGATGCCGGGATCCCACCTCTGTCCCTGAAAAGCACTGTCTTCTCCTCATCACCCTGCTGTAGGATACACTTATAATTTATATTTGTTTCCTGCGCTAAACTCTTAACTAGTAACTAAATGAAAATGTAAAAGATGGGGAGAAACTAGGACAAGGTAGAGAAAAACGAAGAGAGGGAACAAGGGAAAGACACGGGGAGAAGCTCCTTCTTACTATACACACAGTTCACCTTGCTATGCAACTCCGAGTGATCCGGAACCCAAGAACCATTGCTTTGCACCTGCCTCCATGTAAGTTCACTTTTCCATGTGGGCCCAATCCAAACTTTCAGTTTTATGAACTAGAGTTTACATGCACCCTACCAGAATCACATTTATTTTCAAACTGAAAGAATTATAAGATGCATTTGGTAGATTTCAATGTCTTCACTACCTTGAAGTATATTTAGAATGTTCCATTGTCAACTTCAGAGAACAATAATGGAAATAAAATAGGTCAAGAAAAGAAAAGATTGTTTATGGAGACTACCAGCTCCATCTTCCTGAGGATTAAAATGTTCATGATACAAAAGGGGATCTATTAACCTTTCACTTGGCAACTCTAAATGGAAGACCAGTGATGAAAAAGATGAAGATGTCTGAAAATACTATGCACCAGAGAGGGCAAGGGGCAGCCAGAAGCCCCTTATGTTGGCATATCCATGGAAAACGATTTGGTATTACAGAGTGAAGCTCAGTATTCACACACCCCATGATCCAGGATTATTACCAGATTATGGCCCTAAGGTCTCTTTTGTGCATGTTCCAGAAGTCAGAGGCAGAAATGTTCATAGATAGAATCCTATGAAACATCTGGAAAGAACCCCAAAGCCCATTACCAGTGGCCTGGTGTCTGTGTTAGGGTTTTACTATTGTGAATAAACACCATGATCAAGACAATTCTTATAAAGACAACATTTAATTGGGACTGGCTTATAGGTTCAGAAGTTCAGCCCATTATCATCAAGGTGAGAACATGGCAGTATCCAGGCAGGCATGGTATAGGAAGGGCTAAGAGCTCTACATCTTCATTTGAAGATTGCTTGCAGAACACTGGCTTCCAGGCAGCTAGGATGAGGGTCTTGAAGCCCATACCCACAATGACATACGCACAGTGATACGCCCACACCAACAAGGCCACACCTACTCCAACAGGGTCACACCTTCTAATAGTGCCACTCCCTGGGCCGAGCTTATACAAACCATCACACCTGGGAAGGAACTCTGTGGCATGTTCACAGGAGTAGTCTAAGCTTAGAAAATAAGTAATGTTTATCTGCATTCAGCAAAACAAATGCCGTGCTTAAAGCAAGTATAGAAGGTAGTAGCAACCCCAATAGAGACTTTATAATGCCTCCGAAACATACCGCCACACACTGTATCATCTAAAGGTTCACAGAGATAAGGAAATATTAGCTTTAAAATTATAAGAGGCTTCATAATCCCCCAAAATTTAGATTTGTGAATATAGGATAAAAGACACAAATGATGAGTGGGGGGGACCCTGAGCCAAAGTCAACAGAGGTGATCCCAGGGAGAGGGAGGAATGAGGGTGATCTTTTTTTTTTCTTTCTTTTTTCTTTTTTTTTTTGTCTTCATAACTTGCAGAAATAATGTATATCATCTATGGAATACACACATACACAGACACACAGACACACAGACACACACACACGCACACACACACACACACCCCGAACATTACATGCGCATTTTAAAAATAGCCTAATACCACACATTGAAATATTTTTACAATGAATGAAATAGATCAATTAGTTCCATGTGCACTGATTTAAAATATTTGAAGGCAAACCGTCCAGGTTAAAAAGCAGAATAAGCCATGGTGCAACTGTGCTTCTGTAACAAACAGAAAGAAAGGCCTAGAGAACCTCCTTTCAGCAGACTGGCCTACAGAGTGGATCCCTAGCTTTTCTTCCCCTTGGCTTCCCTTGGGCTCAGTCAATGGGGAGGAAAGTGGAAGGAGTACACTGTTCAGTCACTTCTCTGTGACCTGCTGTGAGGCCTTTCTCCAGACCCCCATATCCTAGTCAATGAAATTCCCTCAAATGCTCCTTTGTGCTTTCCCTAAGCCCTCTCCATTTCTTGCACACAATTCTGTTTATTAAATCTACCTTAAGTGAGCCTAATTTGAGTGTACTATTTGTTTTCTACCAGGATTACGACTGATACATTAATGTATCTGTAAGAAAGCATAAATAATAGACTCAAAAGAGATGCAAATGAACTGGCTGGGGTAAGGGCTTTGCCAAGGTCAACGGCTCATGGAATGTGGAGAGGTCCAGTCAGTGCCTGTATAGAGCCTTCAATACTACATTCTGGTCTCCTGGGTGTGGCAAGGTACTTTGTAGACCACCAATAGGGAGGTCAGGACGCCAACCCAGCTACAAAACACAAGCTGTCATGCCTGCAAGATGTGCTGAGGGAATGGTGGTGCAGAACTTGTGGAATGAGCAACCAATGTCTGAGTTAGCTTGAGGCCAGTCTAAGAAAGGGAGCTCTTGCCACTGCTTGGATGGTCAGTACCTGGACTGAGTGAGACATAAGATAGAACCAAACATGGCTGGTCTTAAAAAAAAAATCAATGAAATGATTCTTACAATTATTCTGCTATACTCATAGATCAGTGCCTTGTCTAGTGGTCATCAGAGAGGCTTCATCCAGCAGCAGATTGGAGTGAATGTAGAGACTCACAGCCAGACATTATGTAGAGAGAGTCTAGACTGGAGGTCTCCATCTGGCCCCTCCCCTTGGAGCTCAGGGAACCTTGCAGAACAGAGAAGGAAAGATTGTAGGAATCAGAGGGAGAACATAACCCACTGAATCAGCTAAGCAGGGAGCATGCGCAGAGACAGAAGCAGCAAGCATGGGACCTGCAACACACAAATGTGATGCATGCAGCTAAAAGCAAGAATGGGAAAAAGAAAAATACTGTTTTTACCTTCATATTTCTGTGTTGTATAACATTTCTAAGCAGAGACCTGTCATATATTTGGGAAGAATAAAAATCTAAGAGCTGGATGTGGTAGCACACCTTTACTCCCAGCACTCAGGAGGCAGATCTCTAGGCGTTCAAAACCAGTCTGTTCTACAGAAAGAGTTCCAGAAATCCCACAGCTGCACAGAGAAACCCTGTCTCAACGAAATAAAACAAAAATAATAAGGGGACAAAAATTACTACTTTTTCTTAATGCATAAGAGGAGTAGTTTGGTGAAAACACACACACACACACACACACACACACACACACACACACACACACACACACACACACACCAAACTGCTTTTTTCTCTTCTTCCCAAGAGTCCTAAATGGCACAGCTCAAGAGAGGCTTATAGCAATTCTGTCCTTGCCACGGAGCAAACAGCATACCTGAAGCACGTCTCAGAAGCCATGGTATTTGGTTGAACATGGTAATGAGAGGAGAGAAATACCTCCTAGGGAAGATCAACAGTCCCCAGTGACCACAGGGACAGGGAAACTAGCACAGTTACTCGGCCCTTTTGACAGGGCCGTGGCAGGCCCCAGATGTTCAGTGCCTTGGAGTCTGGACATTAAAATCACGTCTGCCCACATGATTGTTTTCCTAATGTTTGACAGACTTCACAACTGAACCCTTTGACCATAATGTTTGACTAACTGGATGAGACTACCAGGGCATTGTGAACAGAACATCCTTTTCCCAGGCCTAGCCTCCTCCCACCCAGCTCACTCCGCCTTGAAAAACAAGGTCTATCTAACCTAGCTTAGCTTTCCTCTAAAACATTGGTTTCTCATTGTGAAAGTGTGAGATTAATCTCTCCTTATAAGGCTCATATGTACTGCATAACTCCCCCATCATAATATTTATTATACCATATTGACGTCCATTTATCTGCATGTACCCCCCTCATTAAGTCATAGGGTCTTTGAGGGCAAGAACCAAGTTTTTAACTCACTTTTCACCCATCAGGATCATTGGAACAGAGTAGAGGTTCATTGATTATTGAAATGAAAAAGGTAGTGGGGAAGTAAAGGAGGGTTCAGAGAGAAGAAAAGAAAGGCAAGTAGAGAGGGAGCTAAGATCTCACTTCTTACTGGATGTGATGTATTACTGGGTCCATAGATACAACAAAGCAACATTGAACAACCTGTTTTGCCTTTTATGATGTTCTTGAAAGCTAGTCTATTGTAAAGACAAAGAAATGGAGTCTCCTGTGTATACTGAAAACCTCCCCTCCACACTCCCTTTACTGAGGACAGTAGCAAGGACAAACCCCAGAGCCTCCCCATCCCATTCTAATAAGTAGAGTTATTTTGGGTTTTCAAAGTTCTAATGTTTGGAAATATTTCCTACAGATCTGCCATGTGCCTTTGAAGGATTTGGCTATTTCTCTATGTTTTACTAGTTGTCAGGCAGGAGATTTTGTGAAAGTGAGTTAATTAGCACATGTTTATCTGCCAGGGACCTACACTTCTGTGCTAAATTATCTCAAGAACTCTTTGCCAACTAATATGGAATACAGCCCCTGCAGCTTGCTGCTGCTCACCGAGTGCCATGGTATTTAAGATGCTTTGGAAAAGGTAAATAAAGGAAGGCTTGGTGTTCCATTTTGAGGCACAAATAAAACCATTGAGCAAGTAAGTCAGAAATCACATAAAAGATCACCGGGAATGAAAACATACATGCAAATCATTTCTGAAAAACTTTAGGTGAAAATTCCACTTGATTTTAGCTAGAAAGATTGAATGTATGAGCCACATGTGTTTGGACTGTGCTATCTGTTAACTGCCCCTTGACATCTTCTCCTCTTTCCAGTATTTCCACCAGGCACACCCATTGCTACAATGCAGTGAGATAGCTTAGCCTTTTCTTTCCTAAAAAGCCACAATTTCCTCCAGTCCATGAGTACCACAAAACGGTGGTAGAGAAGAGAGGAAGCTATAATTTCTGATGGGATGCTCACTGTTACTCTCATGAGGAGGGAGTCTATGCATGGTAGGAAAAGGTAGTCTAAAGGAGACGATGTGAAAGAGATTGGTAACGCACCCTGGTTCCAGTCTTGGGCACTTGATACGGTTTGCAATAATCATAGCTCTACAATCTCTCGAAACAGAAAAGTAGGCACAAAACTCAGTGTAAGCTAATGAAAGCCCCATGCAGGACTTTTTCCAAGAATTGCTCCATAATTTCTGTTAGGACCTTAAGAAGGAAGAAGGATGATAAACCTGGCACCATTAAACTTTCTGGATGTTATCAGAAGGCAGCTTGCCTAGGAATGGAGCCACAGTAAGAAAAAGGGAGTCTTATGAAAGGCAGGCAAGCTTGCCTACCTTTTTAAACCTTGAGCTTAGTGCTACTGAACTATTTGGTTACACAAGCCAAGGTCTTCCCTTAGTATTCAGGGATTCTTTATGTTTCTGACACTTAAAACTCCCAAAGCCCTGAGGAATACACAGGTAGTAATATTCTTACTAAAATGAGTTTATATATATATATATATATATATATATATATATATATTGGAAAGAGATTGAGAGATTTCATTGGTGAAGTAAGAGAATGTAATAATTTTATTTTGCTCATTTCACTAACTAAATGCTTATCTGTGGTCACATCCCTTCATAAATAAACAATAAACCTATGATTATGGAGGTCTCACTCCTCTTAAGCTTGACACACTGTGATTCCAGGCATGCTTTTGAGAGTGGAGAGAAGATTCACAGGAAAACTGCCTCAGAGAGCTTATTTTGCAGAATTGCTAAGTGAAGTGGGCATGGGATCTTGTTGAGATGAGCTGTGCAGAAAGTCCAGCAAAAGCAGGAGTGCTGACAAGATGGATGGATTTGCAAGCTAACTTCAATGACTTAGAAATTTTGCCAGTATCAGCCCTGATGACCAAAGGAACAAACCAAAGCCAAAACTTCTGTATTACGTGTTATACTCTACAAATAAGGCTTCTCTGGAGGGGAGGAGCCGGGTCTGTGGGACATGGCTCCTGTGGCTCAGTTGTGCCTTTCCTAGAAACCCCTCGTCATTTAACTCGCCCTGTCTAAATCCTACCTGAGCTTCAGCACACTCCTAAGGTCATTCTCCACAAGCCTTCACTGTCTGGTAATGCCTTCCTTACCCTTATAGGTCCCTCCTATATGCCCCTCATTTAAACATTACCTCATTCCTGTATGGGCTTCTCTGCACTGTTGGGAAAGACCCCAGAATGTCTGTAACGTGCCCAAGGACACCAGGCTTCCCAGTGAAAATGAAGTGAAATTTGGATCTTCAAACTCCATATCAAGAGCTCTTCCCGACCTTGGACTGATGATACCTATTCCTACCTTCCCTTCATGCTCCATGTTTTCTTGCATGTGTTCCATTTGCTATGGCTGCATTTAGGTTCCTCATGGAGATACTCTTGAATCACTATAATCATGTTGTAAGGGAAATCACTAGGTTCATTTTGTATCTGAAACACAGAAGAGCCAAGTGATTTGCTCAAGAAACAGAGGTAAGAACAGGAATAAATACAATTTGGAGCAAGGAGGATCCAGCTGTGCAGACATTTTCCCTTTCTCCACCATCGTCATCAAACATGCTATCCACTGTCATCACTGTTGTTACTGAAGAAACAACAGAAAGTTTAAAGTAATTTCCCTAAATTCCCCCACCATAGATCTACTATTGCTCCCATTCTGCAGTTGAGATCACCTGGAAGTCTGTGCTGGTAAGTAGGTTCTCTTATGCCACCAATGTTTATTTGCCAGACTCTGGTGTTTTGAATACCACATACTCTGTTGCTTCTATCAGAGCAGAAGCAATTTGATGGGTAGTAGTTAGTAATGCTTGTCAAGTGCTACTTCAATCATTACCTAATGAATGAAGTTTACCAAAGCCCAGAAGAAGCATTTGCTGATGGCACTGAACCACTTTCCCTTTCATTCCCGCCCCTCCTCTAGTTATTCACTAAGGAAGCGACATCTACTCTAGTCAGAGCAAATTGGCCCTGGCCTTCAGGAGAGCAGAGTGAATGGGGATGCAACTCCTTTAGAATGAGGCGGCACACTTGGCATTATCTCATCAAATCTGGCGTTCATGGCTTTGTTAGGGCCTCGTCAAAGGCAAATCAAAGCTACTTTTATAGGACAGATGGCTAAAGAGCAGAACATCTGCCAAGATTTTCAAATCACTGCTTCCTGCTGCTAGAGCTTTTGGTGGATCTTCGCAAACATCCAGTGGTCCTCGCCAAGCCATACTTGACTGTACAGTCTAAAAGAATTGATGAAAATCATCTTTTTAATCCCTCTTGACAATAATTGAAGAGTAAATTTACAAGAAAGCAGAGGATAGTGAACTTTAGACACAGTTTTCATATTATGCTCTTACATGCACTTCCCACCACAGTATTAAACCCTACTTCCTGGCCACTTCCTTCTACTCAGGAATGCATTTATCCAATAAGTATTTGCTATATACCCATTAAGAGTCAAGCACTCTCCTGGATACTAGACAATAATGGAAAAAAAATAAAACCCATCTCAATGAACTCTCTTAACTGGAGTAGTCTACTTAGGATGCCATTTGTACCCTCTGGGGTCAAAGCATATGCAAATTAACTTATCAGCTAAACTAACAAATCTTTTACAAAGCAGGAGTGAGGGTTAAAGACCACAGGTTCAAGACTATATGATTCCTGATGACTGAAGTGGTTTGGGGCTAGGTTTCAAAGACTAGAAAAGAATCGGCTTTGTATAATGAAGTAGCATTTGGAAAAACAACATGTTTGTATAATCTCGTTTCATGGAGTTCCTTTTTAATGTATAGCAATGGAAGTAATATTGAATAAAATTATGTATTAAAGTGTGTATACCTTATGACACTGCCTATAAAAATTGGGCTGGGGTGGTGATTTAGTGGGTAAAGAACTTGCCACACAAGCATGAAGAACAATAGTCATATCCCAAGCATTCACATTAATGCTGGATGACCATGGTAGCCTATCTGTATGGGAAACAGAGCAGACCAATGGGAGAGACTCTGCCTTAATATATAAGGTGAAATATAATCAAAGATAACACCAGATATTCACTCCTGGTCTTCACCCATACCAGCACACAAACCAGTGTCCCCATACAAGCTAAACATGCCTGTACACAGGCACATCACACATACACACACATATACCAGACAAAAATCAAGGCTATGATATTAGAGAAAGCATATGCAATAAAAATAATCAAAACATTCATGGGAACAAAATATATAAACTTCAAATGAATTCTACAGGTAAAAGAGAGCAAGGAAATTGGGTGAAGCTTTGACCATCATATGGGTTGGTTGTTTTGTGTGCTTTCTTTTCTTTCCTTGGTGCTTCTGTTCTTAAGGTAGAATCTGAAACAAATAGAGTGGAATCTTAGAATCTGCTCAATATTGGTTGTGACCCTATACATTCTTATCTTCCTGATTTCTGAGAGTTTTTACTTTGTATGTTTGAAGTACTTTTAATTAAAATAACAAATAAGCACTGGGACAAGTTAGAGATCCAGAATCAAAATAAATATCCCAAATTTCCATCTGGCAAAGTTACTAATTGGCTAGAGGAAATAGTTCAGTGAGATATATAACCATGAAAGCAAAAGTTCAGCTAGCATCAGGAAGATCCTGATCTGCTCAGAATTTTTGTATGAAGATATGTGTTGCTAATTCATTTCTAAGACATATCCAATGAAGCACCTTCTTTTGGAACAATTTTGCTGTAGAATTCTTTTTGGAGTGAGAATGTATAGGAAGGTTTCAGATGCCAAAGAAAGCCAGAGTCTCTAGGCTAAAAAGAGTCATCTTTAATTTGGCTTTTAAATCCTCCCAAGGGCCTATTAATTAGAATTCTTGGTGAAATGGGACTTTTAGAAGTTGGGACCTAGGGGAGGTCTTAAAGTCATTGAGAGTATACCCTTGAACAAGATAATAAGTTTCTATTATGTTCTTTTTAATTTTTTGCTTCCTGATGGACAGTTTTGATTTTGCTATAATATTAGTTCTACGAGTGATATTTTGTTCTGCCACAGACCCAAAGCAATGGAACCAACCAATCATGGACTAGAACCTCTAAAATTCTGAGCCCCAATACACTTTCTATCTGTATAAGTTAATTATCTCTGGCAGTCTATTCCAGGGAAGGAATGCAGACACTGCAAAGACTAATGGTCTCAGGGCTCAGCACAGATAAGATAATTGCAGGTGCTCAGGGAGAGGACTCCAGGTAAAGAAAATGAGGTGATATTCTAATCAACTAGATTGGCAGCTGTGCCCCTATGTCCCTTCTGTTTTGCTTACTCCTCCTGTAAAACCCATACATCCTCAGCTGAGGCAAGCACAGGAGAGGGACTTGGAGCAGAAAAGAAATAGGTTTCAGTTTGGTAATCAAACAGGAACAAGAAAAAGAGTGGGGCTACAGTAAAAACAATCAAGCAATCAATAATGTAGGGGAAGCAACAGTGAGGCAGTTTCTCCAAGGCCACTGTTAATCTGCAGAACCAAAACTCCCTTCAGTGAGTAGGAGATGCACCTGCCTTCCTGTGGCACAATAGTAAGACTGAAGAGAAACACCTTTTCTTTGTTTCTTAAAGAGTAAGTTAAAAACAAAACCACTTGAAGTATTTTGTGTTGGAACTTAGTGTAACTACAAGGATTCAAGGTCATCCTTGATCCCTGGGATTCTCCGGAGTGGGAAGACTGGTACCAACTATCCAATAACACGATCTGGATCTGCTTCAACAAAGCCTTAACAGGGAAGAGTGGCCTGAGCCTGAGAGTGTGTGTACTGCAAAGTCACAATGGCCTTTGAAATATAAACAGCCATTGCTAGTAGAAAGAAGTGATTGGATGTTGCCTTTCCTTTTGTACCACCCACCAAAGTAATTACTAGAACGGAAGTTTGTAAGATGTAGAATACTGACCATTACCTTGGCCACGTGAACATCTCTATGTGATGTGCATAACTCCCTCCACCTGGTAGTATTGACAAGCCCTAGAGTCTAATGTTCTAGTTCCCTGTCAGCATTTTTTTATTATCCCAGTGCCTAGACAGATAAAATAATTTCAATTTTTAGCCTTTTCCAGACATACAAATGACATGTGTGTTTGTGCTACTGAGAGGGAAGCTAAATGTGTCTTCTGAATTTACTCATCTGGAAACTCATTGTTTACAGAATTGAGAGGCTTCTATATAATTGCTAAAAAGGAGTGCATGTGAATTCTACTTCAAGTTAAAGTTCAGTTTAAAATGGGAAATCTCTGTACCCATGTAATTCTAGCAGTTGGTAAGTTGAACCAGGAAATTCATAATCACTATGAGTTTTAGATCAGCATGCCCTACATAGTGGGTTTGAGGCAGCCTGGACTATAACTTTTGATATGTGTGTTATAATCCATATAACCACAGAGGTTAGGTACCCAGTAAAGGATTAGGGAGGAGTAAAGGATTTCCTAAGAAATGGGGAATAGAATTTGTTGTTAGGAAGGGTTGGTAGAGACTAGAATGGGAGTACTAAATGGAGAGGGGAATAGAAAAAATGGGGTAAGGAAGGGACTATTGGGAAGGACACCTAAACACCAATGGCAATTTAAAGGGTCCTATGGAAATGTGCTACTTAAGAAGCTTACTAAAACATATACATAATGAAAGAAATATAAACGGAGTCACCAAATGATGAGAAGACAATACTTCAACTTGACACCTTACATTACCAAAGAAAACCTTCAGTGACAGAATGGGACGCGTCTAGTTGAGCCATTGACCAAAGGGAATCCGGAGGAAGTAGCAAACATCTCATGCTATTGCCAAGTCTATTGGTTTTCTCCAGAAACTGATGGTAAAGCCCTATTGCTGAAGTCAACACTTGTATTATCAAACTGGAGAGATCGAGCTGGTACCTAACTAAATGCTTCACCTCTGCTTACTAGTGTTCATGGTACTGGGAGTTACTCAGCACACTACCAGAGGAGAAAATTAACTACCTACCTAGCTACAAACACTGATTGGCAACACTGATTGACAACTTTGAGAAGTGCTAGTCCAATAGAGGTATGCATGTTGTGGGATTAACCAACAACTATCTGATTGTACTTAAAGCTTACTACATAACATGAAACATGTGTCTGATACTGCTAAGATGGGTAGAACCTGAGACTGGATAGGCTATGATTCTAGCAGAAAATGAAATACTAGTGTTCTGCTAAAGGAACACAGTAACAACCACAAAAACAAAAAGGCCCAAAAACAAGACAAAACAAAAAAAATTAATGATTTCTGTCTCACTCATGCCTCAATCAGCCATCATCAAAGAAGTTGTTACTTGCAGTATATGGGAACACAGAAACCGACAACTGAATAATATGCAACAAGTGATAAATTTTAGACCATTCAATTCTAAGTGGTATGTTTTCTTCCATCTGCCCCTCAGGCCTCAGGAAAATATGCTGCAAAAGAAGCAGAAGGATTCAGAAGAGCCAGAGGGGATAGATTACCCACCAAAAACAATTTTTCCAGCTATAACTGGGCTGACACATGTATGAATTCACAGAGACTATACATGTACAGAAGCATGTACAGGGCTTACATAGGTTCAAGACACATAGGTTCCATGGCTGACAGAGGAATGTGGACATGGACTCCTACCCCTAACCAAAAAGCTATCTGTAATTTATAATTGGTACTACACACTTGAAAAAAAAATCCAATGGATTCTCACTGGGTGTAATGATCACCATTCAGGGTAGGTCCCATGCCCAGTAGAAAGTCAACACAAATTGAGCGCATAGGCTAATTTTCTAGGTGTTTCTGGTCTCATATTACTCTGCTTGGCAATTTTTTTTGTCTTAATGGCCTTTTGCTTATATATTTTGGTTTCTAATTTTGTGTTTGTGTATCAAAGAAAGAATTTTATTGTTTTGTTTATTTTTTAAAGAGAAAATAAAAAGGGGTGTAAAGTCAGGTGTATAGGGAAGTTGAAAGATTTGAAGGAGTTGGGTGAGAAAAATGGGTGATCAGAATATATTATATAAAAATTTTCTATAAAAATTAAAACCAAATCCAAAGAAACAAACTCACTATGCCCTCCAAAGAATGCCATCTTTACTGTAATTGGATAATCTCTTTTCAGAGAGTGTTTTCAAACCATGTGTAGTTCAGAACAGGTAGCCAAAGAACCAAACTTCTGAGACATACATCTGTGAGTGAGATTCCACAGGAGAACTGACAATAAGACGAACTAATGAATAGAATTGACTCTTACTATTCCATAATAAACAAACAAATAATCAAACCACTCAACGTAAAGGAAGACAGATTTTTTGACTCCTCTTCCCATGAAGATGTCTTATGAATTCTAATTGCTGGCCTCCTTCTGGACATTTAAAGGAACATCTGTCCCTTTCAGTCTTCTGACTTTTGTGCTTTTGATTCCTTCATATGGGATTCATATGAATATGTAGGACCTTAGGACACTGAGCACTCCATTTTCATTTTCATTTCTTTTCCCATAGAAACACCAATAATTTCTAAATATGTCTCAGAAAACTCTATGACCTATTTCATCTCCGGACAGCAAACATCAGAAAGGTTAAGCTTCTCCCATCTTGTTTTTTGACTGACCCAGCTGGATATATTGCTGTACCTCACCCCAAGCTTTGACCCTGATACAGCTCCCCTCTGAGACCTCAGTTCACATAAAAGATTGCTCTAAGCCAAGGATTACAACAAAGAAACCTTTGCCTAATGAAGTCCTCCAGCACACAGCTAGGGAATTCTCCATCTTGCTTTTAGTGGATTTTTTTTCTCAGTTGGAAGCAGGCTTGGGTAGCTGCATCTCAGAGCATAATTCACCTGAGTGCCTGTCTATATGCTACTGAAACAAGAGAGAATTTCCACAAGATAAGGACATAAGTAGTGTACAAGTTAGAATGATTCAGTGAGAGATTCTAAACTGGAGAGTCACTGAACTATGTTTAAAACTACTGTGAGAATACAGAATTGTATTAGAGAATTAAAACAAAGAGGTGTCAAGAGAAGAGACTGCTTACCAGCCTGGCACCACAGCTGAGAAACTGGCATTGAAGGAAATACATGGAAGAGGTAGAAAGATGGACATCTTTGCTTAATTTGATGACTCAAGGCACAGGATTTATGCACATACCTGTTTCATGACACAGCCCTACTAAAACCACACTGTGATTCACTTTGTGTTCCTTCTTCCTCCTAGCCAATACAATGGGTCACATTTGCCCGCCAAGCCTTAAGTAGGGTTATCCCACTGCCAAGAAAATGCAGTGTTGATATATTTTATTCCCTGGTCTCTGAAAACTCTGGCCGTATCCCCGTATTATTTTAAGAAGCAGAAACAAAGCACCCAGGCTTTAAACTATCACTAACTTAAGCCAAAGGTATCTTCCATTATTCCAGAGCCTGAGAATGCCCTTAAGATAAAGCCTTGTAACAGTTTCTTGGAAAATCAAGTGCAAAGTAAGGTTGAAAGGGGAGAAGAGCCTCTCACTGGGAGTAATTTACAATTAAAATACAGGTATAACATAGTTCACAATTTCTTAAAAGCTAATTGGTCTAAGAAATTTAGGTTTTGCTTGTTTTCAGACTCAGCAGAAAGGTTCCAGTCCCTAGATTCTTGAAATTAAAATCAGACTTAAATCCAAACAAATCATTTGTCTGATATGCTACCCTCAGACTGAGAATTATGTCCCTTCCTCAGAGTCTGAGCTCTAGAAACCTGAAAGTGCTTTCAAGGTGCTTTCGGGTGGAGTCCAAAATAATGTGGATCCCCTCTTCCTTGGAAGACAGTGTGTGGTGAATCCAGCCACTTGGCAGAGAACGGCTGGAGATTGTAGGCTAAACACTCCAGGGTGTTGGCTCTCAGCTCTGCAGTAGCAGAGCTTGGAGGTAAACAGCTTGGCTATGTTTGCCTACTCAGAATACCATGAGCAGGAGACCTGATTTCGAGGCAAAGAGATACATTTCACCCAAATTATATTTGCTACTGAATGTGAGAACACCCATATTCTCTCTAATGGTGTGAGGTTACCAACCCTCTTGTCTCTCTCTTCTCCATCTCTCCAATATCATCATTTATATCAGTGCCCAATTCATAGCTTATTCTTGATTTTAAGTAGTTATATGCTAATCAGTTCGTATTGAATTTCCTGACATTTGATTTATGCTACTACGCCAATGTTAACTTGATTTAATTTAATTGCTTTGGTTTACAGTCTTTTGAAAAGTGCATGGAGGAACATTATTAGTGTATAAATGCCCCAGGGTTTGAAACTGAGAGTACTTTTAGAAAATGCTTTCTGAGAGGAAAAGATGAGCACCTCAGCCCATGAAATGAATGAGTCAGTGCTGGGCTGTAAAGGCCTGTGATGAACTTGAGTGTGTGGGACCCACTGGCTGGAGAGAGAAAACTAGAGGACTCTAACAAGCCAACTTGCTCCTGGAGTATAAAATGCTTCTCAGGTATTTCTACGTAAGGGTTAGTAACCCAGGGTAACCTCATTACTCTCTGAAAGTGGGCTAACATTCAACTTGAGGTGCAATGATGTGTCTTGAGCTGTGAAAATCAGGTCTTTCTTGGCATTAGAAAGCTTCAGTCATCCAGAGTGACCCAGATCTAGCCTTACTATGCTTTCATTTCCAACAAAACCTCCGGCCTCAGGAAACTTACATGGTCAAGCACTATTGGATGAAGATTCTCCCAGAGACCTCATAGTTGTTTCAGCTTTGTGACAAACAGAAAGGGGAGCCACCATGCATCCCCTGGTGGGATCTCTGGAAAGCATCACCAGGAAATCAAGCTGATGTCTGAATCATTTACTCATCTTTGCCAGGCATTAGAAACTTAGAATGATTCAACAGGAACGCTGAGAAGTAGTGCAGGACACTGCCCTCTTCCCCCAAAGCAGTATATAAATGGAGTCACATGGAAGTATGTTGTATTTAATTCCTCAAGGGAAGATTGCCCAAGTATAGTCAGAAAACAGTTCCAAATGTATGTTTTCAGTCTGCTATCCAGGTTTCTTAAGTTGTAGCTTAATTTCTGCTATATATGCAGGTGGAACCAATGGCTGTCCATGGTGGTTTAGTCCCTGGGAGCTCTGGTTGGTTGGTATTGTTGTTCTTATGGAGTTGCAAACCCTTTCAGCTTCTTCAGTCCTTTCTCTAATTCCTCCAACAGGGACCCCATTCTCAGTTTAGTGCTTGGCTGCTAGCATTCACCTCTGTATTTGTCATGCTCTGAAGAGCCTCTTCAAAAAGACAGCTCTATCAGGCTGCTGTCAGCATGCACTTCTTGGCATCAGCAATATTGTCTGGGTTTTGTGGCTGCATGTATATGGGCTGGATCCCCAGGTGGGACAGGCTCTGAATGGCTATTTCTTCCATCTCTGCTCCAAAATTTATCTCCATATCTCCTACTATTAATATTTTGTTCCCTCTTCTAAGAAGGACTGAAGTATCCCCAGGATAGTCATCCTACTTATTGAATTTCATGTGATCTATGGATTGTATTTTGGGTAATCTGAGCTTTTGAGCTAATATCCACTTATCAGTGAATGCACACCATGTGTGCTTTTGTGATTGGGTTACCTCACTCAGGATGATATTTTCTAGTTCCATCCATTTGCCTATGAATTTCATGAAGTCATTGTTTTTTAATAGCTGAGTAGTACTCCATTATATAGATGTACTGTATCCATTTTCCTGTTAAAGGACATCTAGGTTCTTTCCAGCTTCTGGCTACTATTAATAGGGCTGCTATGAACATAGTGGAGCGTGTGTCCTTGTTATATGTTGGAGCATTTTTTGGGTATATGCACAGGAGTGGTATAGTTGGAACCACAGGTAGTTCAATGTCCAATTTTCAGAGGAACCTGCAGACTGATTTCCAGAGTGGTTGTACCAGTTTGCAAGCCCACCAACAATGCAAAGGGTCCTTTTTTCTACACATCGTCGTCAGCAACTGTTGATGCCTAAGTTTTTGATCTTAGCCATTCTGACTGGTATGAAGTGGAATCTCAGGATTGTTTTGCTTTGCATTTCCCTGATGACTAAGGATGTTGAACATTCCTTTAGGTACTTCTCAGTCATTAAATATTCTTCAGCTGAGAATTCTTTGTTTACTTCTATATCCCATTTTCTAATGAGATTATTTGATTCTCTGCAGTCTAACTTCTTGAGTTCTTTGTATATATTAGACATTAACACACTATCAGATATATGGTTGGTAAAGATTTTTTTCCAATCTGTTGGTTGTCATTTGTCCTAATGCCAGTGTCCTTTGCCTTACAGAAGAATTGCAATTTTATGAGGTCCCATTTGTCAATTCGTGATCTTAGAGATAAGCCATTGGTGTTCTTTTCAAGACAATTTCCCCAGTGCCAATGTGTTCAGGGCTCTTCCCAACTTTCTCTTTTATTAGTTTGAATGTATCTGGTTTTATGCGGAGGTCCTTGATCCACTTGGACTTAAGCTTTGTACAAGGCATTAAGAATGGATCGATTTACAATCTTCTACATGCTGACATCCAGTTGAACCAGCACCATTTGTTGAAAATGCTATCTTTTTTTAATTGGATGGTTTTAGCTCCTTTGTCAAATATCAAGTGACCATAGTTGTGTAGTCTCATTTCTGGGTCTTCAATTCTATTCCATTGATCTACCTGCCTGTCTTTTTATCAATACCATACAGATTTTATCACTACTGCTCTGTAAAACTGTTGAGGTCAGGGAGGGTGATTCCCCCAGAAGTTCTTTTATTGTTGAGGATAGTTTTGGGTATCCTTGGTTTTTTTTGTTTTTCCAAATGAATTTACAAATAGCACTTTCTAACTCTATGAAGAATTGAGTTGTAATTTTGATGGGGGTTGCATTGAATCTGTAGATTGCTTTTGACAAGATGGCCATTTTTACTATATTAATCCTGCCAATCCATGAGCATGGGAAATATTTTCATTTTCTGAGATCTTCATTTTCTTTCTTCAGGGACTTGAAGTTTTTGTCATACAGATCTTTCATTTGCTTGGCTGGAGTCACACAAGATATTTTATATTATTTGTGACTATTATAAAGGGTATTGATTCCCTAATTTCTCTCTCAACTTGCTTATCCTTTGGGTACAGGAAGAATGATTTGTTTGAGTTAATCTTTATATCCAGCCACTTTTCTGAAGTTGTTTATTAGGCTCGGTAGTTCTCAAGTGGAACTTTTGGGGTCACTTAAGTATACAATTATATCATCTCTAAATAGTAATATTTGATTTCTTCCTTTCCAAATTGTATCCCTCCTTTTGATGTGTGATTGCTCTCACTAGGAATTTGAGTCCTATATTGAGTAAGGAGAGAGAGAATGGGCAACCTTGTCTAATCCCTGATTTTAGTGGGATCTTTTCAACTTTCTCTCCATTTAGTTTGATGTTGGCTAGTGGTTTGCTGTATGGTTTTTGTTTTTGTTTTTTTCCACTATTTTTAGGTATGGGCTTTAATTCCTGATCTTTCCAAAATTTTTAACATGAAGGGGTATTGAATTTTGTCAAATGCTTTCTCTCCATCTATGAGATGATCATGTGGTCTTTTTCTTGAGTCTGTTTATGTAGGGGATTACATTGTACCATCTCTACTTTCCTGGGATGAAGCCTACTTGATCATGATAGATGTTCATTTAGATGTGTCCATGGACTCAGTTTGCAAGAATTTTATTGTGTATTTTTGCATCGATATTCATAAGGGAAATTGGTCTGAAGTCCTCTTTTGTTGCTAGGTCTTTGTGTAGTTTAGGTATAATTGTGGCTTCATAGAAGGAATTGGGTAGTGTTCCTTCTCTTTCTATTTTGTGGAATAGCTTGGACAGTATTGTTATTAGGTCTTCTACAAAGGTCTGCTAGAATTCTCCACTAAACCCATCTGGTCCTGGGCTTTGTTTGGTTGGGAGACATTTAATAACTGCATTTATTTCTTTAGGATTCATGTGACTGTTTTGATTGTTTATCTGGTCCTGATTTAAATTTGGTATCTGATATCTGTCTAAAAAATTGTGCATTTCATCCAGATTTTCCAGTTTTGTTGAATAAAGGTTTTTCTAGTAGGATCTGATGAATTTTTTAATTTCCTCAGATTCTGTTGTTATGTCTCCCTTTTCATTTCTGATTTTGCTAATTTGGATACTGTTGCTATGCCCTCTGGTTAGTCTGGCTTAGGATTTAAGTATCATGTTGATTTTCTCAAAGAATCAGCTCCTGGTTTTGTTGATTCTTTGTATAGTTCCTTTTGTTTCTACTTGGTTGATTTCAGCCCTGAGTTTGATTATTTTCTGCTATCTATTCCTCTTGGGTGTATTTGTTTCTTTTTGTTCTAGAGCTTTTAGGTGTGCTGTCAAGTAGCTAGTGTTTGCTCTCTACAGTTTCTTTTGGATGCACTCAGATCTATGACTTTTCCTCTTAGCACTGCTTTCATTGTATTCCATAAGTCTGGGTATATATATCATTTTCATTAAATTCTAAAAAGTGTTTAATTTCTTTCTTTATTTCTTCCTTGACCAAGTTATCATTGAGTAGAGAGTTGTTCACCTTCCAATATATGTGGGCTTTCTGTCATTTTAGTTGTTATTAAAGACCAGCCTTAGTCTGTGGTGATCTGACAGGATGCATGAGATTATTTCAATCTTCTTATATCTGTAGAGGCCTGCTTTTTTATCTATTTTATGGCCAATTTTGGAGAAGGTACCTTGAAGTGCTGTAAAGAATGTATATTCTTTGGTATTCGGATAAAATATTCTATAGATTTCTGTTAAATCCATTTGGTTCACAATTTCTTTTCGTTTCTCTGTGTCTCTGTTTATTTTCTGTTTCCATGATCTATCTATTGCTGAGAGTGTTGCATTGAGGTCTCTCACTATTATTGTGATAGGTGCGATGTGTGATTTGAGCTTTAGTAACGTTTCTTTTATGAATGTAGGTGCACTTACATTTGGAACATACATAGATTGAGAGTTCATCTTGGTGGATTTTTCCTTTGATGAATATGAAGTGTCCTTCCTTATCTTTTTTGATAACTTTGGTTGAAAGTCAATTTATTTATTTATTTATTTATTTATTTTTTGATGTTACAATGGCTACTCCAACTTGTTTCTTGGAAGCAATTGCTTAGGAATTTCTTTCCAGCCTTTTACTCTGAGGTAGTGTCTGTTTTTGTCACTAAGGTGTGTTTCTTGTATGCAGCAAAAGGCTGGGTCCTCTTTATGTATCCAGTCTATTAGTCTATGTCTTTTTGTTGGGAAATTGAGTCCATTGATATTAAGATATATTAAGGAATAGTGATTGTTGTTTCCTGTTACTTTTGCTGTTAGAAGTGGAATTATATGTGTGTGACTCTCTTGTTTTTTTTGCAAGATGATTACTTTCTTGCTTTTTGTAGAGTGTAGTTTCCCTCCTTTTGTTGGAGTTTTCCATCTATTATCCTTTGTGGATTTGTGGAAAGATATTGTGTTAATTTGGTTTTGTCATAGCATATCTTGATATCTTTATCTATGTTAATTGAGAGTTTTGCTGGACACAGTAGCCTAGGTTGGCATTTGTGTTCTCTTAGGTTCTGTAGGACATCTGCCCAGTATCTTCTGGCTTTCACAGTCTCTGTTGAGAAGTCTGGTGCAATTCTGATAGGTCTGCCTTTATATGTTACCTGACCTTTCCCCCTTACTGCTTTTAATATTCTTTCTTTGTTTTGTGTGTTTGGTGTTTTGACTATTATGTGACAGGAGGAATTTCTTTTCTGGTCCAATCTATTTGGAGTTCTGTAGGCTTATTGTATGTTTATGGGCATCTCTTTCTTTAGCTTAGGGAAGTTTTCTTCTATAATTTTTGTTGAAGATATTTACTGGCCCTTTAAGGTGGGAGTCTTCACTCTCTTCTCTATCTATTATCCTTAGGTTCAATCTTCTCATTGTGTCCTAAATTTACTGGATGTTTTGGGTTAGGAGATTTTTGCATTTTATATTTTCTTTGGCAGCTGTGTCAATGTTTTCTATGGTATCTTCTGCTCCTATGATTTCTCACTTCTATATCTTGTATTCTGTTGGTGATGCTTGTATCTATGACACCTTATCATTTTCCTAGGTTTTTTTTTTCTCCAGGGTTATCTTGCTTTGTGATTTCTTTATTGTTTCTATTTCTATTTTTAGATCCTGGATAGTTTTGTTCAATTCCTTCACCTGTTTGTTTTGTTTTCCTGTAATTCTTTATGGATTTTTGTGTTTCTTCTTTAAGGGCTTCTACTTCTTTACCTGTGTCCTGTATTTCTTTAAGTGAGTTATTTAGTCCTCATTAAAGTCCTCTATCATCATCATGAGATGTGATTTTAATCTTCTTTTCCCATGTGTCATGATATCCAGTATTTGCTTTGGTGGGAGAACTGAACTCTGATGATGCCAAGTAGTCTTGGTTTCTATTGCTTAGGTTCTTGTGCTTGCCTCTTGCTATCTGGTTGTCACTGGTGTCAGTCGGTCTTGCTGTCTCTGACAGTGGATTGACCTTCCTTTAAACATTGTGTGTCAGCATTCCTGGAGACAGGCTTTCTTCCAGCAGCATCTGTGTACAGAGAGCTGTGTAACAGGGAGAGCTCTGGGCATAGGTGGAAACCAGAAAGATCCTGTCCAGACTGCTCCTGGGTTTCTGTGTCCCGAGCGCTCTAGACAGGTCTCTTGGAGCAGAAGTGGTGGTCTTCCCTCTACTGTCAGGTGTGTTAGCATTCCTGGTGACTGCCATGTAGGCAGAGACTGATATTCATCATATATTAATTAACTACAATTACTTCTTCCCAATCCAGTGATCTGATGATTTGTCCAGTAGAAGTAATTATATAAAAGGGTGCCTTGGTGGCTAAAGGATGTTTCATGCAAGTCTGAGTACCTGTTTGATACCGAGAACCCACTTAAATGCTGGCTGGGTGTGGGCTTTGGAAGCAGAAAAGGAAAGAGGGAAATGTAATTATATAATCCCCCAAATAAATAGATAAATAAGCTGAACAATAAAAAATAATATGGATGGGTATTACATACCTGTAGCATGTACACTTATGTACTCACACAAATAACGATTGAGACAAAGGAAAAACAATGTAAACTAAGGGGTTAATAAGAATCTTTTCAATGGGCCCCAAATAGATGGTACTTAAATGCTATCACTGGAAAGCATTATCTAGGGAAGTATTTATTTTTATTTTTTCAATCAATTCCAAGGACTTGGTATATGAAGTTCACCAGCCTAAGTCCTTAACAACACATTATTATATATGATCAAATTTCCCTCTGCCTTTGCCTTTAAAATAAGCTGAGTATTTCCTTTTCAACTTGCTGTTTAAAGTATATGTTGTTAGACATAGTCAGTGCATGTTTGAGAAAGCAAAGTGCATTAGCCATAAAGAATCATGTATGGTACAAAGGTGTCATCTTTGGTAAAAGAGAGAGCAGGAGATAGGGTCGAGAGAGGATGGGTCATTGTACAACAGTTGCCAAATATTATTTTCAAATGACAGTTAATAGATCACAAGGGCAGGAAGAATAACAGTACAGTGAAATCAGGAGTGACAATGTTTTCTTTGCATAAATCTGCTGAAAAGAGGTTGTAGAGAAAGGGATGCCATATATATTTAGGAAATGAGTAAGTCTAAATCTTAGACACAGAGCAGAGCAAATTCCTCTGGTTCTCTCCACTTTACTGGAATACAAACAGTTACTTCTATAGTAGGTGTGTGAGATAGTCGTTAGAGTCTAAACAGAAGCTATGGATGCTGGACTCCCCAACCTTGGACCTGCCTTTGAAAGCGCTTGGTGGAAAACAGAACTAGCACACATTCCTATTCTTTGTCTCTGGGCTGTGTCTGGCAGTAGGACTGGCATTGCAAAGGCTACTGGGAGCTCATCGTAAAGAGGAAGGGGTCTTAATGCTCCTGGAATAACTACCAGCTAGAGCAGCAAGAGTTAGTGAATGAACATCTTAGCTGAGCCATTCTTCACTTGAGGCAATTCTGAGATATGTTACATAAACTTTCTTTAAAACAATCTCCAGCATGTCCAAGCCCAGGCTCATAGAGACATGGTCAAACTGCCTGGAGAGTCTACCTCAACTTCTAATTCCTTTACTCTGACAGGAAATTAATTCCCAATAAAACCTAGGATTCTGATGTTAGGTAGGAGTCAGTGTTTCAGAGTTGCTTCAACTGCACAGTCCTGACACCATTTCAGTGTTGAAAATGAGCTAATCACTACGGGACTCCTCTGACTCTGCCAATGAAAGCCATACCTCAGCGGTGTTAGGAAAACCATGCATGTATCTGTTCATCCTAGAGACACTGGCTCTTCAAACATATGATGACCTGTCACACAGTCACTTGAGTGGTGTCTTTAATTAGAATGGAGGTGACTAGATGGAACATGGTTAAAATCTCTACAGATAAATGTCATTGTTACATTCTACAAAAGAAGAATATTATATTTCAAAGTACTCCAAGTTGAGGAAAGCATTGATTTACACATTATAGCTTGCTTCTAAAATTTTTTTAAGTTCTACTAAATAGAGGGCAAAAACAATTGTCCCGGTTTCATGTGGAGGCCACCAATCAGTCAAATAGTTTCCAATCCCATTTGGCAGTTCAGGCAAAGCATGTGGAATTCACAGCAGTCTACCCCAGTCCAAAAGAAGAAAAGAGAAACAAATTTAATCCTTGTTGTCTGATGAACTCCCACTATCCAGATCACATGCTGCTGAGCAAACAGCTCCACAGGCCCTGCTTGGGAAAACATTTGACAGTCAGCCAAAGGCTCGCCCTCCCCCCCAAGCCTCAATTTGTCAATTTATAAAAACAGTTGGGAAGGTATTAGGGGCTGAGCATGGCTAGGAAGAAGGGATTGTTGTAGTTACTGTTTATAAACCCAGGCTGTGACCCAGTTCCAGGGAAGTCATACTTTGGAAGCATCTTTCTCATAGTTACATATTCTGTCACCACACAGAAGGCACACAGGCCTCTGGAATTAATTTTTTAAATTTAATTTAAAAAAGAGAATTTAAAATTTACTGGTATTCTTAGGAAGATAAAGAAAATGGTTTACATTCCTTGAAGCCATTTTTTTTAAAGATTGACAGAGACTCTGTGGTTTCTAAATAGGAACATTTTTAACTTGTTAAACAACTAATCTGAGATTGTTTAAAAAAATAGGATAAAAAAGACACACACACACATATAGCCTAAAAATAATGAGGAAATGCCAAACCAAATGTATTACTCAAATGTCCTCTTCCAATCTCCTTTTGTTTTCTCCAAGATGTTTTTAATATAAACACAGGTAAAATTTAAATTTTGAATGACTTTAACAATGAAATTAAGGTTATAGGAGACTATTCATATCAGATTTGCTCCTATATCATTTGAGACATGTGTTTTCAAATTTCTGTAAAAGTTTTCTAATGAAGGAGAACAGTGTAGGGATAGGAGAAGGTACATCTTTAGTAAAGCTGAGAAGTTAAAGTGTAATCTCCTCAACTGAACTGAGGGCTCCTAGCTGTGTTTAGCTCAGCATGCTATCCAGACTCAGGGCTTTTAACAGGCTCTCTCTTGTCTCTGTCTCTCTGTCTCTCTGTCTCTCTCTCTCTCTCTCTCTCTCTCTCTCTCTGTCTCTCTCTCTCTCTCTCTCTCTCTGTCTCTCTCTCTGTGTGTGTGTGTGTCTTTTCTCTTTCTCCCTGTCTCTGTCTCTTTCTCTGTCTCTCTCTCTCTCTCTCTCTCTCTCTCTCTCTCTCTCTCTCTCTCTCTCTCTCTCTCTCTCTATGGTGTTTTATAAATGAATATTTAAAAACTAGTGTTCATGGGAAATGTCAAAAGTACTAGAATAAAATAATAAACATATCAATATTTTGCTCTTTTGGCAAAATAATGACAATTATAAGGCAGTGGATTCTGAAAGTCAAATGATTTAAAAAAAATGCTCTTTTCATGTCTGGCAAATCTACGGTTTTTAACAGCCCAAAATAAGATGACTGTCCATATTTTGAAATGACAACTTGTCACTTACACAAATGTAGAAACTCCATTTCCAGTAAGGGGGGAATGTGAAGAGAAGTGAGGCATACTGGTAACTGAGAGAGGAATTTAAATCAAATTACCTTGTCTCTGTCCCTTGAGCCTTTGGGCATTTATACAGACTTTTGAGCTCCACTAGCTTCCTCCGTTGATGGAATAATAATGGTAATAATAATAATAATAATAATAATAATAATAATAATAATACAAGGGAGGATGTGGTTCAGGTGATATATGTAAGTGATTTATAAGGTAACTACAAGGGATAACATAAAATAAGAAATGCCAGTCTAAACTTTGCTCATTAATACCAACTATGAGTATTGCTAAGGTTGCTATGCTATCACAGATTGGGGGAAGAAGAGAACAGGCATTTGTTTTCTCACAGCCCTTGGGGTTGGCAGTAGCAGTTGTATGTGTTGCAGATTTTACTTCCTTTAAAGCCTGTCTCTAGCTTGTCTATGGTTGTGATCATTGCTTCATTAAGTAGTAATGTCCTGCACACACCTGGTGTCTCTTTGTCCCATTTCCTTTTCTTATAAAAACAACAAATCTATCCTATCAGTCTTTACTCTAATGCTCTAATGGTCCCATTTTTACTTACTTATTTTCTACTGGGCCCTGTTTATTTAAATATTCTCACATTCTGAGCAACTGTAGGTTGGGTTATGTTTGGAATTAAGAAGAATAGATTTCAGCCCAGAACATCATCTAAACTCAAGTTTTGATATGAAAATGTGTTGGTCAATGGCTGGAACACCGAGACTATGCTGATGGCTGTTCGGCTAACTAATTAGCAGAGTGCCAGAATTAAATTAAAGCATTTGTAGAGAATGACATGTTAAAATTGTTATGAAAACAAGTCCATTACCAAATAGCACATTTATTTACACCAATGGCCTCACAACATTAACCACTAAATGGAGTAGCTAATGGACTTTAGATGATAAGGAATGATTCCCTTAGCTATTCTTTGCTTTGGCTAATAGAATAGTCTTTCAATTTAATCAGGCTCAATGAAATAAGGGCCACTGCTATGTTCAACTCCCAACCTCCATTCCCCAATATTTTTCACTAAACTTTTTCAAATTATTTCTGATAACTATGAAACAAAAACTCCTGGACATTATATTAATAGTCATGGTGGATAACAGTCAATCTAGACAACAATGAGAGCTCACCACTTGTAGATGTATGCCAAGTATTTTATATTTGTTACCTGTTTAAGCCTCATACATGCTAATAATGCATGCCTTATTTTAACACAGAAGGACCTGAGGTTTATAGCTAGCTGAGCTGTGAGGCAGCCAAGATTACAGGTCAGACCTATGTCTAGGAAGTGCATGCTATTCTTAAAAGTGAACAGTTCTAAAGACTCAGCCACATCAAAATTCCAGCAAGTCAGTGAAGAAATGAAATTTAAGAATAAAGATACTGCTAATTAGTAAAAGTCAAATTCTTTGGAGGAAACTTCCAAATTACAAGTCCTTGGCTTTCTCACTTCTTCTCTGGGTGATCTGGGAATACCTCCAAGGAGCAGCAAATGTTGCTAAGCTTCAGAAACACAGGTTTCCATTCAGCCCAGCACTGCTGCTTTGTATATGGTGCCTGAACAACTGTGATTCATCCCAGGGGTCTCAGAACCTCTCAAGGTAATGTAACTGACATAGTGCTGTAGAGTCCTTCTTAGACTCACTAGTGAGTCCTCCTCACCAGGTCTGGCCAGAGCAGGGTTTGCAATGTACAGTAATAGAATTAATGGTTCTAAAATATCAGTACTTGTATAGTAGAAAGGAACAATGGAGAAAATAGATGGTGGATAGTAGGAACTGGACTTTTTGCTGTGTGTGTGTGTGTGTGTGTGTGTGTGTGTGTGTGTGTGTGTGTGTGTGTGTAGGGGATGGGGGTGTTACTGAAAAGCCAGAGGATAAAAGCTTCATATGGTAAAAAATTAGACTTGGAGAAATTGGTGCTTATGTATAGAAAAAAATCTGGCAAACACGCCCAGGATCAGAGGCAAGGAAGCCACAACACCTGCCCCATCATCTGAAGGAATTGGGTACTCCAGGATCCAGGGATGCAGAAATCTCCGTCCAGCCAGCGGCATGGGTCCCTTCCAGTCTGAACCAGTGCCCTAAGCAGACCTTGGGTGCTGTCTCCACACCCATTTCCACAAAACCCAGAGGAAGTTCAACTCCCAGGTACTCTGAAATGCCTAGGTTCAGAGGTGTGGAGGCCACAACATCTGCCCAACACCGGGAGTAACTGGGTTTCCCAGAATCCAGGAAGGCAGGAACCCCTGCCCAGCCAGTAGCACTGGTCCCTTCCCATCTGGACCCCTAGCAGAACTGGAGTTATGGCTCTGCATCCACTCCCAGGATCACAGCATCACAGAGGAAGCTCGACTCCCAGAAGATTGAACAGACCCAGGAGCAATAAAGCTCTTATAGACTCGAGATCACAGTTGAGACCACAACATCTTTCCCAACACCCAGCATAACTGGGATTCTCAAAAGAACTGGGGAAACAAATCCACACCCACCCAGAGAAAAGGGTTCCTTCCTGCTTGCACCAGTGCTGACAGCAAACCCAGGCCTCTGATTCCCCACCCACCCCTGCAATACCCAGAGAAAGCTTGACCCCCAAGAGATTGGTCACACCCAGAATCTCAGAATCACTTGATCTCAGAAACAAAGAATCACAGAGACAGCTGGACTCTGAAGAGTTCTGACACAACCAGGATCACAGGAGTGACCAGCTCCAGTCAGAGACAGCAAGGGCAGGTAGCACTAGAAATAACCAGATTCTGAAAGGCAAGAGTACCCAGTTCTCCCAGAACAGCAAATCCTGGATACCGCAGCACACCAGAAAAGGAAGATTCCAATTCAAAACCACATCTAATGATGATGATAAAGGATTTTAGAAAGGACATAAATAACTCCCTTAAAGAAATACAGGACAACACAGGGGAACAAGTAAAAGCTCTTAAAGAGGAAAGACAAAAATCCCTTAAAGAATTAAGAGAAAACACAGCCAAACAAAGGAATTGAACCATTCAAGACTCTAAAAATGGAAATAGAAACAATAAAGAAATCACAAAGGGAGACAACCCTAGAGATAGAAACCCTAAGAGAGAGATCAGGTGTCATAGGCGCAGGCATCACCAACAGAATACAAGAGATTGAAGAGAGAATTTCAAGGGAAGAAGACACAATAGAAAACATTGACACAATAGTCAAGAAATGCAAAACACAAAAAGCTTCCAACCCAAAACATCCAGGAAATCCAGGACACAATGAGAAGACCAAACCAAAGGATAATAGGTATAAAAGAGAGTGAAAGCATCTTCTTGGAACAAATCCAAAAGAAGAGAGCCATACAAACAGAATTCCACCTCTAACAAAAAAATAACAGGAAACAACAGTCACTATTCCTTAATATCTCTTAACATCAATGGACTCAATTCCCCAGTAAAAAGACATAGACTAATAGACTAGATATATAAAGAGTATCCAGCATTTTGCTCCATACAGGAAACACACCTCAGTGACAAAGACTACCTCAGAGTAAAAGGCTGGAAAACAATTTTCCAAGCAAATGGTCCTAAGAAACAAGCTGGATTAGCCATTGTAACATCAAATAAAATCGACTTTCAACCAAAAGTTATCAAAAACAGTAAGGAAGGACACTTCATATTCATCAAGGGAAAAATCCACCAAGATGAACTCTCAATCCTCAAATATCTATGCTCCACATGCAAGGACAACCACATTCATAAAAGAAACCTTTCTAAAGCTCAAAGCACACATTGCACTTCACACAATAATAATGGGAGACTTCAACACCCCAGTCTCAGCAATGTACAGATCATGGAAACAGAAATGAACCAGAGAAACATAGAAAGTAACAGAAGTTATTAACCAAATCGATTTAACATATTCTATAGAACATTTCATCCTAAAACAAAAGAATATACCCTCTTCTCAGCACCTCATGGTACCTTCTCCAAAACTGACCATGTAATCGGTCACAAAACAGGCCTCAACAGATACAGGAAGATTGAGATAATCCCATGTATCCTACCAGATCACCACGGACTAAGACTGGTCATCAATAACAACACAAACATGCAGAAAGCCCACATACACATGGAAGCTGAACAATGCTCTACTCAATGATAACTTGGTCAAGGAAGAAATAAAGAAATTAAAGACATTTTAGAAGGTAAGGAAATGAAGACACAACATACCCAGACTTATGGGACACAATGAAAGCAGTGCTAAGAGGAAAGTTCATAGATCTGAGTGCCCCTAAAAAGAAATTGGAGAGAGCATAAACTACCAGCACACCCAAAAGCTCTATAACAAAAAGAAGCAAATAAACCCAAGAGGAATAGATAGCAGAAAATAATCAAACTCAGGTCTGAAATCAACCACATAGAAACAAAATGAACTATACAAAGAATAAACAAAACCAGGAGCTAGTTATTTGACAAAATCAACCAGAAAGATTAAACTCTTAGTTTAATCTAACTAACCAGACTAACCAGAGGGCAAAGAAAAAGTATCCAAATTAACAAAATCAGAAATGAAAAGAAAAACATAACAAAAGAAACAGGAAATTCAAAACATTACCACATCCTAATACAAAAGCCTATACTCAACAAAACTGGAAAGTCTGTATGAATCACACAATTTTCTAGACAGATACCAGGTAACTAAATTAATGGATCAGATAAACCATCTGCATAGTCCTGTAACCCCCACAGAAATAAAAGCAGTCATTAAAAGTTTCCCAACCAAAAAAAGCCAAGGACCAGATGGGTTTAGTGTAGAATTCAATCAGACCTTCATAGAATACCTAATACCAATACTTTTCAAACTATTGCACAAAATAGAAACAGAAGGAACAATACAATTTCTTCTATGAAGCCACAATTACACTTATACCTAAACCACACAAAGATCCAATAAAGAAAGAGAATTTCAGACAAATTTCCCTTTCAAATATTCATGCAAAAATACTCAATGAAACTCTCACAAACCAAATCTAAGAACACATCAAAACAACCATCCATCATTTTCAAGTAGGCTTCATTCCAGGATTCAGGGATGGTTACATATACAGAAATCCATCAACATAATCCACTATATAAACAAACTAAAAAAAAAAGAGATCATTTCCTTAGATGTTGAGAAAGTATTTGACAAAATTCAACACCCCTTCATATTAAAAGTCTTGGACAGATCAGGAATTCAAGGAACATACATAACTATAATAAAAGCAATTTACAGAAAACCAGGAGCCAACATCAAACTAAATGGAGAGAATCATGACCCAATCCCACTAAAATCAGGAACTAGGCAAAGCTGCCCACTCTCTCCCTACTGACTCAATACAGTACTTCAAGTCCTAGGCAGAGCCATCAAACAACAAAAGGAAGTCACAGAAATACAAATTGGAAAGAAAGACGTCAAAATATCACTATTTGTGGGTGATATGATAACATATTTAAGTGAGGCCATAAGTTCTGCCAAAGAACTCCTAAGCCTAACAAACAACTTCAGCAAAGTGACTGGGTATAAAGTTAACTCAAACAAATCAGTAGCTTTCCTCTACTCAAAGGATAAACAGGTTGAGAAAGAAATTAGGGAAAAGACACCCTCCACAATAGTCCGAAATAACATAAAATACCTTGGTGTGACGCTAACCAAACAAGTGAATGATCTGTATGGCAAGAACTTCAGGTCTCTGAAGAAAGAAGTTGAAGAAGATCTCAGAAAATGGTAAGATCTCCCATGCTCATGGATTGGCAGGATTAATATAGTAAAAATGGCCATCTTGCCAAAAGCAATCTACAGATTCAATGCTATCTCCATCAAAATTACAACTCAATTCTTCATAGAGTTAGAAGAGCAATTTGCAAATTCATTTGGAATAATAAAAAAACCAGGAGAGCCAAAACTATCCTCAACAATAAAAGAACGTCAGGGGAATCACCCTCCCTGATCTCAAGCTGTATTACTGAGCGATAGCGATAAAAACTTTATGGTATTGGTAGAGAGGCAGGCAGGTAGATGAATGGAATAGAAATGAAGACCCAGAAATGAACCCATACACCTATTGTCACTTGATCTTTGACAAAGGAGCTAAAACCATCCAGTGAAAAAAAGATAGCATTTTCAACAAATGGTGCTGGTTCAACTGGAGGTCAACATGTAGAAGAATGCAAATTGATCTATTTTTATTGCCCTCTACAAAGCTCAAGTCCGAGTGAATCAGGGACCTCCACATAAAAGCAGATCCACTCAAACTAATATAAAGAAAAAGTGAGGAAGAGCCTTGAACTCATGGACACATGGGAAAATTTCCTGAACAGAACACCAATGGCTTATGCTCTCACATCAAGAATTGACAAGTGTTACCTTATATAATTGCAAAGCTTCTGTAAGGCAAAGGAAACTGTCATTAGTACAAAACGGCAACCAACAGATTGGGAAAAGACCTTTACCAATCCTACATCTGATAGAGGGCTAATATCCAATATATACAAAGAACTCAAGAAGTTAGACTCCAGAGAATTAAATAACCATATTAAAAATGGGGTACAGAGCTAAAGAAATCATTCTCAGCTCAGGAATATCGAATAGCTGAGAAGTACCTAAAGAAATATTCAACATCCTTAGTCATCAGGGAAATGCAAATCAAACAACCCTGAGATTCCATGTCATACCAGCCAGAATGCTAAGATCAAAATCTCAGGTAACAACAGATGCTGGCAAGAATGTGGAGAAAGAGAAACACTCCTGCAGTGATGGTGGGATTGCAAGCTGCTACAACCACTCTGGAAAGCAGTTTGTCAGTTCCTCAGAAAATTGTACATAGTACTACCTGAGGATTCAGCCATACCACTCCTGGGCATATACCCATAAGATTCTCCAACATATAACAAGGACACATGCTCCACTATGAACATAGCAGTCTTATTTATAATAGCCAGAAACTGGAAAGAACCCAGATGTCCTTCAACAGAAGAATGGTTACAGAAAATGTGGTACATTTACACAATGGAATGCTACTCAGCTATTAAAAATTAACAATTTCATGAAATTCTTAGGCAAATAGATGGAACTAGAAAATATCATCTTGAGTGAGTTAACCCAATCACAAAAAACTCACATGGTATGAACTCACTGATAAGTGGATATTAGCCCAGAAGCTGGGATTACCAAAGATACAATCAAGAGACCATATGAAGCTCAAGAATAAAGATGACGAAAGTGCAGATCCTTCAGTCCTTCTTAAAATATGGAATAAAAATATTAATAGGAGGAAGTATGGAGACAAAGTTTGGAGCAGAGACTGAAGGAATGGCCATTCAGAGCCTGCTCCACCTGGGGATCCAGCCCATATACATAATCCACCAAATCCAGACAATATTGTTGATGCCAAGCAGTGCATGCTGACAAGAGCCTGATAGAACTTTCTCCTGAGAGGTTCTGCCAGAGCATGACAAATACAGAGACAAATGCTCATAGCTCAACCTTGAACTGAGAGTGGGTTCCCCATTAGAGGAGTTGGAGAAAGGATTGAAGGAGATGAAGGGGTTTGTAACCCCTTAAGGACAACAATACCAACCAACCAGAGCTCCCAGGGACTAAAGTACCATCCAATGAGTATACATGGACAGCCCTATGGCTCCAGCTGCATGTGTAGCAGAGGATGGTCTTGTTGGGCACCAATGGGAGAAGAAGCCCTTGACACTGCCAAGGCTGGACCCACCCAGTGTAGGGGAATGTCAGGGCGGGTAGGCAGAGTGGGGTAACACCCTCATAGAAAAAGGGGGATGGGGCATGGGATGGGGTTTTATGGACAGGAAATGTTAAAAGGTATAGCATTTGAAATGTAAATAAAAGAATTCAAAAATATACACAATAAAATTATGGTTTGTTTTGCATAATTCCCTTTTCAGTTGGAAGAATCTAGAAACAATGACATTACAGTAATAGCAATCCATTCTCAAAAAATAAGCAAATAAACAAATAAAAAATAAATTTGGCTTTGGATAGTAATAAATTAGATAAACTAAGAAAAATTTGGAAGAGAAAATAAGGAAGTAAAAATGACCAAAACAACAACAACATCATCAACAACAGCAACGAGATTATGTTCAAGGGATTTAGATGAATCTTGACAAACTCCTGAGACAACGTAAATAAAATAATAAATAAGCAAGTACCATATGCAGAGAATACAGTATTTAAACAGGAGAAAATGAACACATTTTACTGTGGAGTCATCTAACTAAACCAACTTCAAGGTTAATATTAACAAAATCAACCTCTATTGTTAGCATGAGTGGAGAGTATAAGCTGATATGATCTGACAAGAGCAAATTACTTCTATGGTCTTCTCCCAAGAATGCCCTGTCTAGTCTACCAGGTTTTAGGAATATATTAGAGAAATTCCAATTAGCATCCCACAAAATATCTCTTCAAATTAAGAAAGGCCATTGAAAACAAGAGAAGTCTGAGAACTATGTCACTTCAGAGATGTGACTTCCAAATGGGCTGTAGATCCTGATGAAGATTCTGGAATAGACAGAGCACATTGAGGGAAATTGAGGAACTGGAATAAAGTAGGGAACTTCATCTCAAGATAATGCTTCAGGATTGGCTGAGGGACTGTGACATGTGCCATACCATGTAAGAGCTAAGTAGCAGAGGGCACAGAGTATAAGAAATTTTGGAACCCAGTTCTCTTTTCAAAATAATTTTTCAAATTTAAAATCTCTAAAATTAAAAAAAGAAATTAGATATAATGATGATATAGTTCCAGTTAATCTCTACCTTCTTTATTTAAATTTACAAGTATCTAAAACTGGTAAGAAATGAAATAGTGAAATGGAGAATATTAAGTTTTATTTATAATTTCTTTGAATACTAAAACTTGGAATAGTTTTTCATTTTTTTTTTGAGAATTTCATGCTGCATGCTTGATTATATTTGTCCACAGTTCCTCTTCCTAACTCCTCACCCAACTCCCCCTTTTCTTTTAGTAACCCAATAAGTCCAATTTATGCTGCACATATACTTCAGAGTCACTAGAGTGCGATCAACCGTCCAGGAATGACACCCTTAAAGAAAAAGAATCCCTCTTACAACTGAAAGTCCCGGTTGTCCAAAGCTCCTAACTGAGGAGCTTATGGGTGGACCCTAACAACTTCTCAATGTGTGTAAGGATATGAAATGACTTGGTCTTGTAACAGGTCTTGTGTAAGCATTCTCAGCTAGTGTGAGTTCAGGAATGCAATGGTCCTATCATATCCAGATATGCAGTCGGTTTCCCTGACACAGTTTGTTGTGCTTTCAAAGTGCTATAGCTATTATGGCTCCCTGGACTTCAGAATCTTATGAAACAACCTTCTCTATGCTTTCAAAGTGCTTTAGGCACTATGACATATAAGTAGGGAATAGAAAATGGAGGCTCTTATAGGACACTCTGTCAGCAAACAACTCACTTTTGCCAACTAGACTAAAAGAAAGGCAACTTGTGGGCAGTTTATAGACTCCACAGTTAAACTATGCATCAGACCCTGGGGAAATATCGGAGATGTTTAAAGGGTTCTGCTCAAACCTCGAGTTCTCAGAACAGAAGCAGAGAGTGTGGATGATCTACCTTGATTCGTTTGACTGCCTCTAGGCAGTGGAGAGCTGTGTCTTTACTGGCATACCACTGAACCTGAGTGCGAAGTGGGAGGCAGAGTTCTAAGAATAATCAAGGTTTTGTTTCCAGAAGACTTAGATGCTATGCAGGCTGAAATATCTGCTGCCCAGGGTACTATTATGAACTTAACAATCCAAAGAGAAGACTGGAACAAGCAGAATATTTAGAAATCAAACATCCTTGTGCTGGCTAGTCTTATGTTAACTTGACATAAGAGTAGATTTATCTGAAAGGAGGGTACCTCAATTGAGAAAATAAGATACATAAGATCTGACTGTAAGGCCTTTTCATAATTACGAATTGAGAAGGAGAGCTCAGCCCATTGTGGGTGGTTCCATCCCTGGGCTGGTGGTCCTGGGCTCTGTAAGAAAGCAGGCTGAGCAAGCCACGGGGAGCAAGACAGTCCTTCCATGGACTCTACATCAGCTCTTGACTCTGGGTGCCTGCCCTGCTTGAGTTCCTCGCCTGACTTCCTCTGATGAAGAACTATGATACGGAATTGTGAGCTGAATAAACTCTTTTCTCTCAAAGTTGATTTGATTATGGTGTTTCATCACAGCAACAGTAACCCTAACTGAGACAATCCCGTATCAGAGAACGGTGAAGAGAAAGCAGAAAGCAGCAAAGTCTTATTTCCAAGAATTTCCAGCAATATGCTCCAACAATGGAAGCACAGAGATGGACAACAGATATAGACAATTCTGAGGCCTCCTACAAAATACATTCCATGAGAGAAGAAGCCAAGTTGTCTGCAGTTTATCAAGGATCAGTTCACACAGTCCACAGTCCACAGTCCACTGGTGTACTTCTTTCACTTTTCTAGACCTTATTTTTGCAGTAAGTTGAGGTTTGGAATGGATGTAAATTCATTAATGAATACCAAATCTTGGGCCTGCTTCAGAGATGAGTTGGAGTAATTTAGAGTGTCCAGCTTCACAGCTCCTTTTGAGAATGAGACTTGTCTGATAATTTGTAAGATGTCCTCTGATCACTTCATCAGTAATGTTAGTGTTAAGAGAGCCCTTTGTAGGATGCAGGGTTTTTCTCCTTTTGACTGTGCAATGGACCATCATTGTTGCATGCTACAACATAACCTCTAACTTATAATTTCAGATTACATAAACAAATTCTTCCCAACTGTCCATTATTATTCCATCAGAAACTTATTCCTGGCATCCTAGGAAACCACTTCCTGTTCTGCAGCCTAGATCTGTGGGACCATTTATGGTTAGTTGGAGTCAGCAAACTTGGTTTAAAATTAGTCTGGTGGAATTCTGACCAAAAATCGCTTACTATAATTTTAAAATAAACATCCACAAATGACAAAGTGGGGCAGGGTTGTTTTTCCTTCACTGAAATCTAAGATATTTAATATAAAGGAAAATTCCAAAACTGCTACTACTACAAAATGTATTTCTGATCTCCAAATGTAAATCAATAATCATTATTAACCCTGTTTAAAACATCATGTTTAAACATATATACATATGTAATTATATGTCCATTTTCTACCCAAGAGCATCCCTTAACTCGATTTTCACTTTCACCTCCATAAAGTTCACTTTCACCTCCATTAAGTTCTCTGTAGTGAGGTATTCAGGGAATGAATCAAGGTAACTTTTTCTGTTATATCTAGGCTGTTGCCTTTTTATACTGAGACAGACCTTGGATTTCTATGTCCTTTCATAGAACTAATCAAAACAGAAAAACAATAATAGCCAAAGAAAAGTAGTTTCCTTATTATGTATGAAGGTACTCAATAAAATTTTTCCAAGTAAGCTAAAAAGATAAGAATTTTTAGTGTTCATATAAATGTATCATTTTTGTCTTGAAAAACAATAGGATTTCTCCTTCCTATGTACCTCAGGAAATCGCTACAAACCCCCAACACTCATGTGGAAGTTATGGGCAGAACCTTGAACACAGTAAAATGAATAGGAATTATTTTTCTTAAAGGCCATGTATATTGTAAACTGGGTATGTATTATTGTGCAATTTCTTTTTAATGGTGTTCAAGGTAATCATCTGGGTATGTAAATAGCAGAGTAATTGCTAAAAAGCAAATGACCACAATGCTACTTTTGTTCTCCTTTGTAATTTTTTTTTACAATCAGCAGGGGTTAGACCATTAACAATAATTTATAAATAGCCAGATAACTCTCCTTGTCTCCACCCTGAGCACTTCAGCTGATGAGGACTTCTGAGAGGTTGAAAATAGGGTATTAACAAAACACAAGTAATTTGCTCTCATCTGGAAATCATACCTGAAGCACTGGCCAGACAGGAGATTAGAAAGCATATTCCAATAAAGTTGGGAGGCTTAGAGTGGAAGGGGCTCAGACCCTGAAGGAAGGCAAATCCAATCCATTTAATTTCTTCATCCCATACCACAGTCTTGCCCCTTTGTTTAGAGTCAAAGTCAGGATGACAGCAAAGCTCTCTACACCTCACTGGCACTTAAGAACAAATTGAGCCGCCATCTCATGCTAGGGGAGCCTGTGGAGTTTACAACTTGAGAACAGATATTTGCTATTCTGGAAATGTTACCAAGATAATGTGGCTAGATTAGTGCGCTTTAGAAGCCAGCAAAAAGCAAGGGGTCATATGTGTTACGGCCAGGTTTTAAAGTGCTCCCAGCTCCATCAGCAGCATAGACAATGATCCATATGTGTGGTACATCTGGAGCTGCATGTGGCTGCCTGATTGCTTTGCTCAATGTGCCTGTGTGCTTAGTAGAATTAAGGGATTAATGCAGACTTCTCTTCACAGAGAGCACTGGTACTCACTACCATCCCACATCCCCAAATCATTTTTCTATTTCTAAGAAACATCCAATGCCATTTCTAAGAAAAGGAGAGCACATGCTGGTACACAGGAGCTCACACGTGAAGGGGCAGCAGGGAGAGCGAAGCAGGAGAGAACAGAAGAGCAAACAGCCAGGTGGCCTCTCTTGAGTAAAGATGGAGCCCTTCACATGCTCTCCACAGGAAGGTACCCACCCTGCCTTGCTCTCTTCACATGCAGCTCAGCTCAGCTCAGCCCACTTCAAGATGAAGGGGTAAGTAATTTCAAGGGAGCACATATGGAATCCTTCTGGGTAGCAGAGGGAGGTTTGATCTCAGAGACTATTTAAAGATCCAAAGCCTGCAGCACTAGAGCCAGGTTGTTTCACTTAATAGCCCTTTGAGCTATGCCAGACTCTACTGTTTCCTTTAAAGAACTGGCAAAGGAATTCACATTCATTTATGTTAGCATTATTTCAATTAAGCTCTAAAGAAACTATATAAAAGCATGTGTTTGGCCAGCGCATGCCTGATTTAATACAATTATGTAAAAATAATAACCTGTTTATGTGCCCCTGAGTGCTCAAAATAGCTTTATCTTTTAATGTACTTTTTAATAAGTATTTTTAGCCATCATAATTATACTGGAACTTTGAGAGGTATTTGACATTAAAAGCCTATATTAAAACAAACAATATGCTCACAAAGATATACTTGGCATACACAAGATATTTCCTAATGCAGATACAGAACAGAGAGAATTCCTCTGCCACCTTGCCCACAGTGAAAGGGTAAGGAAGAGACTAACCTCAAATAAAATAAGGGGTAAAACTGGAGAAATATCATTTCCTACTTCTTTCAATAAAATAGCTCCATTTCGTGTGTTAAAGAACTTCTGCATAACACTCATCTCGCAAAAGCTTTCTAACGAGGGAAAAAACATCATAAACAAAATTTTCAAGACTTCGATGGTGTGAGATTAAGTGCTGTGCTACTCTGTAATTGAGGACAGTGCAGGCAGCAGCTGCCTTGGTTCTTACACTATGTCCAGCGGCGCTGAGTTCTGTGATGGTCACAGTTCTGAGTCAGGCCAAGTCTGACTCAGAGAGTGCATTTGATGTCCAGTAGTCAGGCTGTCGAACCTGGACTCACCCTCAGGGCTGGCTGACTTTTTAGCCCATGCTTCTCTCATCAGAACAGGGCTGCTTCTGGCTGTTTTGTAAGCCTGGGTTCTATAAAGTATCCACAGACTTTGCAAAAAGAAATGGCAAAGGAGACTGAATCAGGCCACATGGGTAAAGCTCCGAATGTTAATGCTCACATTTAGCATTTTCCTGTGGTTTCCTACATGAGTTTTCCAAGATTAAAATATTTAGTTTTATTGTTCAAAAGGATTGGTTTTCAGGAGCTTGTTTACCATATCATAGGTGCGGACAGCTCAGGGACAGCCTGCCAGCAGGGCTGAGAGTCTTACACAGAGGAGGGAAGCCACTGTGGTGTTGTTATCATGAGGAATCATTAAACCACACTGGAAATGAATAGAATAGAATAGAATGGAAATGAATAGGAGCCCAGAGGCCAGCTGAGTGCGAAGGAGCTTCCCATCTGGAGGACAGTAATGGGAGGAAGAGACAAACTTGGGACTCGGGCTTCTCTCTTTTTGCCAACCTTTGAGTTCTCAGGCCTTTACTGAGAACGTGCACCAGCTTGACCCTTACTGGTCTGGAACTGAACTTTGACAGCAAAATGTGGAGGTCTCTTCATTTATGAGCTACTTATTGTCATGTGGACAGAAGAGCTTTTTGTAGATGTAGTCTGATATGTTTTGTTCTGTTTTTGTTTGGTTTTGTAACTATTCTCATTACCAACCTGCAGCCTCGTGCTTTTTGTTTCTTACCCAGGGGACTAAACACACACAAAGTACAGAAATATTGACATAAGTCAAGAAAAATGCTTTGGTTACTTCATCCTAAAACAATTCTTGACCTAGCAAGATGGCTCAGCAGATAAAGGGACCTTTCCACCAAGCCTGATGACCTGATTTCTGTTGCTAGGGTTCATATAGTCAAAGAAGAAAAATGACTTCAGTAAGCTGTGCCTGACTCCCATATGTGTATTGTGGCATGTAGGTACATAAGCACACAGACAAAGAGACATACATATATACATACATACAGACAGACAGACAGACACGCGCACACACACATGACACTAAAAATGTCTCAACCACAGTTATTAAATGATATGTATTGGTGTTGTTTTATCTTTCAGTCATGTCCTATATGCAATCATATAAAATTGACAGTCCTCTCAGAAACACCTAAAGTCCACAAGCTTTGAGTCTGACAGACCTGGTTTAGGCTTTCAGCAAGATGTTAACAAGAAACCTGGCCTTTCAGAGTTTCTACTTCCTCAGCTGTAGGTTGAAAGTAAGGATAAGATGACAACACTGTTTCATGATGTTGAATGGAAATACATGTATTAAAAGTACTTTGAAGATTTCTGAAAAAAAAACATAAAAAATCCTAGCATACAAATGATCATTATTATAGTTATTCTTTGCGAAAGTAAATTTTCCATTCTTAAGAATGGAAAAATGTTACCAAAGTGTCTAGATGCGACATGGAAGGAACAGTCTTGGAAAACATGACTTCTAATTACAGGTCCACCATGATTGAGTATAATAAGACATGGAGCAAAGCACTAAGCCTTTGTAGAATAGCTTTTTTTCATATATCATGAACACACACACACACACACACACACACACACACACACACATGGAGGGGGCAGAGACAGAGACAGAGAGACAGAGAGAGTGAAAGGCAGAGAGACAGAAAGAGTGAAAGACAGAGAGACACAGAGAAACACACAGAGAGGCTTGGGTTCACATATCTCTATTAATCCAAATAGCAAACTCCACAAGAATCTCCCTGCTACCCAATACCAGAGTGGGAGACGACCGAGGCGCTGAAAGTCAATGAGGACTCCAAGCACACCAGAGTGGCTCAGAGGATACCCTGTTCTGCTCACTTCCAGCACCATGAGCAACTCGATCAAGCACTGTAGACGGGAAGGAGAGCAATTGTGTTGTTGTAGGAGATAGTTTTAAAGAGTTGTAATTTTATAAATCATATAATTTAATTAACTTTTCCACCTTAAAAACGCCTAAGTAATCTGATGTGACTATGTCTTCAATTTCTACATAATTTTTCTCCAGAAATAGTTCTTTATTTTCTTCCCATTGACAAGGCAGTCTAATGACCAAAGCTTCTAAGATATCCACCCCCACCCCTTCTCTGGGGAATGGATGTGATTCATAGCATCAGGTTATTACAACAACCTCTCTTTTCACAAAACACTGGCCAATAACAGCAGGATGATCACATCGTCTACTTCTAATAGTGTGAGAAAGAACTGCCCACACACTCCCTAGCTCTGAAGACAGAAAATACACAGCTCTCCATCTCACTAAGAAATGTTTATGATCCTCTGACTGTAGTATACTGAGAAGAGCACGAGAGATTCTCCTCTCTAACCAGTGCCTCCAGTGGAAGGAAAGAATCAGAGGAGGGCTGCCTTGTGGCAAGCACAGGCCTCAAGATCCATTTTATTCCCACTGTTGCTGATGTAATTGTGAATTCCTGCTGCATTTATAATTAAGAATGGGACAGATGGTAATGCTTAGTATTAGGCAATAAGGAGTGGTCATTAAAATAACCGAGAATGCCAGCAGTTTATATGATATCACAGGGTTAGTTTACCATAACAAACTTTTATATCCATGGAAAAAGAGGTATTAAGCCCCCTCATTCTCATCACAGCTGTCCCCTTGTGGAAGACACATTGCACATCCTGGGAAGAATCCAACCTTTTAGAAATTGCTGGTCATATCTTGGTTTTATTATGAGCAGTCATTACAAGTGGCAGAGCATGAAATCTAAGATGGGATATTCACTGAGCTATAAAGAAAAGCAGTTGGGAAGGCACTAGAGATTCACTGGAATCACACTAGCATGGTACTGGGAGTCAGGGTGGGAGGAAAATTCTAGAATCCTCCAAGAATATGGCCAGAAGCCCAGACGTCCTCAAGGGTTATAAAGGTTACTTAATTATAATATAAAATGAAGCAAAACACCTCTTCCTTTTGATTGTAGAGGGTTATCAGTGTGTATAACCAAAAGGGCAATAGCTGTACAATTTCCCAGGAAGACAAACTTTAACAGCAATAGAGTTTGTCTAGTAGCAATAGAAATATCAACTAGCTTTTAACTGAGGGCAGAGTTCCCTCAGTGTCTTACATGCAGACATGTGAGTTCTTGTAAAATTTTGGGGCTCCAAATTAACATGATATAAGCATCATTAGACCAAACACACAACAGTGTGTCTATGGTCTGGTCCAAAGTCCCCAGGAAATGAAGCCTCATGTCTGTCATCCTGTGTCTCCCATGCTGACTTCTTGCTATTATATCTTCAGCTACATATAATGCAGGAATGAAAGAAACACTCACTTCCAGCTTCCTATGGCAAAGCATATTTCAACCTCCAAACAACCTATGTCCTGTCCACCTAAGAATAAATGGAAAAATTTCCAACTTGAAGTAATATACCACAAAGTCCTATTTTAAGTGATTATGGACTATAGTTAAGGTTTCTGATACTCTAATCCGGCTTCTTTGTTCAAGATCAAAGGTACATGCATCATGCAAACTTCATGATCACTCCCTCTTACTGCTCAGCCTGCTAGCAAGGTGCTTTCTTTTTATATTACAGCACCTTAACTTAGCAATAACACTTTACTCACTAGAATATAAAAAAACCTTGGTCTTAGGTTCTTGTACACAGTCTTCCTAGAAATCTCATTTATAGTTCTCTATCTCTTCTTAACAAATCTAGCAAATTCTGTTGCATTTTTGATGTTCTTCCTACTGACAGTAGGGCATTTATTAATAGGCTAGAACCTAACTATAATTGTTCATTAGAAGGACTTGACTGAGGAGAGCTGGACAGCTGGTAACTTTGTGAACTGTCAATCTTTTTACTCCATCCACACGGGCTTCCAGGCCCATCCCATTAAGAGGCCTGAGTATGTTTAGTACCACTGATATTAAAGAGTGAAATACTATGGCTTTTAACTGCAGTATTCTAACAAATCAACAATAGACATATAACCTCTTAACTGCTTTTGGCTAATTCATCACTTCCATGGCTAATTTTTTTAAGGACCTCCAATTATGCAATTCCTACCTCCTTTATGGGAAGTCCATTTTTGCTTTTACTTCTTTAAGACAAGTATGTTTTCCTCCTAAAATTCCTAATTCTTAAAGGCAGTGACTAATATTCAACACCTGATTGAGACTAATCAAAAATATTATTTTAAAGAATCCTTAATCAACCCCATTTTGCAGAAAGAAAAACTGTGACTGAAATCCTAAAATACCACAGTGCACTCCCGTCAGTAACTAAACCCCAGACCCCTCTGTCTGTCCTTGTGTCTGGTCTTCCAGATCTTCACACAAGTCATTAGAAGCACAAATATTAGAAGAGATGCCATGTCCACAGGAAAGAATGTGGGTAAAGACATCTTTCTCAAGCTCCAATTTCTTTGTTTGGGGTATTATAAAATTTCTTTCCTATAAGTTTCTCCTAAAATATAGAATTAAAAGTAATTCTGTCTCCAGAAAAAGGGTCCTGTACAGATCACAATGAACTTTATACCAAAGCCACATAATTTTTGAAACACCCTCCTGTGACTTCAATACTTTTTTCAGCAGAAAATAAACAAACAAAAAAGCAAACATGGGAGGTGTGGGGCAGGAGAGATGGCTCTCTGGTTAAGAGTACGAGCTGATATTCCACAAGGACCTGGGCTCAGTTCCCAGCACCCATATGGATGCTAGCAAGCACCTGTAACTTCGCTTCCAGGGGATCCAACTTTCCTTTTCTGGCTTTCACAACTACTGCGTATACACAGTGCACAGGAAACATGCAGAAAAATGCCCATATATATAAATTAAAAATTCAAATACTGAACGTTACTCTTCTTTTCCAGAGACTAAGTAAGGTTAGATCTGCTAAACCCCCATGTACTAGTTCTGTGGGGACTGACTCATTGCTTAATCTCTTTAAGCTTTCCACTTCTTATCTATAAGATAAGGTCAATAAAATTGCATGATAATGCAGTTATTTGAGAGATTAAGTGAGGGCTTAACAAATTCCCTAATACATGGTAAATAGAAGTGATTTTCAAAAGTACTATCTTGGTGACTTTTACTCACTATAAAATGATGAGAATCTTCCCATTTGATGATATCCTGAAAACACCATATTTTACAATGGAAAGCAATGATAGAGTACAATATTGATTTCTGTGGCCATTTTTTAAGAAAGGATCAGATGTGGTGATATGAAGCATTAAAGCAATGACCTAGAAGTCAGGACACAGGTGTTCTATTACCTTTTTTGTTAGGAAGATCCACTGTGGAAACTATGTTGAAAATGTTTCACAACTTCTGGTAGCATTTAATACATGACTTTTCTTTTATTCATACATTTATTCATCAGTTAATTCACTCATGTTCTTTTGTTGTTGTTAATGGCTTTTGAGTGAGTACTGTGTACCCAGAAATGAGGCATGGGTGTGTGGAAAAGGATGCAACACACATGGATGGATCGATAGCAAAGGTTCCTTAAGGACTGCAACATTTGAACATGCCTTTCAATCATGATTGACAAGATATTATTAGTGTTTGGTAAATCATTGTAAGGAAATGAAGATTACAGAAATAATAAATGAGCAAATGAACGAGTCAGTCAAACCTCACTAACATATGGAAAGTGGAATATGTACAGAAAAGGCAAAGAGACAAAGATGACACCAAGCCTATGCAATGGAGTCTTATGGGTCTCTAGAATATGAGTTACTGGGAGAAAATAGCTGGTCGCCATTACTTTCTGTGATGCAAGGATGTGCATACAAACTCCAATGTTGAAAGAACATTAATAATTACCTTTTAGGAAATTTGGAGTCATTGACATTTCATACTTCTATACAAAGTCATACTTGGGGAACATTGATTGGGAGACATACAAGACAAAGGTGGAAGAGATTCAAACAGAAACATTTATTGGACTGTCTGTTGTTCATACGTCAGCTACTGAAAGATAAAGAAAGCTCTGGGAATAGGGCCCTGACTTGCTCTGATTCTAGTATATGGGCCAGCTTCTTAGAAATTCAAAATAAAAATATCTAATGGGGCTCTATATTATGAACTCAAGTGTCTTATGATATAAATTGTTTGCTACTCTAGTTGGCAATGTGAACCTGGGAGAGCTGGGCCTAAAAGTGAAATGGACTAAAGTAGTAGTTCTCAACCTTCCTAAGTATAACAGGAATTCACAATCATTGGTCTTTGATATCTTTCATTATCAATAGACTCAAGTACCCAATAAAAAGACACAGATTAACAGCATGGATGGGAAACAGAATCCATGCTTCAAAATGAAACATAGACATTACCAGAGTAAAAAAGGGATTAAAAAAGGTTTTCCAAGCAAATAGACCTAGCAAGTTGGTGAAGACATTCTAATTCTAACAAAATAGACTTCAAAACCAAAATCAATAAAAAAGATGAGAGAGGATATTTCATACTCAACAAACAAAAACATTCACTAAGATCATGTTTCAAATCTTAACATCTATGCCACAAACACATTTTACATTTCTAAAAGAAACATTAATAAAGGTTAAATCACACATTGATAATATTTGGAGACTTGATTTCTCCACTTTCACCAATGTACAAGTTATCCAAAGGAAAACTAAACTAAAAAATACTGGGCTAACAGACTCCAATTTGACCTAACAGATATCTATAGAACATTTCAACTAAACACAGAGCATACTTTCTACATCAATGATCACCGTAGTATCTGATGTTTTTCCTGATTGGATCTGGTTGAAAGTCTCTGAGTTCAGGAGCTCAAGCAGGTCCGTTCAGCATGTCTAACAATGAGACTCACCAAAGCTGTACATTCTGTAATACATGAATCTCAAAACAAGACTTTAGTATCACCGAACTGTCTGTATCGATTGTATCAGTCTGTGTAGGGTGTACGTACAGACTGGTTTGGATGAAAGTCTCATTTGTTGCTGTTTCTTTTATTCTCTTGAATGTAGGTTTTCTAGGTGTCTCCCTCTATCAAGTCTGGGCCATACAGCTCTGGAAGATACCCAGAACTTAATCAACTTTTCTAAAAATGCAAAGATAAAACCTTTTATCCCAAACCAGCATATCCTTTAATCGGCAACCATAAAAGTTTGTATCTTGTATTGACTCCCAGAGAAATAATAGTATTACAAAACTCAAAATAACACCCATTTTGAAAATTAAAGCAATCTAAAACCAGTGAAATAAACTAAAACTCTCTATGAGCCTATGCTTAGGCCTCTCTAATCTGTCATGTCAGGAAATCAACCCAAAATTCCCCTGGAGCCCATATTAGAGAATATGAGCCTCCTGCAGACCATAACATACCATCTTTAAAGTAAAGTTCTACTAATACCTGCCTATAGGAAGTAGGCAGCTTTTATCTATTATGTTCTCTGCTTGAAGCCATTCATTTTTCCCTGTACTAGCTGTGAACTTTGGGCAGAATTTCCTGTGTGACTTGGGCAAAATCTGTATTTTCTCCTTCTAACTATAAAAACAATTTAATCACACTTCTGTTGATACCTGCTAATAAGAAGTAGGTAGCTTGTCAAACCAGGATTTTAACTGAAAATTCTTGTGGAGCCCATGTTAGAGAGAATAAGAGTATTCTGTAAGAATTATTAGAACATTACCATGTCTCTGTTAAGTTTTCTACCTGGAGCCTCAGACCTCAACTTATTATCTTCTATAATATACACCTGTTATGTATTTTTGCGGTGTTATAGAATTTAAATGTTCTGAATCATGGGTGAAATTCCCCATGGGATTTGGAAAAACTTTGTATAGAAATCTATTCTAAAAGCAAATAAACCAGTCTTTGAGTTAAGCCACTCTCAGTTCTCTTACCCAGAGCAGTTTGTTTCTTCTTCTTTTTTTTTTGATATTTTACATATTTACATTTCAAATGTTATCCCATTCCCCCTCTCTCATTTCTCTCCCTCCCTCCTGCTTCTATGAAGATGTTCCCACTCCCCCCTACACACACACACACACACACACACACACACACACACACACACACACACTGCCTTTGGCATTCCCCTACACTGAGGAAACTAGCCTTCACAGAACCAGGGGCTTCTACTCCTAATGATGACAGATGATAACATCCTCTGCTACATATGTGGCAGGAGACACAGGTCCCTCTATGTGTACTCATTGGTTGGTGGTTTAGTCCCTGGGAACTCTCAGGGGCGGGGGATCTAGTTGTTTCATATTGTTGTTCTTCCTATGGGGTTACAAACCCCTTCAGCTCCTTCCGTCCTTTCTCTAACTCCTCCATTTCAGTCCCCATGCTCAGTCCAAGGGTTACCTGCAAGCATCTTCATCTGAATCAGAAAGGCTCTGGCAGAGCCTCTCAGGAGACATCCATATAAGGCTCCCATCAGAAAGCACTTCTTGGCATCTGCAATAGAAACTGGGTTTGGTCGCTGCACATGGGATGGTTCACAAGGTGGTGCAGTCTCTGGATGAATTTTTCTTCACATCCTACTCGACTCTTTGTCCCTGTATTTCTTCCCAGGAGTATTTTGTTCTGTCTTCTAAAAAGGACTGAAGCATCACACTTTGGTCTTGCTTCCTATTGAGTGACACATGCTCTGTGAATAGTATCTTGAATATTCCGAACTTTTGGGCTAATATCCAGTTATCAGTGAGTCCATACCTGTCTGTTCTTTTGTGACTGGGTTACCACACTCATGATTATATTTTCTAGTTCTATCCATTTGCCTAAGAATTTCATGTAGCCATTGTTTTTAATAGCTAAGTAGTACTTCATTGTGTAAATGTACCACATTTTCTGAATCCATTCCTCTGCTGAAGGACATCTGGGTTCTTTCCGGCTTCTGGCTATTATAAATAATGCTGCTGTGAACATAGTTGAGCATGTGTTGTAGTTATATGATGGAACATCTTTTGGCTATATGCCCAGGAGTGATATAGCTGGGTCCTCAGGTAGTACAATATGCAATTTTCTGAGGAATCAGACTGATTTCCAGAGTGCTTGTATCAGCTTGCAATCCCACTGTATATGAGGGACTGTTCCAATTTCTCAACATCCTTGCCAGCATCTGCTATCACCTGTAGCAATTCTGACTGCTGGGAGGTGAAATTACAGGGATGTTTCTATTTGTATTTCCCCAATGATTAAAGATACTGAACATTTCATTTAGGTGCGTTGCAGACATTCGATAATCCTCAGTGGAGAATTCTTTGGTTAGCTCTGTTCCTCATTTTTAAATAGGATTATTGAATTCTCAGGAGTCTAACTCCTTGAGTTCTTTGTATATATTGGATATTAGCCCTCTATCAGATGTAGGATTGCCCAATATGGTGGTTGACATTTTGTCCTATTGAAAGTGTTTTTTGCCTTACAGAAACTTTGCATTATTATAATGTCCCATCTGTCAATTCTTGATCTTAGAGCATAAGGTATTGACATTCTGTTCAGGAAATTTTCGACTCTTGATGTTCTTGTCATACAGATCTTTCACTTGCTTGGTTAGAATCACAGCAGGGTATTTTATGTTATTTGTGACTATTGTGAAGGGTGTAATTTCCCTAGTTTGTTTCTCAGCCTGTTTATCCTTTGAGTAGAAGAAGGCTATTGATTTGTTTGAGTTGATTTTATATCCAGTCACTTTGCTGAAGTTGTTTAGTAGGTTTAGAAGTTCTCTGGTAGAATTTGTCCTATATTGCTTTTACTATGGTTAGGTATGAGCCTTGAATTCCTGATCCTTATAAGATTTTAAGCATGAATGGTTATTGAATTTTAACTAATGCTTTCTGAGCATCTAATGAGATTATCATGTGGTTTTCTTCTTTGAGTTTCTTTAAATAGTGGATTATGTGGCCAGACTTCCATATATTGAAACATCCCTGCATCCCTGGGATGAAGCCTACTTGATCATGGTGAATGATCATTTTGATGTGTTCTTTGGGTTCAGTTTGCAAGAATTTTATTGAGTATTTTTGTGTCAATATCATAAGGGAAATTGGTCTGAAGTTCTCTTTCTTTGTTGGATCTTTGTGTGGTTTAGGCATAAGCATAATTGTGACTTCAAAGAACAAATTTGGTAGTGTTCCTTCTGTTTTTGTTTCGTGGAATAGTTTGGAGATTGTTAGGTCTTCTTTGGAGGTCTGATAGAATTCTGCACTAAACCCATCTGGTCGTGGGCTTTTTTGGTTGAGACTTTTAGTGACTGCTTCTATTTCTTTACTAGTTATGATCCTGATTTACCTTTCGTACCTGATATCTGTCTAGAAAATTGTCCATTTCATCCAGATTTTCCAGTTTTGTTGAATATAGGCTTTTGTAGCAGGATCTGATAATGTTTTGAATATCCTAAGTTTCTGTTGTTGTGTCTCCCTTTTCATTTCTGATTTTGTTAATTTGGATACTCTCTCTGTGCCCTCTGGTTAGTCTGGCTAAGGGTTTATCTATCTTGATTTTCTCAAAGAACCAGATCCTGGTTTTGTTGATTTTTTGTATAGTTCTTTCTGTTGCTACTTGGTTGATTTCAGCCATGAATTTAATTATTTCCTGCTGTCTACTTCTCTTGAGTGCCTTTTTTCTTTTTGTTCTAGAGCTTTTAGGTGTGCTATCAAGATGTTATTATATATTCTCTCCAGTTTCTTTTTGGAGGCACTCAGAGTTATGAGTTTTTCTCTTAGCACTTCTTTCATTGGGGTATGTTGTGTCTTCATTATTATTTCTATGTTTCTTCCTCGACCAAGTTATCATTGAATAGAGTTATGTTCAGCTTCCATGTGCATGTGGCCTTTCTGTTGTTTTTGTTGTTATTTAAGACCAGCCTTAGTCCATGGTGATCTGATAGGGTGCTTTAAATTATTTCAGTCTTCTTGTATATATTAAGACCTGTTTTGTTACTGAATGTATGGTCAATTCTGGAGAAGGTACCATGAGCTGCTGAGAAGAAGGTATATTCTTCTGTCTTAGGATGAAATGTTCTATAGATATCTGTTAACTCCATTTGGTTCATAATTTCTGTTAGTTTCACTATGACTCAGTTTAGTTTCTGTTTTTATGACATATGTTCATTAATGAGAGTGGTGTGTTGAGATGTAGTAAAGTTTCTTTTTATAAATGTAGGTACCCTTTCATTTAGTGTATATATGATGAGAATTGAAAGTTCATCTCTGAAAATTTTGTTGAGTATGAAGTTTCCTTCCTTATGTTTTTTGATAATTTTGGTTGAAAGTCAATTTTATTCTATATTAGAATGGCTACTCAAACTTGTTCGTTGGGACCATTTGCTTGGAAAATTTTTTCACAGACTTTTACTCTGAGGTAGATATCTGTCTTTGTCACTGAGGTGTGTTTCCTATATGCAGCAAAAAGGATGAATCCTGTTTACGTATCCAGTTTGTTAGACTATGTCTTTTTATTGGGGAATTGCATCCATTAATGTTAAGACATATTAAGGAATAGTGATTGTTGTTTCCTGTTATTTATTTATTTATTTATTTATTTATTTATTCATTCATTCATTCATTTATTTATTTATTGGTAGAGGTGGAATATGTTTGTGTGGCTATCTTCTTTTGGGTTTGTTGAAAGACTATTACTTTCCTACTTTTTCTAGGGTATAGTTACCCCCTTGTGTTGGAGTTTTCCATCATAATCCTTTGTAGGGCTAGGTTTATGGAAAGATATTGTATAAATTTGGTTTTATCATGGAATATCTTGGTTTCTCCCTGTATGTTGAGAGTTTTGCTGGATTTAGTAGCCTGGATTGGCATTTGTGTTCTCTTAGGGTCTGTAGGACATCTGTCCAGGATCTTATAGCTTTCATAGTCTCTGTTGAAAAGTCTGGTGTAATTCTGATAGGTCTGCTTTTATTTGTTACTTGACCTTTTTCCCTTTCTGCTTTTAATATTCTATCTTTGCTTCATGCAATTGGTGTTTTGATTAATATATGACAGGAAGAATTTCTTTTCTGGTCCAATCTATTTGGAGTTCTGTATGCTTCTTGTATGTTTATGGGCATCTATTTCTTTAGGTTAGGCAAGTTTTCTTCTATAATTTTTTGAAGATATTTACTAGCCCTTTAAGTTGAAAATATTAGCTATCTTCTATATCTATTATCCTTAGGTTTGATCTTCTCATTGTGTCCTAGATTTCCTGGATATTTTGGTTTAGGAGGTTTTTGTTTTTTGCATTTTCTTTGAGTATTGTGCTGATGTTTTCTATGGTATCTTCTGTCCCTGAAATTCTGTCTTCAATCTCTTGTATTCTGTTGGTGATGCTTGTGTCTCTGTCTCCTGATCTCTTTCTTAAGTTTTCTATCTCCAGGGTTGTCACTTTGTTTTGTTTCTTTAATGTTTGCAAGTTCATGTTTAGATCCTGAATGATTTTGTTCAATTCCTTCACCTCTTTTGTTGTATTCTGTAACTCTTTAGGGTATTTTTGTGATTCCTTTTTAAGGGCTTCTACCAGTTTACTTGTTTTTATCCTGTATTTTTTAAGGGAGTTATTTATGACCTTCTTAAAGTCCTCTATCGTCATCATGAGACATGATTTTAAACCCAAATCTTGCTTTTGTATCATTGGATATCCAGTACTTGCTATGGTGGGAGAACTGGGTTGTGATTATACCAAGTAGTCTTGGTTTCTGTTGCTTAAGTTCTTGTGCTTGCCTCTGGCCAGCTCATCAAATCTGATGTTAGTTGGTCTTCTGTCTCTGACTAGAGCTTGTCTCTCCTATAGGCCTGTGAGCCTGTGATCTTAGGAATTAGAGCTCTACTGGGAGACCAGTTCTCTTTGTGCAGGTTTTGGGTCTGGAGGGTTGAGGGACAGCCCCAGCTCTGGGCACAGATGGAAACCAGAAGTTCCCTGTCCCAGGCAGTCCCATGGCTCCCATGCCCTATATGCTCCTGGTGAGTCTCTCCTTGGACACTCAGTGGAGCAAAAGTGGGTTTCCACCTGTTGGCTTAGGAATGAGAGTGTTCCTTGAAGAACAGTTCTCTGTGGGCAGGTTTTGGTTCCAGAAGGCTGTGGGACAGTCCCAGCTCTGGGCACAGATTTATATCTGAAGGGTCCAGTCTGAGTCTGCTCCATTTTCCCTGTGGCCTGTGCATTTCTGGCAGGTCTCTCTTTGGACAGTCAGTGGTGAGAAAGTGGGGTCTCAGCTGTGGGCTTAGGAGTGAGAGAGTTCCTGGCAGACAAGCTCTCTGCAGGCAGGTTTTGGATCCAGGTGGCTGTGGGACAGCTCCAGCTCTGGTCACAGATGGAAATCAAAAGCTGCTTGTTTCTTTTTATAGCTAGAGTCTGCGAGCAGGGACTCCCCCTGTGTTTGTTTCAATGTTCTCATGCTTGAATCCATGTGACTCCTCTCTGCACCACTCCTCTCTCACTTATAAAATAAAACTCTAACTCTCAGGATGATAATATTAAATTTTTAGTGGATTCTTTTCTAACACTCCATCTTACCTCAACTATGTTCATAGCAGCTTTATTCATAATAGCCAGAAACTGGAAACAACCTAGATGTCTGTCAAACAAAGAATGGATAAAGAGAATGTGGCACACTACCCAGTTCAGTATTGCTCAGCTGTTAAAAATAATGATATTATGAAATTTGTAGGCAAATGAATAAAACTAGAAAAAAAATCATCATAAGCGAGGCAATACAGTACCAGAAAGACAAACATGATATCTATTCAGTTGTAGATATTAGCTGTTAAGTAGTGAATAATCATACTACAATCCTTAGATCCAGAGAGGCTATGTAACAAGGAGATCTGAAGGGTGGCCACATAGATCTCCCTAGTAAGGGCAAATATAATAGATTTTGCAGGTAAACTGATGGTGGATGTGGGGACAGGAACAGGAGGGGCAAGGTTGGGGAAGGCGAGATGGAAGGAAAAAGTATGGGAAGAAACTAGAATTGTGACCATCTGGAAGGCAATGTGAAAACTCAGTGGAAACTTCCAGAACCCATGAGGGTGGCCATAATGAGGACTCCTAGTAATTGAGGACATGGAACCTCAACTGGTGCTGGGGCTTGGACATCAACCCAGCCACAAAATCTTCGACCCACAGCCTGTCCTGTCTCCAAGGTATGCTGGGACAATGGTGGCTCAGAGCTTGTGGGGGTGGCTTACCAAAAACTGGTCTTCCTTGAGACCCAAGCCATGAGAGGTAGCCCTTGTCCCACACTGCCTAGATGACCAGAAACCAGAAGCTGGATGATGCTATCCAGTGGTCATCAGAGAAACTTCCTCCATCAGCTGATGGTAGCAGATTCAAGGCCTGATATCTAAACATTAGGCCAAGCTATGAGAACCCTGGAGAAGAAAGGGAGGAAGGATTATAGGAGCCAGATGGGATCAGGAACACCAGAAGAACAAGGCTCACAGGTCTAACTAAGCAGAGATCATACAGGCTCACAAAGATTAGAATAATAATTACAGAGCCTGCATAGATCTCCACTAGGTTCTCTTGTATATTTGATAAGGTTGTGTAGATCAATGTTCTTATGGGACTCCTAACAGTGAGAATATTCACAGAATAAGAATATGCTTTAACTAACCATTAATGCTTAATTTAGTGAGCAATATAACAATTATGGCATGTTTGGAACATGACCACAATGCTTATCAAAACTGTACTAAGGCAGCTCTTGTAGCCAAGAGGGAACCATGCTAACCTCTCCCCAATTTTCCACCGATTATCATTTAAATTGCCCAGTTATCACAAACCATTGAAATAGTCCAAAAGCCTTTTGGGGCCACTTGCTTAGCTTCTAGACACTTGTGGGAATCTGACCTTATCAGGACAAAAGAAAGAAGCCCAGGGCAGGAATCTGGCTTTGGGCTTGGGCTCAGGAAATGGGCCTTGATTAAGAACATTTATATTTGAGTTAATGTAAAGCTCAGAGCCGTCTCAGCAAAGCCTGTGTAGCAGTCCTTTTGTCTTGGTCATCCGGACTAGCTTCCCGGAAGGTGTTTACAGGATTTTGATTATCACTTTGCTTGTTCCTCAACTCAGACCTGATCTTATCATTCTGCATGTAATTAAAGTGGTATAAAAGCAAATTGGAAAATAAAACATTTGCTTCAGCCTCTGAACTGGCTGGCGTCATGTTATAGTTTTGTCTAACTGTCTTTTTTCTTTTCAATCCTCACTCCTGCCCAGAAGAACATGTTGACTGACTGAGCTGGCTGGTTATCTGTCTGTCTGTCTGTCTGTCTGTCTACCTTTCTTTCTTCCTTTCTTGCTTTCTTTCTTTCTTTCTTTTTCTCTTTCTTTCTCTTTCTTCCTATTTCTATATATTTATCCATAACATATACTTACGTATTTGTGTTTGTGTGTGTGTGTGTGTGTGTGTGTGTGTGTGTGTGTGTGTGTGTGTGTGTGTGTGTGTGTATGCCCACAAAGGCCAGAAAAGAATGTCAGATTCCCTGGACCTGGATTTATAGACAGTTGTGAGCCATTAGATACAGGTGCTGGGAAGAAACCAAACTTGGATCTCCTGGAGGAACAAAACAAGCTCTTGAATGCTCAGACATTTCTCCAGGTGTACACAGCCGCCTTACTTATTATGATTAACAGGAACTGCTATTACTTCTAGAAAACTGTAGACTTGCAATTGGATGCCTAGAGATTTCTGTACATATCAAGGTTTGGTTTATGTGCTTATCACTGTGGGAAACACATATATAGCACTCCACAGCCAATCAATAAACAAGGTATGGCATAGAATAACAATTAGATCTGGTATTTTCTATTACTAAAAATTCAGATGGGTAGCATGATGCCAGGGAACACATTTAATTGGTTATAAAATGTTAATTTCTTCCTGATTGTTGAAGCAGATTTGGAGCAGTGAGGGCCAGGGAAAACCCAGGTGTTCTTCATTTGTTATTTTCTTGGCTCCACATTAAGCTAAAGTTTTCAAAACATGTTCCCAGACAGTCAAGTAACCAGAGAAAAGTGACTGTTCTGAATAGCCGTTACTCCTCATATGACAGCATTCTATGGGTTTTGGCTTTGAAGTAAAGATTTCCAACAATGTTTTAATCAATTTCCTATCTTCCAAACCAATACAAATGGATCAAAATCACTACATAAACAGTGGTTGCTACATTGTATCATGATGAATTCCTCAAAATTATTATTCATTTTGAGCTGTGTGATTTTTTTTTATTATCCTGTATTGTGAAATTTTAAGTGTGTTAACTGTGGCACATGCCACATATGTGTGCACACAGCAACCTCTTTGCCTAGGATGTCTTGCAGTTAAGTGTTTCACCAATTCGTTGAACTCTTGCTCATATTTCTCATATTTACCACTCAGCACCACTCACCTTTTGTGACAACTCAGACACAGTTATTCTTTTGTGTGTATATTGTGCTCTTGGTTCATGTATGAGATTTCCAGAAGGCTTTAGTTTCTTAGCATATAGACCTCTATCTCTGGCCTACAAGTACTCTCAATATGGTGGTCGGCGTCTACCTTAGCAAGTGACCTAACAGAATGTGCTTAGAGAAAAATGCACTGCTTGTAAGCCACATTACTTTTCCTGCTCAAGTCTTGGACACCTTGCATGACTTCTGCCTAATCTCTTTCTTTGGAGGCCAGTCACTAACATCTATTCACATGTGAGGGAGAGGAACTCAACTCTGTCTCTCAGAAAGAGAAAAAAACACTGTGGGCACATTCAAAGGGTCCAGCATCATTTTAGTCACACTACTGTCCGACTATAATTTCTTACTTACATGTCTACACTTTGGGTGCATTTCTCAATACTCTTAATGTATTTATTCTATGCCATACAATACTGCAAGGATATGTGCAATGACTGAATCAAGTTATAAAAAAATCACACTCTGTATTTTCATTTTGGGGCTAAGGTCTCTTGTACCCCAGACTAACCTTAAAATTGTCAAGCAGTCAAGAATAAGTTTGAAGTTATGATACCCCTGTTTTTCACTCCTCTATAGTGGGATTTCAAATACCACCGCTCCTATTTTTAATGCAATGCTTGGGATCAAAACCAGGGCTTCACACATGACACCCCTAGTACCACAAAGTGTGTTTTTTATCTCCTATTATGGGGAATGTATCTGACTTTAGTTGTTAATTCCATATGAATCTTCTTTGGCTTCCTTATCTCTAAAGTGAGGACCATAATAATCAACTCTGTTCAGGGACTGAAGAAAATATAGATGAAAGTATACTTTAAATCACAAAATATGCATCAGTCAGTACTGAGTCAGCTAGGATACATTGCTACAAGCCTATAGGGCTACAGAGGATGTTGAATTCACTTCAGAACTTGCTGCCTGCATTAACCACCAACTACTAAAGAAGAAACCTTTCTTTTATCTTTTACGTTTTCTGCCTCAGAATGATCCCAATTCGCAGGTACTCAATAAGCATTTTCTACCTCTGATACTGATGGTTGCCTCCATTTTCCTTTATTTGGTGTACAGTAGGAGAAATGTTTTAGGTATATATACTTTATAAACTAGAAAGAAATTAAAATCTATAAGGTGAGGAGTGTCTGAGAACATAGGTTATTGAATAGGTCAGGCATGAACTGAAGTTCCAGCTCTCCCGGCCAGATTGTAAACCCTGTGATTCCCCTGCAGCTTTGTCTCCTTTGACTTTTATGTGGGAATAATAAGTATACTTATTAAAGAGATAATATGTGAAAAGAGTTTAAAATGTCACCTTTCAGTGGTAAGTGGTCCTAGGAATGTATACTAGTCTTCTTCTATAACTGTGGTTTTTATCACATTGTTCTATTATTAATCAAGGCCTTTGAACAAGCACATCCCACTGCTTGCAAGTCCCATTTGGCACACCAGAATGACTTAAATACAGGAATGAGTACTCCCCAGGGTTTGTTCTGCCTACCTGGGTGGCAATCTACTGAAAATAGTAACTGTTTCCATTTACTCTTTAGCTTAGCCCAGGGGCATGCAGGGCCAACAAGCACATTTCAGAAATTTGAAAAATAAACAATGAAATGTCTCATGTTTGCTACACCTGTCTTTTTCCTCCCATGATTTAGTTTGTCTGGTTCTCAGCCATAAAAGTTTATAAGACAGAAAAGAAAGAGTGGATTTGACAGTTTAAATCTTTCTAACCCCATCCCCTAATACCTTCCAACCCAAGGTTATGATGTGAACAAATGTTCTAACCAATATGTTCATGAAATTTTTAATAATTACTTTGCTTGTGAAAGTTTAAACAGCTGCCTAAGTTGGTAAAAATATTCCCACCCAGGCAGAGCAACCTTTTATACTATCCAAGAAGGTTTTCCAAATCATTAGGCTATGTGGTACATTCAGACAAAGATGAAACATGCATTCAGGGACTGTCTCTAACTATTTAATTATGTATGCAATGAGTCTGTCTACAAGATCAATTCCTTCTATAAGAATCTTGTTTATTCCTTCAATGAGAATATTGACAACATCAATGTTAGAGCAGTTTCCAAAAGGAATGGTCAGCTTTTCAATAATTTATTTTGAAAAACATACAAAGCAGGCTAGGCCTTTTTTCTAGGTTATTTTTATAGCATATCTTCATGAAGTAAGGTTCATTATTAGGTGGATTTGGAAATGACAGAAAATTACATCTCACCCTTCTTTGTTCCTTTTAAATGTATTATTTCCTCTCCTTCGAATATACCCTGTTCACCTCAACCCAATTCCTAGAAGATTCACTCTCTCCAAAAACCTTTCTTATCTATGATAGCCAGGATGGTGTCTCTGAAATGAGTCTCCATGACACTGTGACTGACAAATATGGCACTCCTGGCACACACACTGCTCATGAACACACTTCTCATCCACCAGTGTTGTTTAAGTGTCAGTCTCCACTATGCCATTCAAAGAGCTGTGAGTACCATGACATTACCCAGCGCAGAGCTAGGGCTCAAAATGAACCTGTATGACTATGGGATGAAATCACAGATTCTCCTCACATGGCCTCCACACCTCCTTCTTCTCTTTTGTATCTGAGCTTCAGTAACTCCTGCCAATTCTACCTTTAAAATGTTTCACAGACCATTCTCTTTCCTAACACTGCTTCAATTTTCTTAGCTAAAGGCCTAATGACTAAAGCATGACTGTACACACTGGCCTGAATTCTGTGAAACACAGATCCACTTCAAATGCTCAGTGGTGTCAGGCTGCCTAGGAATACAAATGAGTCTTTCCCTCCTAAGGCTGCCCATCAACGTTTTTGTTTCTAGCCTTTTTCAAGCTGTCCTTTCCCTTAGCAAAAGTTAATGTTTATATTCAGAAAGACAGCATAGCCTACAAACAAAGTCTATGAGCCAAGGTTTGAAGATGTTTACTAGTCTGTGCAAGCTTCTTCGGCAAGCCCATTGCTATAATGAACTAGCCATGTAATAATTGTGATAATTAATGAATAATTGGGGGAAAGGAGGAAGAAAAAAACATAGCACACTACTACTTCTGTGGCTTTATCTCAGTGTTTCTCAACATAATGTTAACAGATATTAAGATACTTGATGAAAATAATATTCCATGGACAAAATGGAGAGCACAGCAGAACTACTCCTTAGAGATACCCAATCCCAATGCATGCTAACATATTACCAATGTTGGTAGAATTGCAAGCTGGTACAACCACTCTGGAACTCAGTCTGGTGGTTCCTCAGAAAATTGGACATAGTACTACCTGAGGATCCAGCTATACCACTCCCGGGAATACACCCAAAAGATGCTCCAACATATAACAAGAACATATTCTCCACTATGTTCATAGCAGCCTTATTTATAATAGCCAGGAGCTAGAAAGAAACCAGATGTCCTTCAACAGAGGAATGGATACAGAAAATATGGTACATTTATATAATGGAGTACTACTCAGCTATTAAAAACAATAACTTCATGCAATTCTTAGGCAAATGAGTGGAACTAGAAAATATCATCCTGAGTGAGGAAACCCAATCACAAAAGAATATACATGGTATGCACTCACTGATAAATGGATAAAATGCTCAAAGGCTTGGAATAGTCAAGATATAATTTATAAGCCACATGAAGCTCAAGAAGAAGGAAGACCAAAGTGTAGATGTTTCAGTCCTTCTTAGAAGGGGGAACAAAATACTCACAGGAGGAAATATGGAGACAAAGTGTGGAGCAGAGACTGAAGGAAAGGTCATCCAGAGACTTCCCCAGCTGGGGATCCATCCCATATACAGTTACCAAACCCAGACACTATTGTGGATGCCAAGAAGTACATGCTGACAGGAGCCTGATATAGCTGTCTCCTGAGAGGTTCTGCCAGTGTCTGACAAATACAGAGGTGGATGCTTGCAGCTAACCATTGCCTGAGCACAGGGACCCCTTTTGAGGAGTTAGAGAAAAAGCTGAAGGAGTTGAAGGAGTTTGCAACCCTATAGGAAGAATAATAATATCAGCCAACAAGACATCCCCCCACCCCCGAGCTCCCAGGGACTAAAACACCAACCAAAGAGTATATATGGAGGGACCCATGGCTCCAGCCACATATGTAGCAGAAAATGGCCTTGTAGGAGAGGCCCTTGGTCCTGTGAAGGCTACATGCCCCAGTGTAGGGGAATGTCAGGACCAGGAGGAGGGAGTGGGTGGGTGGTTTGGTGAGTGAGGGAGCACCCTCATAGAAGTAGGGTGAGGGCAGATGGGATAGGGGTTTTCTGGAGGGGAAACCTGCAAGGGGATAACATTTGAAGTGCAAATAAAGAAAATATCCAATAGAAGAAAATTAAATTAAACAAAATTAAATGAAGGCAAAATAAATATCAGCAAAAAGAGAAAAATGTTTATTTGGAATAGAACTGCTAACTGTATTTGAATTACAGACTAAAACCATGCTAACACCCTTTTCTATGAAACAGTATGCTGCTCCAGAACTTTTGAAGGGTCCCCCCTGATGTCTTACTACTATCCAGCATCACATGCCATGTACCATGTGTCCACCATAATTTTTTTGTCCAAATATTTTTAATGTTTTAAAATTTAATATATGTTGCTTTACAATATTTTGTAGCATTTTTACAGTGTACCACGGCAATTTTAACACACGTATATAATAATTATTTGCATCAAGGATCATTAGTTTATGTAGCATTTTATTGCTTGTTTTTCAGAGCAATAAAGTATTATTTCCAGTATCCCTTTTATGATTTTTATGTTTATTTTTGTGCAATGTGTTTGGGGTCTTTTTGTTTGTTTTTGTTTTGTTTTGTTTTATGTTGCTTGAGACAGAATTTCTCTGAATAGTTCTGGCTGTTCTAGAACTCACTCTGTAAACAAGGCTGGCCTAAACTCATAAATATGCATGCTGCCTCTTAAAAGACACGTGCCACTGCCACCTAACTATGATGTGGCTTTTCAATAATATTTTTGGGTTAGCAATGACCTTTGACTTTTCAAGCAAAGTCCTTTTCTCTATACATAAAAGATTAAATGACTGTGTTATTTAGGGTTACTATTGCTGTAATGAAACACCATGACCAGGCGACTTAAGGAGAGAAGGGTTTATTTGCCTTATACTACTGTTCATCATCAAAGGAAGTCAAGGAGTTCAAATAGTACTGTAACCTGAAGGTAGGAGCTGATGCAGAAGACATGGAAGTGTGTTGTTCAGTGTGCTTTCTTATAAAACCCAGGACCACCAGCCTAGGAACTTCACTATCCATAATGTGCTAGGCCTTCTCATGTTAGTCACTAATCACCTACCAGCCTGATCTTATGAAGACATTTTCTTCATTGAAGTTCCCTCTTCTCAGATATTTTAACTTGTGTCAATTTAACAAAAACAGAAACAAATTAAAAAAACCAAAGCCTTATACCACCTCTGGTCTTCTTTCCTTCTTTTTACATCAAGAATTCTCAATCTCAGGTGACTTTTATTCCTCAGGGGGCATTTTTCATAGTTCAGGGATGTTTTTATGGTAAATGATTCAGAAAGTATGAGATAAGACTGGAGAAAGGAGCAATACCAGTGGGGAAAGTTCGGGGATGCTCACCATCCAGCAATGCAACAAGAAAGTGTTTGAGCCAAAGAGTCAACAATGGTGACTCTAAGAAACTTGGTCCTACTCTAGAGGTAATAAAGAATTTGTGTTGAATCTCTGGTACTTTCATTTTGAGTTTCCCAATGGCCTTTAGAGCAGTGTATTACATTTGGACTAATACAGGATTACAGAAATTAATTGTTCTTTGAACCCAGGAAATTAAGTAAGGAAAAGACAAAATAGAATGTGGGGAGAGATGGCTGTATTTGAGGGACATTTGAGGGATGATATGGAAACCTAGTGAAGTGAAAGGTTCGTAAAATATATGTATGTGGCACTAAGATGTCTTCTAATAGTGGGGGACATGGAGTCTCAAGTGGCTGACTCTTGTCATTAAACAAGGCTTCCAGTAGAAGAACGGGCTTACATTCAATTGATTTTGGCTAAAGGGGTCCCATGGAAATCCCCAAACATCCCAGACCGCTAAGACAATTGGTTGCTCTCTGAAAATGGGCAGTGGGGCCCGTTTGCCAAGGACAGAACCCTTTCAATTTATTGAGCATGGCTTCAGAGTCCATGGATCTCTGAAGAAGAGGAGGTAGAAAGAATATAAGAGCCACAGGGGATGGAGAACACCAAGAGAACAAGTCCCTCCAAATCAGCTAAGGAAGTCTGGTAGGAACTCACAATGACTGAAGCAGCAAGCCTGGGGCCTACACAGGTATGAACCAGGTCCTTTGTACATATATTATAGCTTTCAGCTTAGTATTTTCATGGGACACCTGAATGTGTGAATGAGCATGTCCTTGATTTGAGTGCCTGCTCTCGGGGCTCTTTTCATTCTGTTGAACATACTGTATGAGAACAGAATCTATTTATAATAAAATGAAAAGAAAAAAACACTTCCTTTCATTGTGGTGTTATCAAAATGTGAATGCTATTAACTTTGCAACCCAGTTCAAAATGATCTAAAGCAATTTACATTTCCTCATTCTCACTTCAGAAGACTTACTTGGATACATTAATTTTTTAAGAAAATTATATTTCCCATACTTCAGAAGGCCTAGGAAAACTCTAAGCATCAAAAGAAATGGTCTATCCCCAGGAATCAACATGAGAAACTCCTAAAAAGAGTTGTTTTAGTGACATGTCTATTAAGATCTATTTTAGTTTATCTATGTGGTCATCTGACTGCAGAGCTACATGCCTGATGACTGGGAAGAGTGAAGAGTGTGAAGAGAGTCATAGAAAAGAGTGTAAAAAACCAACCACATACGTCAGATCAATAGGCCAAGGAATCTCCCAAGTGGCATTTCACTTGACTAAAGGAAGATACATAGAAAATATGGACCAGACACTGGCAAGGGAGTCAGGGGAACTCCCATCATGCATGTAGCAGGCAGAGAGCAAGAGATAGTAGATACAAAAGATACATTAGAGAGTTTTGTGCCTAGGATAGAGATGTCAGGAGGAACATTTTAGAAGAGAGATACAATTTTTGCTGTGTGATTACTTAGTAAGGACAGCACAATCTAGATTCTGATTTAACTTTCATTCTTTAGATCTGCACAGTCTTAAAGGCATTCCCAGGTATAATGGAATCATTTAAGGGTAAGATGAAATGGACAGTCTTGAACCTAGAGATGCATCCCCATCATGCATCTGGGCGTCCCTTTGTATGGGTAACTCTGAGGTGTAGCTCTGCCATCTGAAAGTCATGTGTCCTCATTTTCTGTTTCTGCCACTATCTTTCTATCACAATCCATTTAATGTATATAACCAGATATAAATTTTATTCACAATGGCAAAGATTTCCAATGAACTTTCAAACACGAATGCATTTTTATCAGGTGGGGCTGAAGTAACATATCTACTGTGGTTCAGAAATCATAATGTTCACATTCTCACTCTGACTCTATAGTCATGCAAGAGAGAGCTTTGTAGACACCTTGATGTATGGATCTTAAATGTTCCTCAATAACTATGAAGAGTACACAGGATGGCAGTAATGGGTTGTGATGGAACATTTATGAGTTAGATTATGGAAAAAGAGATCCAGTTGGGGGAATGTGAGTGTCCCGCACATAGAGGTTACTTTGGGACCCTAGCGTCTTTTTCTTCCTTCTATTATCACTAATCATAAAGTAAGCTTTTGATCTGCCATAGGCTCCTATTGTTGGCATTTAGTATGTCAAGCAGAGGCCAAAAAAAAAAAAAGTATGCACACTTGAAACTTTAAAATAAACCTTTGTCCTTATAAGTTAATTATATCAAATATTTTATGACAGCAATGGAAATTGGACCAATGCGCATGATGTTCGGTTGATAATGAAGATATTCAGAGGCTACTCTCATAGCTTGCAAAGGTTTTTTTTTTCCTCAATGATATGTGCCTCCTCTAAGATTTGTGGAATACAGTATCTTGTGCAAACCACAGAGATGCCAGTTTTATTATAACATAAGACTAGAGATAGAATCCTGAGCTTCAATCAACTAAAATAGGCCTCAGTTGGTAGGGTTTATATCAGACCTCTATTCTGCTATTTTTACATTCTGAAGTCCAATAAACCCTGTTTATATTATTGGCGTTTAGAAAATTCTGTGGTAATCCTTCTTAGGTTTACAGATGAATTATGCAATAGAGTTCCAAAATGTCCTAATGTTGCATCAATTACACACACACACACACACACACACACACACACACACACACACTGTGGCAGAGCTGAAATTCAGTACACTTTATCCATGATTTCTGGAATAAAGCAGAAAATTTATTTATATGCAAACTACTTAGTTTCACTAAGGTTCTGCGCACGCAGTTGAGATGTGGTGGGTCTGGCTGGTGTTATTGCTGAAAAGTGTCTATTAGCTAATGTAAGCCTAACTCTTCCCCTACTTCCTACCCTTGAGTCATCCTGCATATCCAGCCTGTAGAAGGGATAAAGGTAGTCAAAACTACTCTTTTATCTTATGGGGATAATTTCCTCAGGTTAGCACAACTATGTTTTAATGTGCTATGCCGCAATTCAGCAAGGACATACCAGCAATAATTTAGCAACCTAAACTATCAAAACTAATCTCTGTGTCACCGTCAGCACCAAAAAGAATGAAACATGGCAGAATGATTTTAGAAAGATTTGCCAGGATTTAGGGGAGCAGAGTTTCATCAGGCTATAAGGGGACAGTGCTTTGTAGGCCTAATTATCAATTCCAACCTTTTCTTTCCTCTATCTTCATTACTATTTTCTGTTCATGTCCTCTTTCTTCTGACTGCTTCCCAACAGACCCTCCACAAATATTCTCCATTTCTTAATATGTACATTTCGGCCGCCTCCGATTACTCGCTGTAACATTTACCTTCATCACAACCTTTGTCTAATAAGGAGTAAGAGAGGTGCCTAAAAATAAGCAAGCACCATGTTTGTGAACATTACCGTCACATGTATCGTTGAGCTTCACTGAAAAGACAGAGATTGGTAGAGGCTAGAAGAAGAAGAAGAAGAAATCAGGAGAGAAACAGGCAAGGTTCTGGAAGAGACCGTTTAAAGTGCGAAGGGAAGGTGGGAAGAGGCTATGGGAACATTGTGAAAGTATATTGAATGTCCATTGAATAGAATGTTATGCCTAACTATAAAGCACTGATAGAGAGGAGGAATTAGAAAGCATCAGTGGTGGATAAGAATGCATACTGTTTTTGTGCAGGACCTGAGTTTGAGTCTAAGCATGTACATTGAGAGGCTCTTGATTACCTACAAACTACAGCTCCAGGCTATCAGACAAACCTCTTCTTGCCTCCAAGGCACCTATACACATGTTCACATACCTGAACATAAACACAAAATACCCATAAAACTTAGAGTAAAATATCTCTAACAAATAAAAAAAAAATAAAACCCTTTACCTGTACTGATAGGTGGACATAGCTTTCAACAGACATAAGAAACTGAGGCAAGGCTTCCTGATCTCAATTTGTGCCCCGGAGCTAAGGCTGTCCCACAGTCCTCTGTACCCAAATCTTGTCCAGAGAGAACTGGTCTCCCAGGAGTGCTGTCACTCCTTAGCTCACAGGTGAGACCACCAATTTTGCTCCAATAACTGACCAAAGAGGGATGTGCCAGGAGTGCACAGAGTACAGAAGCTGTTGAGCAGTCAGGGACACGATCTTTCCCTTCTCCATCTGTGCCCTGTATTTAACCCTGTGGTGCTGTCCATACAGAAATCCTGCCCAGAGAGAGTTGTATTCCCAAGAGTGCAGAGAGTTGGTCTCCTAGGAGTGTTGTTGTCACTGATAAATTCACAGGTGAAACCACGAGTTTCACTCCAATAACTGGCCAAAGAAGAAGTCACCCGAATCCCCTGGGGGAGAGAGCTGAACACCCAGAAGTATGGGCAATCCTGAGACTGCAGGACAGACTGCCACTTCTACCCAACTCTCCCACATCACTGGCCCAAGAGGAAACTGCATAGTGCCTCTGGACACAGGAATATAGGAACAGTCAGGGGCAGGAACCTACTGTGTCCAGCCTGAGCCTGGAACTGAACTGAACCAGTTCACTTGCCATGCACCCAAATCCCATGGGGGAGAGAGCTGGACCCTCAAAAGTGCAAACATTTCTGAGAACTCAGAGGAGACTACTCTTTGCCCACATTCCAGACCCAAGAGGAAATTGCCTAGTGCCATTTGTGCCCCATGGGCACAGGGACCTAGGAGCAGTCAGAGGCAGGACACTTCAGGTTTCTGCCTACGCATAGAGGTGAAAGCCAGTCACTAGGAGTGCTTACACACCTGAGCGCATAGTTTTCTGTTCCCAGATCCAGCTGAAAGAAAACAGGGTTACCGGAGTGCTGATACACAGGCCTACAGGAGGGTCAAGCCACTATCACAGACAGCAAGACAAGCTAAAATAAGAGACAACCTGATAGCGAGAGGCAAGCTCAGGAAACTAAGCAATAGGATCCAAGACTACTTGCCATCATCAGAGCCCAGCTCTCCACCAAAGCAAATACTGGATATCCAAACACACCACAAAAGCAAAATTTAGATATAAAATCACATTTTATGATAAGGATGGAGGACTTTAAGAAAGACATAAAGAACTCCCTTAAAGAAATACAGGACAACACAAGTAAACAAGTAAAAGCCCTTGAAGAGGAAACAAAAAAAAATCCCTTAAAGAATTACAGGAAAACACAACCAAACCGGTGAATGAATTGAACAAAACCATCCAGGACTTTAAAATGAAAATAGAAACAATAAAGAAAGCACAAAGGGAGACAACCGTGGAGATAGCAAACCTAGGAAAGTGATCAGGAGTCATAGATGCAAGCATCACCAACAGAATACAAGAGACAGAAGAGAGACCCTCAGGAGCAGAAGATACCATAGAAAACATCAACACAACTGTCAAAAATAATGCAAAATATAAAAAGTTCCTAACTGAAAACATCCAGGAAATCGAGGACACAATGAGAAGACCAAACCTAAGGATAATAGATATAGAAGAGAGTGAAGATTCCCAAAGTAAAGAGCCAGTAAATAACCTCAATAAAATTTTAGAGGAAAATTTTCCTAACCTAAAGAAAGAGATGCCTGGGGTTGGGGATTTAGCTCAGTGTTGAGCGCTTGCCTAGCAAGCACAAGGCCCTGGGTTTGGTCCCCAGCTCTGAAAAAAAGAAAAAGAAAAAAAAGATATTTATATTTAAGAAAGAGATGCCCATAAACATACAAGCAGCATAGAGAACTCCAAATAAATGGGACCAGAAAAGAAATTCCTCCTGTCACATGACAGTCAAAACAGCAAATGCACAAAACAAAGAAAGGATATTAAGAGCAGTAAGGGGAAAAGGTCAAGTAACATATAAAGGTAGACCTATAAGAATTATACCAGACTTATCACCAGAGACTATGAAAGCCAGAAGATCCTGGGCAGATGTCATAAAACCCTAAGAGAACACAAATGCCAGCCCAGGTTACTGTATCCAGCAAAACTCTCAAATTAACATAGATGGAGAAACCAAGATATTCCATGACAAAAAACCAAATTTACGTAATATGTTTCTACAAATCCAGCCCTATATAGGATAATAGATTGAAAACTCTAACACAAGGAAACTACACCCTAGAAAAAGCAAGAAAGTAATCTCCTTGCAATAAAACCAAAAGAAAAGAGGCACACAAATATATTTCTACATCTAACAATGAAAATGACAGGAAGGAACAGCCACTATTCCTTAATATCTCTTAACATCAATGGACTCAATTCCCCAATAAAAAGACATAGACCTACAGACTGGATACATAAATAAGACCCAGCACTTTGCTGCATACAGAAAACATACCACAGTGAAAAAGACAGAAACTACTTCCAAGCAAATGGTCCCAAGAAACAAGCTGGAGTAGCCATTCTACTATGGAATAAAATCGACTTTCAACCAAAAGCCATCAAAAAAGACAGGGAAGGACACTTCGTATTCATCAAAGGAAAAATCCACCAAGAGGAACTCTCAATCCAAAATAACTATGCTCCAAATGCAAGGGCACCTACATTCTACAGATTTAATGCAAATTGCCATCAATATTACAGCTCAATTCTTCATAGAGTTAGAAAGAGAAATTTGTAAATTCATTTGGAATAACAAAAAAACCCAGGATAGCAAAAATTATACTCAACAATAAAAGAGCTTCTAGGGGAATCACCATCCCTGACCTCAAGCAGTATTACAGAGCAATAGTGATAAAAACTGTATGGTATTGGTACAGAGACAGGCAGGTAGATCAGTGGAATAGAATTGAAGACCCAGAAATGAACCCACACACCTATGGTCACTTGATCTTTGATAAAGGAGCTAAAACCATCCAGTGATAAAAAGGATAGCATTTTCAACATTTTCAATGGTGCTGGTTTAACTAGAGGTCAGCATGTAGAAGAATGCAAATCGACCCATTCATTTAGCCTTGTACAAAGCTCAAGTCCTCATGGATCAAGGACCTCCACATAAAACCAGATACACTGAAACTAATAGAAGAGAAAGTGCCGAAGAGCCTCAAGAAGATAAAGAATAGACAAATGGGACCTCATAAAATTGCAAAGCTTCCTTAAGGCAAAGGAAAATGTCATTAGTACAAAAAGGCAACCACAAATTTGGGAAAATATCTTTACCAATCCTACATCTGATAGAGAGCTAATATCTAATATACAGAAAGAACTCAAGAAGTTAAAGTCCAGAGAATCAAATAACTCTATTAAAAATGGTGTCCAAAGCTAAACAAAGAATTCTCAGCTGAGGAATATTGAATGACTGAGAAGCACCTAAAGAAATGTTCAGCATCATTAGTCATCAGGGAAATGCAAATCAAATTAACGCTGAGATTCCACCTCACACCAGTCAGAATGGCTAAGATCAAAAACTCAGATGACAGCAGATGCTGGTGAGGATGTGGAGAAGGCAGAACATTCCTCCATTGTTGATGGGATTTCAAGCTGGTACAACCACTCTGGAAATCAGTGTGGAGCTTCTTTAGAAAATTGTACATAGTACTACCTGAGGACCCAGCTATACTACTTCTAGCCATATACCCAAAATATGCTCCAACATATCAGAAGGATACATGCTCCACTATGTTCATAATAGCCTTATTTAAAATATCCTGAAGCTGGAAACAACCCAGATGTCCTTCAAGAGAGGAATGGATACAGAAAATGGATATGGAAAATATCTACACAATGGAATACTCTTAAACTCTTAAAAACAATGACTTCATGAAATCCATAGGCAAAATATGGAACTAGAAAATATCACTCTGAATGAGGTAACCCAATCACAAAAATAAAATAACCACACATGATATGTACTCACTAATAAGTGGATATTAGCCTAGAAACTTGGATTATCCAAGATACAATCCACAACCATGTGAAGCTTTAAGAAGAAGAGCAGCTAAAGTGTGGATGCTTCAGTTCTTCCTAAAAGGGGGAACTAAAATATTCATTGGAGAAGATATAGAGACAAAGTTTGGAGCAGAAGGAATGGCCATTAAGAGCCTGCCCCACCTGGGGATCCAGACCATATACATACAGCCACAAAACCCATACAATATTGTGGATGCCAAGAAATGCATGCTGACAGGAGCCTGATATAGCTGTCTCCTGAAAGGCTCTGCCAGAGCATCACAAATACAGAGGTGAATGCTAGCAGCAAACCATTGAACTGAGAACCGGCTCCCCATTGGAGGAGTTAGGGAAAGGATTAAAGTAGCTGAAGGGTCCTGCAACCCCATAAGAACAACAATATCAACCACCCAGACCTCTCAGGGACTAAATCACCATCCAAAGTGTAGACATTGACAGCCCTATAGCTCCAACTGCATATGTATCAGAGGATGGCCTTGTTGGGCACCAATGGGAGAACAAGCCGTTGGTCCTGCCAAGTAACCCCCAGTGTAGGGGAATGTCAGAGCGGGGAGGTAGTAAGGGATGGGTGATTGGAGTGGGACACTCTCATAGAAGAAGGGGGAGGAGGGATGGGAATAGGGGCTTTATGGACCACAAACCTAGAAAGGGAATAACACTTGAAATGTAAATAAAAATTCCAATAATAAAAGATTATAACAGAATGTCTATAAATATTGTTGCATCTCTTCTCACCTTTTAGGCTAAGATCAAGTGTAAAAATTGTTGCATATTTTGTATCATATTAAGTATGTACTTAATGTGATGATAGTAAATGCCTATGGTATACCCAACACATGCAAGCTATCTGGTGGACACTGTCTCATCTACTTCTCACAGTAATTCTGCTAGTGTTGTATGTCTTTACAAAGATGAGTTTCATGCTCATTTCTTGCAGATAAGCTCTAAATCCCAGGAAGTAAATAGCTCATTATTTACCATTTGCCTAGTGGATATTTGCTTCTAAGGTCATTTAAAATATACATAAAATTTGGAATCTATACTTGAACTGTTGTCTAAAGCTTGGTTTTGATATTTTCCTGACATTAGGTACTTTCCTAGCCACTTTATGCTTATGTAGAGACCTAGAAAAGTGTGTTTTTATATAGGTTAGTTTCTTTGCTTTATAACACAGGAACTAGATTCTATACTATTGTACTTTGAAATGATTTTTTAAGTATTCATAAAATTAACACAGGGTCAATCGTTGGCATGATTTCTAGTTCTAAAGGAAATACACGCAACTTTCTCTGCTGTTCAAATTAAACTTCCACACTATCTGTCCTATTCTGACCTTGAATTTGTCTTCTCTTCTTTAGTAAGATGAACATTTTAATGGGAAAAATATATGATGTTCAGGCTTTAATGAGTCTATGAGGACCATCTCCACAGACTCATGTTCTCTTCTTGTAGATATTCTAAAAATGGCCACCTGACCAGGATGCTCTCTGGGAGAAGGCACAGCCTCCTGCTTTACTCACTTCCTCTGGATACTTGCTCCCAGTGATCTCTGCAACAGTGTTGAAGGAATCCGTATCTGGATAGGTCTTTGCTCCCATTTCCAGATGAATGACAATTTTGTCCCCACGAGAAGCCATTCGAGACATCATTTCTGCATCTTCTATTGTGATACAGGCTGTTGGAATCTTGGGCACACCATCTTGATATCCTTGATGACCTGTGTGAGGACTTGAGAAGAGGAACCACCAGATTAATTTAAATGTGAAAACTGATTCAAAACCCTTATATAAGGACCCCAATTTTCACTGATTTTCACATAAAGTAGGAACATTTGTCTTTTATAAGAATACAACTTTTAGTCTTAATAAAACTGTATAAAATTAAGTTTAATAATTATGTCATTTAAAAATTACATCATTTTTAGAAAATTGGATAATCCTAGAGTGAAAAGTTGATATAATCTCTTACAGAGAGTGACAATGCCATCATAACTAAGAAGTGAACACATGTGCAGAAGGCAAGGGAGCCTCCAAAACTCACTGAAGGTATAGACAAGTTCCAAACGTGCAGCAAGAAACTCTTTCAGATTTTCTCAGTCTGTGGTTACTTACTGGCACTTGGCCTCCCTTCTCCTCTCCCAAACACTAAGAACAGAATATACAAACCTTGTGATAAGGTAGAAAGTTGCACAGAAAAATGGTAAAACAACTGAGAAATATTTATGTTGCTATGAAGAATGTGGATTATTTTACCAAGGGGAAAGGAAAACTATCATATTTGTGACACTAAAGGAAATAACTATGTATGATGGTTAATCTCTATGTATTCATGTCTTCATGTCCATACATATTTGGGCATACATGACTGTGAGTATAAAACTGTATGTGTGCATGTATGTTTACATATGGAGGCCAAAAGTTGATGTTAGGTATTTTTCTCAAGTGTTTCTTACTTTATTTACTGAGGTAAGATCTCTGGACAAACCCAGAACTTGCTGATTCATTTAATCTTGATAGCTAGCATACACGTGGAGTTACCATTTCAGTCTCCTGAAGTTCTGGGATAATAGGCAGGCAGGCTTCCCTGTCTACCCAGCTTTTATATAGGCACTGGAAATTCAAGCTCTGTCCCTTACACTCCTTATGTCAAATATTTTGATCGCTGGGCCATCTCTCTGGCATCTATAATAGTATGTCTTAATTGTCAACTTACTTAGGGAGTTGCCTAAAATGTATTAAGAGGACATCTGAGTGTGACTTATAGCATTCCCAGAAAAGAGTAACCAAAGAAGACATAAGTGCAAATGATATCATGCAAAATTGAGTGTCTCACATAAAATAAAGGAGGGGTAAGCCCTTTACCACAGAAATTCTGTGTCACATCTGCCATGTGCTTCTTCCATCGTGATAGTTTGTCTTATCTTCAACATAACAAAATGGTTACAATCACCAGGGATGGAAACCATAAAACCAGGAGTCAAAATAATTCTGTCCTATTTTAAATTCTTTATCCCAGGTGTTTGTCAAAGTGACTGAATTTCTGCACAACCCAGAAAATTAGTTAAGACTAAGATGCTAACATCCAAAATGTACAGTGTTAAATACATGCAAGACATTCCAAGAACTCAATAATGAAAATAAAACCCAGAGGAAGACCAGGATTCAATAGGTAAGTCTTCAAAGAAGATAGAACAAAGAATAATAAGAACATGACAGTTTCTACACATCCTCTCCACATGGAAATGCAAATCACAACCATATAACCATGAGGCAATACTACCTCACACTCACTAAAGTAGCTTTGAGAGAAAGGACACATAAACACAAGTCCTGAGAAGATGCTGGGAAGATGGAGTACTCACTCACTGCTGACAGGAATGTAATGGCAATCTGCTTTGGACAACAACTTACAGTTCCTCAAAAGTTAAACAGATACTTAGCTTCTGTGAGGTAGCCACTGCCTGTGCATTTAAATACTTGGGCCCGAGTTTGTGGAGCTATCTCAGGAGGTTGTGGAAGCTTTGGGGCTGTTCCTATACAGCAGAGCAGATCACCATGGCTGGTCCTTGAAGGTAATCCCCATGTAAGGTACAAAGCCAATCTCTCTGTGTTCTGATCTTACAGACAAGTGGGGAGCCACCTCCTACAAGTTCTTGTCTTCGTGAGTTCCGTCATGCCTTCCCTGAATCTTCCCTGAAGCTATTTTGGTCAGCTATTTGTTCCAGTGCCAAGGAAAACCACTAATAAACCATATGACTCAGTACATATATATGTGTACACATATCATACACACACACACACACACACACACACACACGTATACACACACAAAAAAAAACTAAAAATACATAGCCACTTGAAATTTTCACAGCAGAATTCCTTTTTAGATTTTTTTAAATCATAATCTGGACTTTAATTTTTATTGAAAATAGATGTTTTTCATACAGCACATAGTAGCATTATTCTTAACAGTCAAAGTTGTAAATAAGCCTAATATCCATCAACTAATATCCATGGGTAAGCAAAATGTGGTATATCCATACATTAGAATACTATTCAACCATTTAAAATGATGTTTTAGTACATGTTGCAGAGAGATGAAGTTTGGAAACATCCTAAGTGAGAAGAGAGCCAAAGAACACATGTTCTAAGATGGTACTTATACCATGTCCAGGGCAGACATATCTTTAGAGATAGAAAGTAAAATGTAGTTTGTTTATGAATGGTAGAAAAGAAAGCAATGTGACTGAATGCAAGTGGGAATACAGGGAATTGAGTGGGAATTGAGGTGATAATGAAAATGTTCTAAAATCAGTGATTTTGATTGTAGACCCCCGTGAAAATGTCAAAATGACAGCACTACACAAGTAGAAGTTAGATTTCATAACATTTGGATTATATCCAAATAAAACATCCATTTATAAAAATCAAGACATAAGTTACAGAATATAAATGAAAGAATCTTGGTATTCTTTCTATTGGAAAGTTGTATATCTATATACCTACTTTATAAGACATGGTAGTACACACAAGACATAAAATGAGCATGTAAAAGGTGAACTTGAGAGCTACAACCAGGCTCTTAAATCTCATTAAAATTATAGTGCATCTTCCAAAGGTGACATCATTTGAACACAGCTGAATATTTCCCATTTATCTACATAAAATACATGTCATGTCTAATCAAGTAAGTTAAAAATTTCCCACCTGATTGCCACACATACCTCTAATGCCTTTAAAGAAGATTACTTCTGACTAGTCCTTTTCTAAAGATACCTTGTGGGGCATGGTGCAGTGAATAGTACCCTGATTCCTAGTCGAGAAAGGGTGAATCCCCAGGGACCCTAATAGGGATGGCAGGCACATTCCCAGCCTCCCAGATCAGGGCCTCACTAGCTGCAGCCCCCCACAAACCCCTGTGGAGAGGTTTGAGACAGACCAGTCACGTAGAGCAATGCCCCAAGCCCCTCCTCCACAGGTGAGGATGTGACCACAGGTTACATAGGCTCAAGACAGATCAGTCACAGGGACAATGCCCCAAAGTCCCCCTCCACAAGTGAAGACGTGACCACAGGTCATGTAGGTTCAAGACAGATCAGTTGTAGAAACAGGACCATGCCTCTGAATATGTAGATGGTTCTTCCCAAGCTCTCAGGAAGTCTGCTGTCAGACACTGACCCATCAAAAAAACTGTAAGCGCCGTGTTCAGAATTAAAGGTGTACAGGGATTATTCCATTGCCTGAGAGCTTCTGCCATAAGAGCCGTAACACCACCACCTGGGGAAGAGATCTGCTCTCCTAAAATAATTGCCTCTAGAAGCTTCCCTGTACTCCTCACCAGCTAGTCAGTCTCCTGCTGGCTCAGCCAGGTCCTAGCAACCTAAGTTAGGTAAGGAGCAGGACGGGCAGCCGGGGACAGCAAAAGCTGTTCCCCCTCCCTGCCCAAGTTCTCTCCACTTGCCCAAACCCGTGCACTTAACCAGGCAAGAGATCGCTGTGAAGAGCACCCGGGTGCCAGAGCCCTACAATACCAGGCTCTGAATGTTGCTGAGGATTTTGAAATGTGCAAGGCTCATTGCAGTCTGGGAGCACAGGCACCCGCTGAGCTGGAAGGCATGCAGCAAGAGGACAGTAATGTGTCTTCAGGAGGAGTGTGCTGAATTTTACAGGTGCAGTAACACATTGGCTAAATGCACTCGGCTTGCAGCTCAGGACTGTTTCTGAAGAAAGAACGGCTTGAGACTGAGCTGCTGAAGCTGCAGCCTCTTGTATCTGAACTTTCCAAAGTTTCTTTATTAGCGATTTAATTAAAGAAATACTTTCTCTATTTAGTAGAAAAGCTTGTTTGGCTTAAATAGTAATTTGAAAGTAACTCTCTGCAAATAATTGACTTGATTTTTTTAAAAATCTAGCACTTTAAAAATAATTTTTCAGACTTTTAAACTGTCATTAACAATAGTAAAAGTAAATTCATTTAAGACTCTTATACTGTCATTAACTATACAAAAGCACAATAGTTTCCACCATATAATTTTATGAAGAAAAAAAAACTAAAACAGAATACTTTAGGAACAAAAGGCCGGTCTAGGAGAGGAGGGGCTACCTTTTATTTCTAACTTCAGCAGTTCAGATGAACAGGACAGAAAAAAAAAATGCAGAAAATAGATTCCTAGATCTATTCCATAGAGGAGAGGAGCTGCGTGGATGGGGGTGGGGATAACCAATAAACATGATGTATATCTTAAGCTCTACAGATCACAGTGAGGGGACAGTTTATAAATAGAGACTCAGAGAGGATCTTTTTCCCAGAGAGAGGCAGCCAACACACTAGAGTGTGAAAAAGAAGATGGTCATCAGGATGCTGAGGAGACAAAGAAAAAGAAACATTTTTTAAATATCCATAGCACATAGGAACATTTTCTGTCTCCCCTCTCTAAAAAATAAAAATGTGAAGAAGATTCAAGGATAACATGATGTCTCAGGGTTTTACTGCTGTGGACACTATGACCAACTCTTATAAGGACAACATTTAATTGGGGCTGGCGTACAGGTTCAGAGGTTCAGTCCATTATCATCAAGGCAGGAGGCAAGGCAGGCTTGGTGCAGGGGGAGCTGAGAGTTTTACATCTTTATCTGCAGGCTGCTTGCACAATACAGGCAGTTAAGGTGAAGGTCTTAAGCCCACGCCCACAGTGACACACCTACTCCAACAAGGCCACACCTCCTAAGAGTGCCACTCCCTGGGCCAAGCATATACAAACCATCACACTTGAAGTAGCTTCCTATAAAACAAATGAAAGTTTTAAAATAGACAAAATTTTAACACTTCACTTTTTGGCATTTAAAAAGTATGACATAAATGTTACTTTTTTGTTATATAATTTGTAACTCAGACGCAACATCACAAAGCATATATTTTCCACCTGATTTTGTTTCTTCTTAGACAGCTTTGCTTATTTTTACTTGTCCCATCACATTAATTTGGTTGCCCTCTCATTTCTTCTTCTAATATATCTGTAGCAGGACTAATCAAATGAAGTTTTATAACAATAAAATATCAATGTATGTGATTTATTAAATAGCGGTGATGAATATGATAAAGATATGAGAGAAACCAAAATCATTTTGCAGGTGTCAACTATAACCTTAGCCAAAGAAGTGTCCTGTGTGACCAACTACTTACTGTTGTCTGTCATCTCTAAAAACCTGGAACTAATTAATTAGACTGAGAGGCAGTTAACGGGGTATACTGAGATGAAGGTCTACAATCCCAAGGAAGAGGTTTTGGAGTCAGTTAGACGTCCTGTCTGTGTTACATACTAAGACCACGATGAATGGGTAGACAACAGATGGTCAGAAAGACAAATAACAGTTAACTCAGACCACTGTTGTTTCACTTAATAATAGCTTAAATTTCCATTGTACATTACCTTGGTTCCCCATGTCTTCCTTCCACAGCATAATTGACTTTATGTGGTGGTTTGACTATGCTTGACCCGTGGAAAATGGCACTATTAGGAAATGTGGCCTTGTAGGAGGAAGTGTATTACTGTGTAGGTAGGCTTTGAGGGCTCCTAGTACCCAAGCTATGCCCAGTATGGAAGAGAGCCTCCTCCTGGATGCCTATGGAAGAGAATCTCCTTCTGGCTGCCTTAAGCAAGCTGCAGAACTCTTAGCAATTTCTCCAGCACCATGTCTGCCTGCACGCTGCCATGTTTCCTGCTATTATAATGGACTATCCCTCTGAAATTGTAAGTTAGCCCCAAGTAAGTATTTTTTTCTTTCTAAGAGTTGCCTTGACCATGGGTCTCCACAACAGTGAAATCCTGGCTAAGACACCTTACACTTCATACTATATGACTTTTTGGCTAAGATCAAGTGAAGGAATTTGAAATTTTTAACCTTTATTATTCATCAAACTTCAAAAAAAACCCCTTAGAATAGAGCTGGGGAGACACCTCAGTGAGTAATGATTTATCTATTCAAACTTAGTTCAGATCTCCAGAACTCATACAAATTCTGACTTACCAGTTCATGTCTGTGATCCCAATTCTCCTACAGCAATATAGCAGAGACAGGAGAACCTCCAGAAGCTTATAAACCATGTAGTATGGCTTAAATAGAAGTGGATAACAAAGAACCATGTCCCAAACAAGACAGAAAGAAAGGCCCAACAAACAACCAAGGTTTGCACATGTTTATGCAAGACATGGCATATATGTACCCACACACATACAGTTGAATGCATGCATAAACACATACCTCTTACATGCATCCCAGAAGGAGATAGGCAGCAGAGACGACAAGATTTGAGTGTGTGTGTTTGGGTGTGTTTGAGTGTGTGTGTTTGGGTGTGTGTGTACCCAATATATATACATATATATGACAGAAATCATCAATAAAGCAGGAAAAAAGAGAAAGCACAGGAGGTATGTGGAAACAAATCTAACAATGCTTATAATGTAGAGAAAGATGCATGGTTAAGGCCAGGCCCGTTTCCCCACTTGGGGAGTTCACACATGTATTTGTCTGTCATCCATGCTTAGACAGAGTTAAGAAGCTTGCTTTCCTAAGCCCCATTGGCTGTGCAAACTTTCCACACACACTTCTCCCGTCTTAGAGAAATGGGCTTTGTGAAACATTGATTCATTCTCTTCTAAGAAAGAGTAAGACGAGAATGCAGTTTATGGCATACAAGTTCAGTCTTGTAAGATAATGGTGGTCTTAATATTTCTACCCATCCCGCATAGAGATCTCCACTCACTCACCCTGCCAGGAAAGGTACAAAGCTGTGTTGTAGAAAATCTTTTGAAATATGGCCATGGTTTTGTTCTTTCCTTGTCACCTGCCACTCCCTACAAGTCACACTGTACTCTCTAACACACATGTTTTTCTAACTTAATAGAAGGTGATTTTCCTCCTCCAATGTGGATCCTCCATGTATTCTGTCCAGGTAGTTGAGCATTTTGTTTTAGGTTCAATTAGATGGATCTTCCTGTAAGCCTTCTGTAACCATCTGGGTAGCCTTGGAGATGCCCTTTCTCCACAGTCCTCCCTCCCATTAAGTAGCCAAGTTACTTAATGTCACATTTTAACACATATTCAACACATGTTTGTGTTGAATAAATGTATTCATGCTGAATACATTTGATCATAAAATATCCAGACAATATGCAATGAAGAATTTTTCAGTAAAATGACAATACTTTATAAGATTTTTAAATAAAAAGACAATCATCAAAACATATTACTAATAAATATGGATTCCAGATAAAAGTTGCTTAAAACCCTGTAGAATATACAAAAGGGAAAAATACACTATAAAACATACATTAATATAACTACAGATCTTTAAAATGTAAAATGCAAGCAAGTCTACCATGATTTTCTGTGAAGTATTAAACACCTATTTTTCTAAGTGGATAAATTTATGTGTCACTTGGACCACAAAACACTCTCGCATTTCACAAACATGCAGGCTCATTAAGGTGTTTCATGAAGTCACTACTGTTGGAATGGGAACTCTAAATAATAATAATAATACACATTGTATGGGTTGATGTAGTGAGTTAACAGGACAGGGCCAGATCAAAAGCTGAAAGGGAAAGATTCAAATGCCTTCAGATAAAACAAAGCTCAGCTAGGATGACTCAGTCTCCACAGCCCTTTATGCCTCAGTTCCCTTGCCTACGCCTACCTGAACTAATCACCTTGAAACCTACAGTTTTTGCCTTGGTTAACTTTCCATACAGTTTTCCTGCATATTCTCTCTCTCTCTCTCTCTCTCTCTCTCTCTCTCTCTCTCTCTCTCTCTCTCTCTCTCTCTCTCTCTCTCCCTCCTCTTGCCCCCTTCCTTCCCTCTTTCACTTTCTCTTCCTCTCTCTCTTTTCTGCTTTCTGATTTTCACTCTCTCTGTTCTACTTCTCCAAAGGATCCCATCAGCTGCTGTTAATCAAACCATCTTTTATTTCCACCTGAATGTACTCTAAGGTTAAGGGGAGATAGGCTAGGGCATTACATATTTTATATTGCCAATGTTAAACATTTCTTTTTAAAAATGTATCATATCCATTCAGTAAATGTAAATTGAAATTGTAAGATATCTCATGTAAACTAAAATCCAGTATTATTTAAACTATAGGAAAATTGCACAGACACCCAACACAAGGAAGACTATAGCCTGCGCTGTCTGTATAAAGATTCCTTATTATGCAGCAAAATCTATAAAAAGTACTTATTGGGTTCTGGTTATTTTGCTTTGAGAACGGATTCCTTGGCACTACTGTAGAAAAAGAAAGATGTATTTGTGTGTTTGTTGTATTTCCATGAGTAAACGTGAACATCTAAAAGAAATTAAACAGAGGAGCCACATACCAAGTAGCATTGAAATGAATTAATTCTGTGGCCTAAAACAGCCCCAAACAAACCATAGACCATGCGGATGAAATGGAGAAATACAAAAGCCGCACACAGTATGCATGTGATAAGGGATTAACAATAAATTTACAGAGATGAACATATACTTAATTGCAACTTGGGTCTTTGAAAACCCAACAGTCATTCTGTTAAAATATAACCAAGGAAATGCCAGCATGATCAATAAACAATTAAATTCTCAAAAGTGTGTGCCACGCCACAACTGATAAAGAGCCTAGAAGATGGGAGGGAGCTGCTGGTGCTGGCCCAGTAGCAATGCAAGCCCTGGCACTCCACATACTGGCAGCTGAGCCCTGGTGGCAAAGCAATAGAAAAATGTCTCTGACATGATCTTTTCTTCTGCCATTACTCATTGGTATGCTTGCCCTGATTCCTCTGCAGTACCATCCTACCAAGGTGTCATTATAAAGAATCAGACTAGTGTACATCGGTGCCAATCACACTACAGCACTGGGGCTCTACGTACAGAGCTGATATTATATCAAATGCTTCTTCATGTGCGTGTGCTTCTCAGCTTCTGAAACATTTTTAGTCTTCTCATCTTTCAAAAATCATATATGACAATCTCTCTTCCGCACAGCCGTATACCAGATTTCAGATGGATTTTGAAGAGGCTGCTAGAACAGGCCAAAAGAAAAAGGAAAAAGTCTGGGAAGAACTTCATTACTTCAAATAGGAAAACTAATGCATACATCCAGCATCAGGGGTGACACAGAAGCATACTGTACCTATGCTGAAATGACACATAGCCACAGAACAAAAACAGACTCTTTTTTAAAAGATCCTTCGTTTGACAGGTTTTATTTTCTGTCTGTCTGTCTGTCCGTCCGTCCATCCATCCATCCATCCATGAGGACATGATCTTGCTTAATTGCCTAAGCTGGTCAAGTGGGTCTTTTGCCTCAGCCTGTAAGTAGCGGGGACTGCAGTATGCGCTGTGTCATCTGGCTTCCTTTCTTTTTCCTTTTCCTTTCTTTTTTTTTTTTTTTTTTTTGAGTCCTAGTTTTGTATCAGGCCTTTTCTCATTATGAGGAGGCTTTTCACTGAAACATGCAGTGACATTTACAACCACAGCTTTACAGAAGACTGATACTGTTCTTCAATGTGTGCCCTAACACGCTAGCCCATCAAATTAAAATATGCAAAGAAATGTTAGGATTTCTGATGAACAGTCCCAGCCAATTGATGACAATAGTCACTCAATTTATTGAGTACTTGTGATAGGCCTGTCACTGTTTTGTGGTTTCTATGTCTTGGTTCTATGCCTTCTCCAGTACTCCAATCCTATAAGGGTTTGACTGCCTCATTTTAGAAAATTAAAACACAGAGGAACCCATGTACCACACCTGGAAGTTAACCATGCTAGAATTAAAACCTGGTAACCACTGGAGCCATGCTCTTACCTTCTATTGAATCACTACTGGATTATAAGGAGGTTTTTATTCCTTTTCTGTCTTCTACAGTCCTTTGACAGAGACAGAAGAAATACTACAGTACCTGGAAGGTAGGGCGGTGTGTAGATAGTTGTTCTCACCATCATCGATATTGTGTGCACATTTACATTCAAGTGCCACATCACATTGCTTTTGATTACATATTTTATACTCATTTATGCATCTTTGTTTTCTAAGTCATTAGCTCCAAGAGAACAAAGACATCATTGGTCTTGATTTCATGTGTGGCATTTCTACAGCATAACTTTTGCTCCATATTCATGCTCAGAAAGCATGTATTAAATTTGCCAGTCTGTGGCCTTTCAAATCACTGGTCATCGTGGACTCATCTCCTTTAGCTTTATTTTAATCTATTATCCAGGCACACCTGACTGTTTACCAATCCTTGGTCAAGTTTAGCACAGATGGCTCGCTAAAATAGATTGCTGCCTTCATCCTCCAGAATGTCTGATTCTGAAGATCAAGATAATCCCTGACTTTTATTTCCAACAAACTCCAGAGCGATGTCAAGGTTACTGGTCTGCAATGTTGGAGAGTACGAAGCTTTATCAAAAAGTGTGTCTGTTTAAAGACACATCTCTGTCTGTGGAAAGAGAATGTTCTCCTTGGGCATTCACCCTTATAAAACCTTTGATCAATACTCACTGGTACACTCCCACACACCCATCACTAACAGAAGTACCATGAAATAATAACATCCAGCTGTTAAGAAATCGACACATATATGATGTCAAGTATGACTCTTGTTATAGACTTAACAAACATAGTAACAGACCTACTCAAATTCATGTAACGGGAAGAGTGATGGCCCTCTAAGGCTGTCACACTCACCACAGTTATCACTCATTTCTGTAAACATTTTGGGACACCCCCCCCAGAAATAGCCTGCAGAACATCTGGCAGCCTTCCAAGCCATTTAAATGGAATCAAAATTGGTGCTTAAGCAAAGAATTGATTTCTTGAAATAGGTGAAAATATGATAAATAGTTGATTCGTAGTTCAAACCAAGATACATCATAAAAATGAGTCTAGTTTTACATTTTCGGTCCATTAATAAATTCAAAAGACAATTTCAAAAAAGGAATATTAGACATGTCCACATCAGTGATACCTGTGTTGGAAAGATTTGTTTAGATTTACAGAAGTTACTTATAAAGTAATACTGACTAGTATACATTCTAGTATATTTGTTTTAAATTTGTTAAAAATACTTACTACAACGCTGTTTTTTAAGATAGCAACAGGTTGGAGCTGGAGAGAACCTGGGTTCAACTCCCAAAACCCACATAATAGCTCACAACTGTCTGTAACTCTAGTTCCCAAGGATCCATACTCTCTTCTGGCTTCCATGAGCAGCAGGCTTACATGTGATACACATACATTCATGCAGGCAAAACATTCACACACATATGAATACTTGCACATTTTAAGTATCTACAAACTAAAAAGCTTGGCAATGAGAAAACAAATTATAATGTTCAATTTTAATAGAATATTTCACAGCCTTTTAGATGTTAATTATGACACATAAGTAATAGCATGGGGTTTTTCTAGTAAATAAAGAGAACATGGTTTACACGTAAACCATCGTAAACAAATGAAACAAAACAAACTATGCTATAGTGGAAAGAGTTCAGGATAGAGAAAATGACAGATTTATTTTTCTTTTGAACGCGACAGGAAAGATCAAATAGAGGACAGTAAAGTTATTCCAGGTAACTGAAACCACATATAATCATATCTTGAAGAATATTTAACGCTCAAGAAAATGATAAACGCATTTCAAAATGTTTTACACCTATAAATGTGAATGTTTCCAATAAAGTATGTGTTGAAAAACAAATAAAAAGGTAAAGGCAGATGATGTAACCATGAGTGATTTTTAGTTTCATTTTTTCTTTTCTACATTTTCTAAATTTATGAGAAGACTAAATGTTACATTTATAATCAGAAAAATATGAAGCATTTTAAACTAAAATATGAATCTATAAATGTGATGTAAGATTTTCTTTTTTTAAAGAATGTGTGTGTGTGTGTGTGTGTGTGTGTGTGTGTGTGTGTGTGTGTGTGTGTGGCAAGCAACGTCTTGCCTGCCTGTCTGTCAGTCTGTCTGACTGCTGACCTGGCTGTCACATGTGTGCCGCCTCCCCTGCAGACCAGAGGATGGTGTTGAATCTGTTGGAGATGGAGTTATAGGCAAATGCGAGGCACCTTGTCAAGATGCTCGGAGCCAAACTCCGTCCTCTTGAAGAACAGTCAGCACTCCAACCTCTGAGGCATTTCTCCAACTCTTTTCTGATTTTAATTTGAAAACGATAGCAGTCTGGTGTGGTGGATAGGAGGCTTCTTGGGAGAGCCTTGAGCTTTAGTTCTGCCCTCACTACCCAGAGAGAGACTACGTGCAAGGAACGGTGAAGGGCGGAAGGCAAGTGAGGAGGGCAGGAAGGAGAAGGGTTGTGGGCCAGAGAGTGGGTGGGAGGGAAGGAGGGGCGGGGGAAATTCAACCTTTTTTGTATTCTCAGAGCCTGCAGGTCCAATGGCAGCTCTAATGTCCTATTCTTCCATTTTGCTACTCCTTTCTCAAAATTTCCTTTCGTAAATAGCCTTAAATTGATTAATAATGATGAACTAGGCAGAGGGATATTTGGGAGGTAGGTCTATTGCAGAGCTCTGAGAAATCCGAGTCTGTCCCTCCATTCATTTCCCATAGTTCCAGTTATTCCTCTAGTATATGAAATGCAATAAAATTTCTCTCTGAAGAGTAGATACCTTTTAAATGAAGTAGAATGAGGAGACATAAAAAAGGCATTGTGCATAATTTACTATCCACATGGAATTCCACAAAACAAACTAAATTCTTGCATGTGTCATGAAGAAAGTGAGTGATGTCAGAATGAGTCCCTTTAAGGTGGGGGAGGGGTTGTGAAGAGCGGGAGGGTGGCTCAATAATGTTTAGTTAATGGAAAATACTTACATCTGGTACTTTGAAGTAAGCAAATGTAGTTTTTAATCACAAAGTCATAGTATAAACAGGGCATTAGTAGAAAGGCACTTTATAAACATGTGGATAATGTGTTCCTCAGGCCGGAAATCAACTGACAACAGCTTAAAATCCATCACTGATTAAAACATATTTCAAGCATAAAACTGTCTAGTCTCTGCTGTGGTCTCAGACAGCACAGAAATATACTGTAAAATGTAAGAAACCTTTCACAATAGTATGGTCAGGCTCAGCCTTCAGTTTTAAATTTAAGATAAGCCATCAAAAACATTCAGTCTAACTCTTAAAAAAATTACTAATCAGAGGCCATTATTTCCATATCCGAGGGCACAGTTTAACTTTGGAGGGAAACTAGCACCTATGGATATTTTTGAATCATATAAACGCCATCAGATAACTAGTCAATTTCCTCATAATCTTCTCAGTGTTCAGGTAAGTTCTGCCTTTAAGTAATAAGAGAGATATAATATTATATATTAGTTTCCTAGTTGCCTTTCAAGAATATCATACAATCCAATATACCAAGCTGTCTGATATAGTGGCTTAAAACTGGCAACACTTCAGTGTATTTCATGAGTCTTCTGCTCTTGCTGAAGTATAAACTATTCATTAGCTCTGTCATTAAACACAATATCCAATTCCAGAATTTAAACATTTGACTACCATGCCAGTCTTGGGAATTAAAAAAATGACTAACTCATTAAAGGGGGAAAAAAGAACTTGAGGATTAAGCTCGTTCATTCTAGCCTATTCATCGTGCATTAGAAATGTTGGGTCAACTTTAAAAATGCATTATTGGCCATTTGCGTGAGCTAGTCTCGTGTTAAGCCACATATAAAACAAATGTAAACTCTATTTTCAAACAACAAAAGCATCACTCATTTTGCAAAAGCTTCAGGCTTATAGATCCCAAATGGTATGACACTGTCAAGGTTTACATCTATTATTAGGACCAAGATGTGTTAGCAATGTGTCTCTATTTCTAATACTTACTAGACATAGTTTGATATATACACAGTAGGTTCTTAAGGACTTAAGAGAGGGAATAATGGGAAAAAGTATATTATTTCCATTATTATGTTCACTATTAGATTAAATTTAAAATCCATAGCTTGAATTTAGGAAATAATTTAGCCCTCCCTTTTCACCTGTGCATTTTCTATCAGTTTCTATCCCCACAGATCTAACAATCAGCATCTTTAGATTTGTTAACTAAGTCTGTCAGAGAGTCAGTCACACAGTAACGCTAAAGAAAGTTCCAATTAGAGGCCAGGGTGTGCTGCAAACCCTATCTGGTCAAATGAATGGAAGTTGAGTTTAATGGGAATTCAATAAATGGCCACCTTCTACTGAGCGACTAATTGACCAAAATCAGGAGCAGAAGAGTTCTTCTGGGATCCTGCCAAGTTCATTTGAACAAAGCACAAGTCAGGTAGATACAAATATTCCTGATGTTAATGCTTAGTCAAATAGGTGTGCAGAGCCTCCTCTGCTCTTTCTTTCTAAGACCCAGACTCTACAGGAGTCTGAGTACAGCATCTGCCTCTCTGCTCCAGACTTATTCATGGGGTCTTATTGAAGAGAAGTATAGTCATTTCAAACGTCCAAACCTGGAAGAGTTCTGGTGAAACTAGGACAACCACAATGCTATTTAGAGACATGGGGTCACACTATATACCAGGGACCAAGGTCCCTGGATGCTAATAGTATGACGGAAGCTAGCCTTCTGAATCAGGCTAAGCCTCAGACTCTTTGTCCATAAAACAGAGAAGATACTGAGTACAGTGTTGCTGAGTCTTTGGGATACCCTAAATGCAGAATACCTCACTCTGCAATTATTGAATTACAAAAGTCAGCTGTCATTATATTTACAGGGCCACCTGTCTTAAGCAACGAGAGGCCATCACTCATAGATTATACTACAGCCCTCTTCTCATTCTTTTTTCTACAGACCCCAATCCTGTTCTGTTATTTTATTGATTCATTAACACATCTAACACTATAATTATCACTTAGAATTTGCTAAGTCTTTTCATAAAGATTATATTTCATTATTATTTCATAGAATAAGAATTTAGAAAAACAAATTAAGACATTCTAGCTAAAATTTAAGTAATTTGCCCAAATCACATAGCTAGCATTGAAAATAATTGGAATTTATATAACTTTTTCCTTAAGCAAAAATAAATAGTTCATTTGGAAACATGTTGCCTCTGCCTTCTGTCCCTATGCTATACCTCATTCCCTGCCCTATTCTCCCAATTAGCTTTCACGTTTATTTCCATATGTTTGTAAATACAGAAGCCAGGTAGATTTAGGACAGTTTTAAATTTTTCTGTAATAAAGAAATTCATTATTTTATGTTTAATTTAACTGACCTTTACAAAGGCACTCTTTTGTATTTGAAAAATATGGAGGTGGTTACAAAATTGGCTAATGTTCTGTATACTGCTCTGGCCTATTTCCTGTTGGAAGTTCCTGTAAACTTTCAAACCTCTTTTGACCCACGATGGACTAGGATAATTCTCTCCAGAGTCTATGCTTTTGACTATACACACTCCTTTCTTTATCTAACACATTACCCAAAACTGATACAGCCTAAATACTTACCAAGAGCACTGTTTCCGTTTATTCAGTTGCCAGAGTTTGCTGCAACTATTCTAGACTATATGTCATCTTGACACATATACACAAATCCAAAAATCAATGTTACATTCTTATTTTAAAGTTGAATAATCTTAGACATGGAGAGATTAAGAAATCAATTGGAAATGAATATCTGGGATTAACACAGCATGTAACCTTAAGGTTCACTACTTCTCTGCATTTTCTACCCTAACCTGATAGCATGTGCTAATAGTCTCCTTGTGGCATCCTGTTGCCCCATGTATGACACTTACATCCTTTATCCCTAGGAGATCCCATCATTTGTTGAACTTCCAACCATCTTATTTGACTGATTCAAATACTAACTCCTTCATAAAAGCCTATCTGATTTGTTCATTCCCTTTCCTTCTATTTCTCTTTCCCTAAGCCCAAAGCCCCTTTCCTCTGAATGTTTATAATATTCTGTTTTTCTTTCAATGTCTTCAGCATATTTAATCTTCTGTCTTGTGTGACTGTATCCCAGCCTGCCCTCCAGGTTGGCTTTCCATTCAGAGCTTCAAACTCATGTGCTGGTCATGTATATGCTTGCTGTGAGTAGCATCAACATTCAGATATCCCAAGGAATCATCCAACTGTCATTTAATGAATAAATCTTGATTTCAACATACCAGTTTTACTTCAGAATAGGAACATCTGCTGTAGGCCCATCTCTGTAACTGCTTGGTTCTTTGCAAACTTCTGGTACTAGGATTATCAAAGGTAAGTGAAAATGTGAAAATTTGTCACATTTCAGTGACAGCATTATCATGTTCTTACATCTTCAGGGCCATGAGACATTAATTGAGAAATTGTTATTATTTTAAAAGTTAGCAACCTAAACAGCCTTCCTCAGTCAGTGTTCCTCTTCTCCTTTCCGTACAAATATTTCCATTTCTGTTCTGACATTTTTCCACGAATTGGGTAACTGTTCACAATTGTCTGCTTTTTTAGTTATAAGACTCTAAACTACCAGTGAAAAGCAAAGCACTGGGTATATAATTTTGTTGAATGTTAGTGAACGTTATTTGGCTTAAATTTTCTGTATTCTAAATGTTCATGCTGACTTAGAATTCCAGTCCAGTCAATATATACATCCAACATACAACATCAACATCCAAGTTTCATTCATTTTTCTGTCAAGAATGCAAAGCTTTGTGCAAAACTATAATACATTTTAGGCATTTAACAACAGCTTGATAAAGTATGACAACCAAATGACTCCAAAAGAAAGCCTACTTTGTTTCTTGGTCTTCCTTCACTAATTTCCAAAGATTAAAATTTACAGCACACACATGCAACACTCATACACATCAAAAATTTTAATTCAAAATAGTTTAACACTTGCTATCAAAATATTCATTTTAAAAATCCATTTACTAGATTTGAAAGTAAGTACTACAATTTCTTATTTCACTACAAAATAGAGGGTGTTAATGCTGCCTAAAGCTACTTAAAAGGAAGAAAGAAGTAAAGAATTATACTTAGAATTTTGTGATAAAAGAATTATTCTTAGAATTTTGTTCTATTGTCCAAAGACTCAAGATGTCTGCTATAACATTATTCAGCAAAGAGCTTAATTTTTCCCCAGAGTGCAAGGACCGTCCTAGTAGATCCACCCTAAGAACTGGAGGAGCTCCCACAAGCTGACACATTTGCATACCCCATGTGTACTAGCTCCAATCCTTTGATTACTCAGTATCAGTAAATGGCTGCCTCAGAAATTCACCTTCCTCTTGCCCAAGCTGCTGATCCAAGGGCTTCAGGGAAGCATATTCAAAACCCAAGTGAGCCACCTAAAGGAAGACTTTAAAGGAAGATTTTGGAATCTTCTTCAATACTAATAAATTAAGCTTTGAAGCTATAGCCAATGTTCTCTCAGTACAATGATAGCTAAGCTTTTCAACTGGAAAATAGCCTGTGTTGAAAACACGCTAAACTTCTCTTCTTCATCTATGTCATTCTCCAGGCTGAATTCCTACAATCTGTTTATTGTTATTTAGTACATATCACACATATTTACATGCTCTAGGAAGGGACCAAGAAGAGGGGTATGGTAGCATGTTAGATGTGCCACCCTAGTGAGCTCATTCTTTTTATTAGGAACACTGAGCCCGAGTATGTCCAATGCTTTTGAAAATTACAGCATTCTCATGTTTCCCAAACTGTTTGACACTGTATGTAAAATTGACTATCAGACATGATAAAAACAAAACAAAACAAAACAAAACTCCATTCTGGTTTATTTGAATGGAAGAGTTAACTTTACCTCTGATATGTCCAGAGGGACATTGGAACACTCAGTTCTAAATGGGATGTCTTCATCAAACCCCTCCTCTCAGGATGCAGAGAGCTATGCAAAAGAGGTTAAAAAAGTAGCAAGTAATCCTATTTCTTTTGAGTGCTATGGAAAAGAAACTAACAAGACTCAATTAACAGTCTTGCAGGTCAATGCTTCAGGAGCACAGAGTCAGGAGTGGTCTTAGTCTGAAAAGAACTATAAGCCCCCTGATGCATTGGGTTAAAATGATTAGTCCTGAAATCAATCTGCCTAGCAGCTATAAAGACACTCGGAGTCCCTATAACTTTGTAGAACAATATTTAGAATTCCAACCAAAAATCCTTAGACAGATAAAGACAAAAATATATAAATGATATTGAAAATAAGTAAAACGAAAACAGCAAATAATGACAATGAAGTAGTATTATATTGAAAAGATTTCTAATGGAAGTTCTTAGAAAATACTTATACCAACACACACACACACACACACACACACACACCAGTCTACAGGGTAGGAAGATCTGGAAGAATATCCACACCTCTACAGCATTGCTTATATCTAAGGGTACTGACTAGAGAAGGGTATTGGGGATAATCAAGAGAAACATTCATTATTATCCAAATTAGTAATATTTTCAAACTAACGCTTAGGACCAGTCAAATAGTTTTAGGAGCTTGGAATTATGGTTATAAACATAGCTCCTTGCATCACAGAAAACACTAAATTCATAGTCAGCCAGGAGGTTAGTGACCCCCCCCCATCCAATCTTTATGTCTAATAGCAAAGGAGAGAGCTGGAGGCATAATAAAGCAGGCAGAATGATATCAAATGAATTCTGATAACCTCCCCAAATATGAACCCCTGTCCTTTCTCCCTGCAAACATTAATTTTATTAATCACTTTTCCTTGAGGTACTATTTCAGGTATACATCTTCTCTGCCTCAGTACCAGGTGCCCTAGGGGCAGACATGGTATAGTACAGGGTATTCCTGCCTTATGCCTAGCACAGTGTGTTCATATGGAGCACATGATTTTACTCTGCTAAACCAAAATGAAGGTACTTCTGAATCACCATGCATGGAGGCGATCGATTTGAAATAATAAATTGTACGTTTACATCCTGCTTAGCATTTGCTAAACTCTTGTTTTCACATTATAAGACTGTCACTCATGTATCTGGGGTCGGCTTTCTGATCAGCCTTGTTCCATGTCTCCTAAATATGTCAATATTAATACAAAATAGTGACAATCTATCTTAAGAACCCTTTAAGAACAGCTCACAGTGAAAAAACAAGACATAGAACATGCACAATAGATTGTTATTGACTCCCTGACACCAAAATGTCTTTTCCGGTTAAAACATGTACAAGAGCCATCTAGGGGTGACTACACACAGCTATGCAACCAAAACATTTCCCAATAACTCCAGTTAGGGAAGACTTTCATTTCTCATTTTGATAACTGGTCAACAACCCTGTGATAGTTCATCTTTGAGGGAAAAACTGCCTAGGGGAACACAAAGCTCTTCTCAAATTTTTCTGTTCAAAGCAGAAGCCATGGAAGAAAAGGCTTCATAAGAAAAGATCTAAATGTGTTCTTTCAGTGTAGTGAAAGGGGTGTGAACTTTAATTTTGTTCTGATGTTGATTGTTTGTTTCTTTTATTAAAAAAAAAAAAAAAAGAGCATGTAGATGCTCCTCCAACCCCTCTGGTCACTGCTTTCTGGCACTCTCTGCTCATTGATCTTGAGTTATCCTCTTACAAATTTGGTTTTTCCCTAGTGACCTTGAGGCATTACCTAATTCTAAATTTAAAGCAAGACAGTGTGCAGTGTGGGCTAACTAGTACTATAAACAACTAGTCGTGGGAACAGAGAGATTATAAGTCTGTCCAAGCAGAAGCCCACGAATCTATGAATTGCTGACCTGTATGAGAATGGATAAGTTTGACTACATCCACTAGAAGAAAAATCACATAATTAAAAATAAGTGCTGATGGTATATCAGGATGAAGTGCAGCTTCCTGTATCTCCTGGGAACACACTAACTTCTTAGTACTGTACAAAGACGGTAAGCGCCTATTCTTGCTCTCCCAGAAGTTACAACTAGTAATACAGGAGAACAACAAAACAAGTGTTTACATAACTTCTTTCTTCATATTTTACAATCAAGCTGTTATCATGATCAGAAACAACTCACACAATTCCTGTCTTCTCCCTGCACCAGAATATTGTGTCCACAGAGGTGTGTTTGGCTTGTTCTTTGCAATCTCAGCCTTAGCACAGAGTTTACACACAGTGTAGTCAGTTGGTATGTACATACTGATCAAGACATCGACTCCTACTTTTAATTCCGCATCTAATGAGGGGGTCAAATACGCTTCCTTTTTTCACTGTAGCTGCAGCCTAATAGGAAGGAAGGCACAGAAAACAAGTATGCGATTAGAACTCCAAATAAAAATGAATGCCTTTGAAAATAAACTCCAGCAGTCACTCTTGAAACCTTTATTTCTCTTACTCTCACATACCTAATCCATCAGTGAGACGCCAAGGCTCTGCCACAAGATAACCAAATCTCCCTATTGTGCACTGCCCAGCACCACTGTCCTTGTCTAGCTATTCTAAGGTCTTACATGGGCTGTGGCAACAACTTCCTGTGTCTGTTCCTTGTTTCCATTCCTGCCCTTTATAGGTTGTGTCAAACCAGGAGGCAGGTATTTGACTGAACCAGAAGTCAGATCATAGGACTTCTTTGTTTAAAATCAAAGTTTTAAAGGCTAAAATGCAAAGCTAAATCAGACTCTTCCTGACCTTCTATAAAAATCTGACCATGCCAGCCTTTTTGCTTCTTCTCCCGTCTTCCTTGTACCTACTCTGGTTAAAAAAATGGGACTTTCTTTCACTGCCTAGAGGAAGTCAAATGGGTCTCTCCCTTCAATCTTCATACCAGCTGTTCTTTGCCCAAACGGGTTGCTGCCTCGGGTCTCTGAGTGGATAGTTTCTTCCCATAACTCAATTCTTAGTTCAGTGTGGAGTTCTAAAGAGATCTTTGTTAGACAATATAACTAATGTAATATCTCCTGTCTCCAAGCAACATGATACTCCATTAACTTGTTTTACTTTTGTGCATTTGTCACTCTTTGAAATTTTCTTCATTTGCTCATTTCCTTCCTTCTGCTCCCATTAGTATGTGAGACACGTGAGGGAGGAGCTCTGGTTTATTGTTCATAGTCACTGTGCATTCCTCATTCCTCTTGTAGAGTAGACCTTCTATGAGTCTGAATAAATAAATGAGAGCAGCTGAAATGACTAAGGAAGAACCTCTGAAAAGTGGTTTTAGAGTTGAGGTCTCAATGAAAGAAACAAGTGAATGTTTTCATGAGTAAGAGTATGAATGTATGATAACCATATCCTAGAATATAATCAGTCTATCTCTAAGAGCCAAGAATTCTCCTAGGGTCTTTGGTTTTAGCCTCTTGAACCTATGGCATGGCACTATTAATCTCCTGTTACCTGCTTGCTTGACTGTTGCCTATTATTCTGAGCTGAGAAGATACCTGTCCATGTCTAAAAGAAGCTGTGATAATAAACTTCATGTGGCAATTTGACTGGGTCACAGGCTACCTAAATAGTAATTTATTTCTTTGAATAGTGGTTTAGAGTAGTTTTTTTTGAAAGTGCCTTTGGGTGGAGTTAAGATCGATAGACTGAGCAGAGCACATTCCTGGTGCGGGTGGACCTCATCTCAACAACTGAAGACTTGAACAGAACAGAAAAGCTTAGACTCTCTTACCAGGTAAAAAGAAACTTTTCCCATGTGACTGCCTTCAAGGGAAAATGTCAGTTTTTTCCTGCTTTTAAAGCTAACCCAAATGTGGCATCTTCTAGATCTGTAGCCTGTCAGCCCTCAGGCTGGATCATTCTATCAGATCCTTTGTCTCCTAGAACTTGGGACTCTAACAAAATTCATCCAGTCTACCTCTAGCTTGCTGACACAGACAAATCTTGGGACTTGTCTGTTTCTTAAAAGGAAGACACAGTCCAACTTTTCTGAGTGGCTATATGGTATCTTTATGAATGCCCTCCAGTAGAGGAGATGAAGATCCACGTTTGTGGCAAGAGAGAGAGAGAGAGAGAGAGAGAGAGAGAGAGAGAGAGAGAGAGAGAGAGAGAGAGAGAGAGAGTGAATATGAATACATGAGCGTTCACTATTCCCTCTGAGTTCTATTTTTGGCTGTCAATGAGTCTTGATTAAATGTAAAATTGCCATCATTAGTTTGGTTATTGGTATGGGATTCCTAATAGTAAATACACACATGATTTAATAGGAAATTAAATAATGAGGCAAGTACACTCTACAATATTGGTGCTTTATCTCTTCGCTGACAATAAGCCCTTTATCCAAGCCTTCAAAAATATGTAAATACAGAGATAAAGCATACAGGGTGAAAAAGTTAAACTTCTAATGTGAACTAAATACTGGCCTCAGATTAAACCGCTGGATGCCCAGAATTATAAACATCTGCTGTGTTTGTATACCTAAAGCATCATCTTCAGTTGCTCTTTCAGAAGGCCTGTAGCTGCCCAGGGCAAGGGTAAAGAGGCAAATTTTACTACAAACACACAGAGAGTAAATGTCACAAGAATTACCAGTGTTCAGAGGAGAGATTCCATCTGCGTCTGTAAAGGTTGATCTCTCCCAGGGTTCATCTGTTTTCAGCATATGTAAAGAATACAGTGATTCATAGGTTACAGCCTGGTCTTGAATTTTAGAAAGTTTTACCTAGTCAAGGAAAAGCTCATCATCCATTAAATACCTTCCTATGGCAGTTATGGCAAGTGGGACCCAATTAAATACTTCAGACTATGTAAAATTGGGGATAGATGTTTAAAAACACTTTTGGATATATCTTTTTAAGAACTACCAAACCTTACCTGATGTTGGAAACTGTCAAAATGCCCAAATTTGTAGTTTAAGTAGCATACCTGTTTATTAAACAAGTGAGCCTCATAATGCCCAAATGAGTCTGGGAACCATCCACAGCATAAATCCCAAGGAAGAGTTAGGTCCTGGTTATTCTTTTGAGGAGCTATAAAGATATCTCGTGCTGAGTCACTCTCATTTTTTTTTTCATGACAAGTTCTGAGAACTTCAGTTGTATCACTCATATGGGTCAACTGTGGGCAAACAAGAACGGGGGACAGAGAGGGCCACCTGAAACACAGCTGGAAGTCTGAACAGCATTTCTCCAGCTGTGCCATCTGCTGTGTTCTGGTGCTTGGCATCCGAATTGCTCTTCTACTGAACTAATTTTGTTTCCTCCAGACAATTCAGGTTAAATGAGCTCATACTGTCTATATGATGACTGTCTGCATGGAGAGTAAAGTCTTTCTGAGAGCTCTGACTTGGAGGAGAGGAGACAGAAAAAGGTGACAGAAACAAAGAAGAACACAAGAAGATGGGATGGGCTCAGAGGAAGATTAGCACAGAGGCTCAGGGCAAGTCTAATGTCATAAATACAAAGGGAAATGTGCCACTCTGCATCGTATTTCCCTTGACAAATATGACTGAATTTATCAAATGTGAAAATGACACAAATACCATCACCTTCCCCTCCTCATGTGTATTTTCATGTGTGATTTTACTTAATGTGTATGGCGTTCAGTTTGTTTTTAGTTAAGAAGGGAGGAAACAGCACCAGAAATCCATCTGTTACTGACAGCATGAGCAATGTGCTTTCTTCATCCCGGCTGGAGTGAGAACCAGTAACAGGGCAAGTAGAGGAGTGATTTCATTAACTACATCTTGAATCTGGAGCTTACATATCTGCAGATCTGTTTACTCCTCCTTGGATCTTGGGGAACTGCCAACATGGTCAAAGAGCAGTGAGAATAGCAAGCCAAAGATGTTTGGAAGGGGAAATGCCACAAAAATTTACCAGGAAGATGGCTGCCTGTGCCTCTGTATTACAGATCAAAAATAACAGCAAACATTGCTTGTTAGCTGCTATTCAGGAAACTGAATGAAGAAGAGAGAAGGGGAGACAAAAGGAGAGGGGGCAATAGATGAACAACAGAAAAACAAGCCAAAGTTTTCTTTAAAGCCCACCTTCCAAAGAGAAAGAATATAAGGCACTTCTTCAGACTGATCCTGTGTTATTAATGTACACTTATTGGACCTGTTGGAAGGTTTGTTTTTCTCTTTGCTACGACTTGACCCTGTAGCCTCTAAACTGCAGGTATTGAAACTTAATGGTCAATGTTTATTAAAAGGTGACCAAGTCTCAATGAACGGAGCTCAGGGATTTGTAAAAGAGGCTCCAGGCACCATCCTCTTAGATATCCATTCATACCCATGTGAAGACAGAGCATTTCTCCTCTCAGGTAGATCTATCAACTATACTTCATCTCAACAGACACTAAACCTGCTGGCTCCTTGATCTGAAACAGCCAGAACTCCAGAACTTTGAGAAAAAAATGCCTTTTGATTATAAACTATCCATTCTATAGTGTTCTAAGACAGCCACACAAATAGCATAAGACATTCCAGCCTGGTCTTCTCAATGGGATCACATTGTGACCTCTATTGTCACCATCACTGAAACTAACTACACAATCTTCTCAGTATAAGGGGTTTGTTTGCTTTTTGTCTTTCATTTGCAGCAAAGTTGGATAAAAACTTCCTTAAGTTAAAAAATGGGTCATTAAACAACTTTTTCTCCAAATGTCTGCGGACATGATTTTGATCTAGCTGCTCAAACACAAATGGATGCAAAGCTTTCTGATTTTGAAGGATGATATAAATGTTCAGTTGGGATGATATTCACAAAGCACACAACATTTAAAAGCTGGCATAAATGTTAGTTCTTTTCTCTACCCTTCTTCGAATTGAAATATTTCTCAAATTTATAGCAGCAAAAAATCAAGTTCAGTACAGGATAATATTTAGGCATGAATTTTCTACAGAGAATAATTCTAATTGAAGGAAAAATAGTGTAATGTCATAATACCTTTAAGGGATATTTATGAGTATCAGAATACCTTTTGAAGAATTGGTGGATGAGCGGCTTTTTTCAATGTGCCACAGTGTTATAAATATAGACGGTGCTAAGCAACTTGAGGGGTGTAAACAAGGAAGACCTACCTCACAGCTTCTTTCCTTTAACAAGAAGAACTGACATTTTGCCAGTCTTGCCTCATGGGAGATTAAAACCCAAGTGCCTGGGAAAGGCCAGGTGGCCAACATATAGACTCTTTACCTCCTGGGAAAAGGAAAACACAAAGTCCCCAGAAATCTTACCTCTGTATAAGCTCAGTTTTCATTTTTTATGACAGTTCAGGCTACAGTTCATTGTGCTAAAGTCCTATCAAAAGGACCCAAACACAACTGTTATGAAGCATTTTAGAACACATATTGGATATTCTAATATTCTCTGAGGGGAGAGTAGAGAGATTAACTCAATGCACATCCAAATATATTGACATGAACTTATGGGAGATGAGTATTATCTGGCAGAGATTTAACCATGAGACTTTCTAGAAAAGTCATGAGGAAGTAAAGCACTTATGCTTGGTCTGAGCTTCACAAGCTTAGCAACCCTCAGCCCCAAGTTCTAGCTCTGTAAGATGAAGTGGTGGACTGGCTGTTCTCTAAAGCACTCAAAAGGAGTAAAAATGAGAGAAAGTTTCTTCTGAAATGCCATGCAGCTATGTCTGGATATGGTCTGGAAATAAACTGGAAGTGACAGGGAAGGATGAGGGGGAAGGTGTTACCAACTCACATCTGTGGTGCCACACGGGGACAACAGCAGCAGCTGATGAACCTCACAGAAGCAAACTTAAAATCCATTCTGATGTTTCTTCCCTCATTCTCTCAATCACATTGGGCTGCAAAGGGTGAACTAAAAATATTGAGATTTGATACTATTTAGCCCCGTTTTAAAATGTCTTTAAAAGTTCTTTCTTATTCTAAAGAAGTATTGATCTATACCCAAAGCTGTATCTGAAATGCAGCATTCTTCTTGTTAGAGAGGCTCCCACACTATCTAAAGCATCTACCTCTATAAAACTTAGGTCCTTTCCTAGCCTGAGCAATATAAGACATTTAACAAATGCTCACTGAATCAATGAATGAATAACTAAAGTTGGAATATGCTAAAAATTAAATTCACAGAGATATCAAATGTTTACTGAGGAGCAGCCCACGTGGGCACAGGCATCCATGGAGCTATTGAAAGGGGTGTTGATTTGCTGTCCAATGCCAGCTTCCTCTACACAGCCGCTGATGCCATGGGAGCAGTGGACAACGTGCATTGCTCTGCAGTATATCATGGATATGAGGCAAGGTCACTCAGGATGCATCCCGGAAGCCTCTGAAAACCCACTCTGGGGTCTTTATTTCTCCTGGAAATTCACTGACAAATTCGAGTGAAGGAAAGGAAAAGTAAAACAAGAACAACGAAATATCAGGGAAAACAGAAACTACCGCCAGAGTTGAGACTGTCGCTTGCTAGTGTTCAAGATTATTGGCAACGCTACATGCAGCATAAGCACTTCCACTGTCATACCATGAACATTAATAACAGTAAATTAAGATAACACCAGGGGTTTTTATCCCAAAGCTCTCACTGTTAGTGAAAAAGTTCAACAGGCAGTCAAATTCATAACCATAGTCAAGAACACAGAGAAAAACAATAGAGTGGCTCTTTGCTTGCTTTCTGGTGCTCATCTTGACTTCTTTACCAGGACTCCTTGCCTAGAGAATGGTGCCACAATTAACTTAAAACAAACCCCACAGAAATGGCCACAGGCCAATCCATCATAGTCTTTTCCTGAGACTCTCCCCAGGTGATTCTAGTTCGTGTGAAGTTGAGGATTAAACTAGCCACCACAGTCACACGAACTGATCAAGGTGCTAACAGGTATGTCAGAAACCCTAAGGGAAGGAGGCTAAGAAGTCAGAAAGCACGCCAGCTAAAAACAGTAAAACATAAATAACAACTAAATTAGGAAGACACTTTAAATTAGCAATAATAGTTAATGATTCAGGCAAGGGTTAGAACATTAGGATTCAGAAATCTTGAATCATTTTACCATATTATGATGACTTTCCACCCTTGGCAAGTCTTACTTACAATGAAGAAATTAACAGTTAATGTCTCTGGCAAGAATCAAACATAAACCTGCCAATAAAAAATTGATATTATTTGCTTCCATGTGCTAAGTCAGTAACAATACTGTAATCAACATATGAAAATAGAAGCAGCGGTCCTGTATTTTTGAAAAAAAAATTCAGTGTAGTAAAAGATTTTAAAGACCAGGGAACAGTCCCAGATTATAAGTGCTAAAACATGACCTTGAGATAGGTAAGCAAAATAGACAGCCCTGGCCAAGACATATTTCTAAGTCTATGACAAAGTATCTTGTTCTCTCTCCCTCTCCCTCTCCTCTCCCTCTCCCTCTCCCTCTCCTCTCCTCTCCCTCTCCCTCTCCCTCTCCTCCTCCTCTCCCTTCCCCCCACCCACACTCTCTCTCTCTGTCAGTATTTTGTTTCTTTAAATGGATAGGGTATATATATTAGTTATATATTAGTTACCTATATATTAGATGGGTAATATAATTGTGTAGCTTATATATAGTTATCTATATACTAGATAACTTATATGTATATATCAGTTATTACTTGTCTAAGTTTCTTTCCTTGTAGCTGTTACAAAACACTTTGTCAAAAGAACCTAAGGGAGATAAAGCTTATTCTCAGTTCCAGGGTACAGTGCATCATGACAGGGAAATCTTTGCTTTTTATCTTCTCCATTTATAGTCTAGCATACCATCCAGAGACTGGCACTACCTGCAGATGGTGAGTCTTAACACTTCAATTAACAAAATCAGCATAATAATCCACCATAGGCATAACTAGAGGCCCGTCTTCCAGATGGTTCTATATTCTGCTAAATTCCTAATTAACATGAACTATTATGTCATGGTTATCTAAGAACATGGGTCTTAGGCAAAATCCAATATTATCATGAATTTTTCACTTGCCCAAATCCAGAGCAAGCACTGTTATTTCTATCAGTATTCAAATCTTTGTAGAGATTTTTCTGGGTACCTAAGGTAGCCAAATGGATATGGAAGACTTTAACAAAAGAAAAAGAGAGAAAAATAGGGGCAGAGGGGCCAGGGAGAGGAACAGGAAAAGAAGAGATCATGAACACACTAAAACATATGTAACTGTAAGGACTGATTTGAAGTTATGATTATTTTTGTTCCTATGCTATACCAAACATTTGCCAAAGGGCACTGAATAAGCAAATATTCTCATAGTCCTGAAATTTGAACTTAAAAATACATTAATTTTGTTTCACCATTAGAGACTCATAAAAACATGTGACAATGATGTGATTCTTAATCTGGCACTTTTGATAATAAGAAAGCTAGACAATTGAAGATGTACTTTTTTTTTAACATGTGAAAGCACAATAGGAGTGAAGGAAATTTTTACCAGGATTTTAAGCAGATGAAAAATGACAGTCTATACTTGACATGCAAACATATTAATTTTAGCAGAGCTCATAAGCATCCCAGTGATATGCAGTTGCAATACTTTACCTAAATATAGTCTGATCTCAGATTCTAAAGATTTTATTTTTGATGAGTAGCAATTCAAAATGTTAGTCACCTCGTCTACATTATTCATTGTGAATGTGAATTTACAAACACATGGATAAGGTGCCTGTGTTATTGTGTGCCAACCATTAAGGCCCTTAGTGAATGTCTTAGGGTTTTATTACAGTGAACAGACACCATTACCAAGGTAACTCTTAAAAGGACAACAAAGTCCCCATAGTCTACTAAAGTCTCAACAATGTTAAAAGTTCTGAATTCAAAGTCTCTTCTGAGATACATCCAATCACTTAATTGCAATTCCCAAAGCAAAACAAGAAACCAGCTGGAAACTCAAGCTCCGCATCTCCAGGTCTGATGTCAAAGCGGTCTTCAGACCTCCAACTCCTTCTTCATCTTTGTTGACTGCAGTAAACTTCTTTCTCCTGGACTGGTTCCTGTACCCGTTAGCCACTTTCCTCAGCAGATACCCTACAGCCATGGCATCTCGAACATCTTGGGGTCTCAAAGACATCTTCAATTTCAGGGCTTCTTGTTCCAATGTCTGGGACCTGCACATGATCTTCTAGGCTCCTCCAAAGGGCTTGGGTCATTACTCTAACTGTGCCCTTTGTAGCACTCTAGACTCTGGTTGACTCCACTCCACAGCTGCTGTTGTTTTTGGTGATCATCCCATGGCGTTGGCATCTCCAATATGCTAGGGTCTTCTGATGCACCTAGGCTACAGCAATAGCCTCCCATAGACTCTCTTCATATGCCAAGCCTCAGCTTCTTTGCGTGACCCCTTCAGTCTTGGGCCATCAACTGCACTGAGGCTGCACCTTCACCAATGTCCTTCCCTAACCTCTCACAGTGTCAAGCCTCAGATGTTCTCCATGACCCCTTCATGCCTTCAAACCAGTACCATCTGGGTAATTCTTATGCATTACCAAGTGTACCTGCAGCATGAGGTAAAACCTTGGCTATCTCTATAACCCAGCTTCTTTGTGCTCTCAGGAAACACTTCCCAGATTTCACCTCAGTGATGCTGGTCTCTTTTTAAGCACTATTAATTTCTTAGCTCCAGCTGACCAGCATCAATGTTCAAGTAATCCCTTCTATTCTTGACAGAGCCACATAGTGAAGTTGCTGAGAATACTGCTTATTGGGGCTGAAACTTGCTCCCGTCCCAATATTTTATTACATTATCATTAGCTTTCTGTTTTCCAACTCTTTTGCTGCCTAAGCTTGGCTGTCATGGAACTTGCTCTGTAGATTAATCTTGAACTCAGAGATCTGGATGCCTGTCTCCTAAATGCTAGGATTAAAGGTGTGGTCCACTATGCCTGAATTTAAGCTTTTCTCTACTTAGAACTTTCTCTTTACTAGGTTAGCCTTGAACTCAGAGATCTGCTTGTCTCTGTCTCCTGGGATTAAAGGTGTGTGCCTGGACCATGCCTGGACCTAAACTTAGCTTGGTGGGATCTTGCCCCAAAGTACCATTGTCATAATCTGTTATCTCCAGGAATATAGGATTCAGCTCCCTTCTACTTCCTGGTGCCCCTTTAATACTTGAAACATATGTTTTGTGTTTCTTCTTTCTCGGCTTGCTCCTGTTTACTAAAATGTTCTTCATAACAGTGAACTTTAGTAACCACACAACAGAATTTATTCTTGATTATTTTGAGACTTCCTTTTTCAAAGCAATTAAACAAAATCTCCTTACCTTAGCCTCAGGCAGACTCTTTAGACAATGGCAAAAAGCAACCACATTCTTTACCAAAATACCAGAAAAACAGTCTCTAGGACATATTCTGAAATTCTTCGCTGAAATCTCTTGGGTCAGGTCTGTACAATTCAAATCATACTCAGCAACTAAGACTCATATTCCTACCAGGATATCCCATTAAGCACCATTTAAAGAATTCCACTACATTTCAAATCCGAAGTCCCAAAATCCAGATTCTTCTGAACAAAATCATGGCCAGGCCTATAACATCAATACCCTGGTACTTTCCTGGCAGGGTTTTACTACTCTGAACAGACACCAGGACCAAGGTAACTCTTATAAGGACAACATTTAATTGGGGCTGGCTTACAGGTTCAGAGGTTCAGTCTATTATCATCAAGGCAGGAATACGGCAGCATCTGGGCAGGCATGGTGTAGGTGAAGCTGAGAGGTCTACATCTTCTTCCTAAGGCAGCTAGGAGAAGACTGGCTTTCCCAGATGAAGGTCTTAAAGCCCACACCCACAATGATACACTTCTTCCAACAAGGTCATACCTACTTCAAAAAGGCCACCCTCCTAATAGTGCACTCCCTGGACCAAGCATATTCAAACCACCACAGTGAACAAACTGCCAGTCTAAAAGGGAAACAGATGAATAAGCATATAAGCTGTGAAGGTAGAGAATAAATGAAAATATAGTGTTACTGTTTACCTCGCAGTCATATAGCTGCAAGAGTAATCCACCAACCATGAATACATTAAAGTTTTTCCTTCTCTCTTCTCTGCTTCCCTCTTTTTATTTCCCTCTCCTTTGTAAAATACATACATTTTCTTTCTTCTTTCATTCACTAACTATAGTCAGTCAATAGTGAACAAAACTATCTAGCAATCTATCCTTATGTATTTAACATTAACTATGGGGGCTCAGTCTGTAGAGCATTTGCATGAGGATCTGAGTTAGATTCCCTGCCTATGATAATCCAAGTAAGAGAAGCAGAAATACCTCGTTTGAACATCAGCCAGTTTAGCCTATTTGGAAAGTACGGGGAAGATGAGAAACCCTGTCTCAAAACATGTACTTAACAGCCTCTGAGGACCAACAACTGATGTGCTCTGGCTTCTACACCCCTGCACATACATGAGCATCCCTACCCACACACAAGCAAGCATACACAAAAAACAAAGTAAAACTTACTCTGTGCCAGACAATACCATTATCCTATTTAGCTTCCACAAAACACTGTGCCGTTTTGTAAATGAAACTGAGGTACATGGAGATTCAACAGTTGCCAAGAGCATACAACTGGAAAATGACTAGACACACTTCTAGGCTCTCTGACACAAAACCCAGGATCCGTAGTGCAGTCCCTGACTCTCTAAAATGAAATGGGTTGGATGCTTGTCAAACTACATGAAGCAGTAACCTGAATACAAAGATTAAAGACCATTTGGGAATGATAAACAAAGACAAGAATTACCTTCCCAAAGTCACAGACTAGGGGATAGAAAAGAGACTGAAAAGGAAAAACTGTAGCCTTCTGTGTGGGTCTTTTCTGGTTTCCCCCATGGGAGCACAGTGGCCTCCACCTGCATAAGTGATGAGAATTGGCACTGGAGTTGATTACTGAGCATCTGTTATGGGTCTCAGAGTGCATTAAACAAAAACAAAGTGAGGGAGGAAAAAGAGTCTATAATCAAGGGTCTCCCAGTTGTATTGTGTTTAGAGTGGCTTTTCCTTGTTTTATACCAGCAGGCACATATGCCTACCTCACTTCATAGCAACTATATTTCTAAACAGTTAAAATCAAACTTAGTAGCTAATTATCCTCAGGTCACACTGAAGAACCAAACCACCAGGATATCAAAACCCCAAGACTATCTAAACGTGAATTATTGCAGCATAAAGCATAACTTTTTTCATAAAATTATTTTTGCTCCCTGAGAAAGTTGGCTTTCAAAATAGACCTCTTAAGATGTTTCACCTCTGCTCAGAATGTTTTAAGTTGGCCTCCTGATTACAAAAATGTTCATGTGAAATCTCATCAAGATGCTTTCTTAAGATGAAGAATGTTTTATAAATTGTAATTACTTTACTCAGCACCCTCTTTGAAGCTATTTAACTCTGTGATTTAGCCCAAACAGTGCTTCAATTATGTCATTTATCAACTCTGTATTAATTATCATTATAGAGATTGATTTATATACCTTTTCACATCTTTCTTGCCAGATGATATAGCGTTCTCTGTCTCTTTGACATTTCATAATCATCACCTGGATTCACTTGGCTCTCTCCACAGCTCAATGTCTCATCAACTCTTAGTCAAGTTAACCTAATTGCTACTTTTCCTCTTCTGTTTTTCTTCATTCAGGCTATCAATACAAAACACCAGTGGTTCTTAACTTTCCTAATGCTGCAACCCTTTAATCCTGTTCTTCCTGTTGTGGTGATCCCCCAAAGCTACTTCATAACTTTAATTTTGCCAGTTATGAATCATAATATAAACACCTCATAGACGGTGGTTGCGAATCACTGCAGTACACAAAGGCCATGTGACACAAACATTATCAGGTCATATTTATGAAGCCAAGTTTCTCAGTATCTCATCCCACCTCAGTGAATTCTTACCCCGGGTGATCATAAAGTTACCACAGCAATGTAATGAAGAGCCTTTTTATCCTAGGCTGATTAAAACTTACAGTCTGTTCTAATGTCTAGGGCAATGGAGAAGATAACTAGGAAAAAAATATTTGGGACAAAAAGTACAAGTTTGCCTCAATAGAGTCACATCCTGAATTAAATGTTACTTAGGCTAACATAAAAATTGCTCTACACTGTTAAGATCACACGCAAAGAAAGCAGAAGGCAGAAGGCCCAAGGTGCAGTGCATTGCAAGGAACCAGCTTTGAATGTTAAATTGCTCCAAATGATCCAAAACAGGGACAAGAGGGACTGCTGAGCTGCCGCAATGTTTTTCTTACAGAATATAAAGATCAGATTAAGGGGGCTGTTTATGGTTATCTCAAACTCAGAATGTCTAAAAAGTCAAAATGGTTAAGATTCCCCTAAAGTCTAAACCACTGCACTCTCCCAGGCAGGCATCCTTAGAACAAGACTGTAAACTACATTTAGCCAAGAGCCAGATCAATGAGAGAAGTACAAGGAAAAGAGGGTACTGACTTGGGCACTGTGGACAAATACCTTATCAGAAAGGGTTTGGGTAAGCTTAATTAGTTTGGATAAAGTTTTTCTACAGATTATGATAGATATGTCATTAGATCTGGCTTTATTTTAGAATCTACAAACCCCAATTATATAATATATCATTTAAAAAAATCTTATGTTAACTGAGTATAGACTGATGCCATAGCATTTCTAGTTTGGATTTGAATTATTCATGTTATCTTGCTACCCTGCCCCCATTGTTTATGACCTCCCTTACTCTGCACCATTAGGACACCCTAACTCTCCTTCTCCAAGGTGGCAAAGAATACATGCATGTTAAATATCTAAAGCTGTATTTATCTGGAGGACTGGTCAAGCCACTTCCTGGACTCCAAACCTAGGCTTCTCAATTTGTTGGATCTCAGGTGGAGCCTAACGGTTTCTATCAATGCTGTAGTTCCTGATACCGTCCCATGAAATGGTAAGAAGGTGACAACACATTCATGCTCTGTGCAATAAAGTGAAAATTCTCCAATATGGCATTCTCTGATACTTCAAATCTTCCCCCTTCTGCTCACTCCAAAATTATATTGCTCTGCTCCCTGAGTAGATTTGGCTTCAGCTAAACTGGTCCACCTGCATATCATCCCAATACATCATGCACTCCAATGTTTTGCCTTGATCTTACCCAGAATGCCTTTATACCTTCTTGTAGATTAAACTCCAAGGACACACCTTCAGTGAAGAGGGGCCAATTCCTATTATCTCCTCTAGAATCTTACAGCATTAACTTTTCAGACTGATGGATATTAAATAATGAACACAGTTCAGTTCAAGAAGAAATTAGTTTGAATCCAGTTCTTCATAAGCTGTGTAGCTTGGTATGCCATTTATCCACTCTGAATTTCTAAGATATAAATACTAGTTTTTATTCTATTGAATTACATAAAGAATTAATTAAGATGATTTAAACTTTTACCTAGGTTTAACAAAGTAGCACCATAAAATTCAGTTTGTGGTCATCATCTCCCTCCATATTTTTGCCTAACCCTGCATTCATTTCACACTACATACAAAATCCATATAAAATCTAAAAAACATATAAAATCATGAGTCTATTTGCCTACCTAGATAGTATATGTCTGAAGGAACAACGGTATAATGGTGACTAGGGCTTAGAAGACAGTGCTTTCATTAAAATGCTTACTTGTCAGTATATCAGTCTGATCTCCACAGTTTACATTAAAACAAGATGACAACACAACAACAACAACAGGCTTGAAGGCACATGCTTATGATCTCAAGGCTGGGAGGAAAAGACAAACGGCTTCCTGTAGCTTCATGGCCAGCCATCCCAACCCATTTGAAAAGTTCTAAGCCAATGAAAGATTCGGATTGCACATCAAAAAGGGTAGATGCTGCCTACCTGAGGAATAGGGCCGAAGGTACAACACTGGAGGTTATCCTCCTCCATCCAGACACACATGCACACATAATCTTGAGCATCTTCACACATGCATACATACACACATACATACACACAGAGAGAGACGGAGAGAGAGACAGAGATAGAGACAGAGAGAGACAGAGACACAGAGAGAAAAACAGAGAAACAGAGAGACAGAAAGAGAGATGTCTAACTCACCCTATTCACAATTAGTGTCTGCAAAATTTCTGGAAAGTTCTTAGTAATCATTTAATTAAAACATGGTAAATTTCAGAAGTAATCTAAGACAAATGGCCTCATAGTGCTGTTTAATTCTATAGAACTCTGCAAGTATAATTATAATTTAAATATTTTCATTACAAAAATTAGAGCTATTTAACATTCGAAAAACAGAAAAGATCTCATAATCTCAAAGGTGAATGAAAGATCAGGTCATTACAAAAACATCAATAAAATTAAAGGTCTCCTTTGGTCAGAAATTTGAACACAGAAGCTCTAATCCTGATAGTTCAAAAAAATGACAAAAGAGCCTAGAGTTGATGCTGTCAGAAAGCACTGGGCTGCCTGCTGAGGGCATCATGGTCATGTGTTCTTCCAAAATGGGTCTTGGTATGAATGGTTAAACTAAATACTGCTCAGAGCGGCCAAATGAAATGGTTCTGTGAGGACTCCTTACTTATAAAGACAAACAACAACAGATTACAGTGCATATCCTGTTCTCTGGCATTGCTAGCTTCTGCTGCATCCCTAAATGGAGTCTAATGCCACCCTCTTTCATGGAGCTTCCGGGGAAAGCCTTGTCTGAGAGAAAGAGACTATTTTTTCTAATCACCAACTCAAAATATCATTGTTCATATATATTTTTCACAAAATATATTTGTAATTTGGACATTTAGATAGTTCTTTCAAGTACAAAACAGAGTGTTCCAAAAGGACCAAGGTATTCTAATTTTACGATGAAGAATTTACATAGCATGGTCAATGAACAGTAAGAACTAGGTTGGCTGGTTTGTTCTCATCGCTGTTATGATTTACTCTACAATCTCAACTGAGTTCATTTCTCAAACAGACATTTCCAGAATCCTTCTAGACAAATGTTACGCTGGATGTTACAAATAGATTCAATACATTCCAACCCCCACCTCCCTGTCTCTGTCTGTGTCTGTCTGTCTG